>NC_070539.1:1958585-2285016 GCF_025433545.1 Fusarium keratoplasticum | reverse complement strand
TTTAAACTCTTATTTTCATTTATTTTTTTTATTTTAATTGTATTCTTAATAGCCTCTGCCTCTTTAATTAATTAATTTAGGGTAAAAATATTATTATTAGATATTAGAGACTTAATTAATATTATAGGCTTCTTATTATAATATAATATTATCTATTATTTCTTACTTTTACTTATTTAATTAAATTTATAATAAGATAAATAATATAATATAATAACTTAGTAAAAATATAAATAATAATTAATTATATAATAAGATTAAAACTTAAGACTTTAATATAATAATTCCTTATTAAAAGAAAAATAACTCTTACCTAAATAGTAAGAATTATAAGACTTATTATATTAATTTAAGTACTAAGTTTTAAAAATCTTAGTTTTACTTTAAACTAAGTAATAAAATATTAACTTAATAATTTATTTATAAATATATAAAATACCCTTATTTATACTTTTTTATATATTAATTATCTCAATTATTAATATAACTTAGCTATACTTAATACCTTTAAGTATATTACTAGATATATTATATATTATTTTAAACTATATAATTATACCCCTGGCTAATATAAACCTAGCACGACCGGTTTATCCCTTAGGAATCCATATGATTATTATACCTGCCGTTGCGATAATGCCCCCGGGGAAGGGGGGCTAATAACTCGGTGGAGTGGTGACGATCGGCTGTTGAACCGCGGCATCTTCGCTTTTATATAGTCCGTAAGTTTATCTCACGACGCTATTTATTCACAGGGCCCGGGAAGTTAATATAAGTCGGGCGAGTAAGAGCGAGTTGTTTCCATCCCATTACATCCTCTTGTTTGTGAATACCGGAAGTGTTTATCAATGCCCCTCCTACGATCGAAATGGCGACACTGTCGTCACGGATGCTGATAGTAAACGTACCGAGTTAGGCTAATGCCAAGCCCTTCATCTGGGCGTTCGGGCCGTTCGCATCATGCGGATCATTCGGATCGTTCGGACCATTCGGGCAAATAGAATCGGCCCGGAACCACGCATGGGCTATAAATCATAAACCTCCCTCTGTGTAAGCATCATTTTATTTTCTATATAACCCGACGACGACCTTTAGGGAGATTCGACCCAACCTCAATAACCCACATTTTATCATATTCACTTGTCAACGGCAAGTGCATTCAAGTTCGAAGTCAACATGGCAGCCCAACATCGCAATATTCAAACCGTGGACTCCCAGTCCTACTCTTACATTTTCGAGCAACATGTGTCGGTACCCTTGGGCAACGGCGGAGTCATTCGCTGCAACATCTACAAGCCCAAGGCAGCTTCAGCGGACATGAAATTTCCAGTAATTATGACATACGGTCCGTACGGCAAAGATGTCCCTTACAAACAGTAAGCAACCATACCTGCTCTCGAAACACGGAGTGTCACTAATTCCAAATGCAATAGGTTCAACTCAAAAAGCTTTTCTGAAATTCACCCGGCCCATCAAACAGACCACTCTGCATGGGAAACTCCGACGCCTGAGTTTTGGACCAGTCATGGATACGTCGTCATTCGGGCGGACGAGATTGGTATTGGCCAATCTCCCGGTTTCTTGAATGTCATATCAACAGAGTCGGTCGACGGCTTCCATGATCTCATCGAGTGGGCTGCCGAGCAACACTGGTGTTCAGGCAAAGTAGGCCTGCTCGGTGTTAGCTATTATGCTGCTGCACAGTGGCAGGTGGCGAGCCTGCATCCTAAAGGTCTCGCAGCTATCGTGGTATGGGAAGGATACTCGGACCCGTACAGCGAACCGGTGCGACATGGTGGCATTCTGTCAAACAAATTCCTCTCTTTGTGGTATTCCCGTCAAGTTGCTCCGAACCAGTACGGATTGCCCGGACGAAAAGCGCGCAACTGGGGTCCGGACACGGTCGAAGGTGATCTAAACCCGGAGGAGTTAGATGCCAATCGACACGAGGCTGTGTACCACGAGCAGCGATTCCGCGATGACAAAAGCCTAGCTTGCCTCAATTTTAATCTTGAGGATGTCGCGGTCCCCCTTTTGAGCGTCGCGAACCTGGGTGGGAGCTCCCTGCATTTACGAGGAAACGTGCTTGGATACCTCTGGGCTGGCTCCGAATTCAAATATCTTCGATTTATCACGGGTCGCCACGATTTACCATTCTACTATCAGGAAGAAGTTGAGATTCAAAGAAGCTTCCTTGATGCTTGGCTTAAAGGTGATGATCGCGACGGGTGGGCCAAGAAGGGGGCTATTCCGCCAGTTGACCTAGTTCTTCGCAAGGGGAACGTTGGACACAATGATCCGCAGGCTGAGAAAGCATATCTCCGGCGAAAGGAAAACGAATGGCCGATTGCCCGGACTCAATACACCCAATTTCATCTAACACCAGAAAATACGCTTCAACAGGACCAGCCGAAAGCACAGCTCCCGAGAAAGAAAACTTACAACGCTCTCGGCAAAGGAGAACCGACAGATATCTTGACATTTACGTCGGCGCCATTTGATTCAGAGACTGAAATCACTGGTCACATTGTGGCTCACCTGAATGTCTCTTGCAGCAGATATCGTTGGGGAAGTTCACCATCTGATTTGGATTTATTCCTCTCCTTGCGCCTGCTGTCACCTTCAGGCGACGAGATCTTTTATACTGGCTCTTCTGGGGAGCCTGTTCCCTTGACCAAGGGCTGGCTACGAGTTTCCCTCCGCAAAGTCAATCCACAGCATCCCCGTCACCGCTCCTGGTTGCCATACCGAGAATTTTGCTCTCATGATGTTCAGTCTGTTATTCCAAACCAGGTTTATGCCGTTGACGTGGAGATTTGGCCGACGAATGTGGTCATTGAACCGGGATATCGATTGGTTTTAGAGGTGAGCTCTGGAGACACCCAAGGTGTTGGGTTTTGGGGCCACGACGACCCTATTGACAGGTATGTTTCCAATTCTCTGCTGAACCATGTTCTAAGCCCATGTTTTTTTGTGTTTGCTAACTTACTTGCAGGTCGGAAGAAGTCTTCAAAGGCCAAAACCATCTTCACTTCGGCAACGATTATGTCAACTATATCGAGTTGCCTATCATCCCCGCAAACTAGTTTACTGTCGATTAGATGAGAATATCGAATGGTTATTTAGTTCTACAAATATGAGCCATAGCTTCTCTACCTAGAAACAACAAGAGTGACTGTAATCCCCCTCGAGATTCGGACTGGGTCTACCTACCCGGGCTAATTTCACCCAATGACCGTTGGGTTTCCTACCACAGGGCAATCTGTCACTTGTGGTCGCCGTCCGGGTGGTCACATGACTTCCCTATCCCGACACTCAGCCCGATTAGGAACGCCCGGACTGCGCCTCCCCTTTTCCGGGGGGTCGCCGAGAACACAGAGACAAGAACAACAATATACATGACACTACAATTTGACACAGTGCGGTGGACGATCGGGCGGCCAAGAAAGCCAGGGGATGGTGATAGAGGGGACCACCAGGAACAAGGGCACAGCAGCCTCCGTTGTTACATTCATTCAGCCCCAACTGATAAAATGGTCGTGCGTAGCTGTCAGCAAACGCGGGGGGACAGGTAACCAAGTGCTGGGCAGCCTGTTGACACTCATTGGAGCTCACTCCTAGGATGGTGGTATAGCTACACAACCACTTCACCAAGAAACAAAGCTCTCTCTAAAATCGAGCACGGACGGAAAACATCGGGATGAATGAGTTTTTTTTCCTTCAATGGAATTCTTCTTTTAATCGAATGAGTCCTTTAATTGCCAAGCATTCCGAGCCGCGGTCTACACCAACTATGGGGCTGCAGACATCGTTTTAGTCACAGTCATATGTTCCAAAATCTAAAGAGTAAGAGGAATAAGGTAATTAGCTAGTCGTTGGCGATCATGGAGAAAGGAAGACCATTTATATATAGCTTTAATTTCAAGTATGTTCAAGGCAGGGTATTCGTGTAACAACTGACGGAAATAGCGGCTTTCTGCCGGTATATTCTATAATGCCATGATTGATCATTCTCTGTGGCGAGGTCCTTCATATCTAGAAACAGCTTGGCAATCGGATTTGTCCCCCATATTTATAAAAAATATACCTTAGTTTGATCAGCTTCACGTTTGACTACGATTCGAAAGATGAGTGATGGGTACTTTCGGGACGGGCAACATCGCTAATGTGAGGAATCTGAGCAGACTCGTAGCCCACTGTATACCCAATCTATTGTATACTTGTGTGCAAACGCAATTAGATGCTTGTCAAAGGGCATTTCTGTGGACCTCTAACTTACTCTGTACGCCAAATAATGGGAACAAGCCTGCAAAGGTCGATCGGGCAAAGCTATTTGCGGCCAAAGCACTTGCCGCGTATGTGGGATAGGCATCCACAAGAAATGTGAATATGCCCGAAAAGGCGAGTATAGTCCTAGAGGAGAGGAGAGATTCGTCAATATCTATGCGTTTAAGCCTCGTCAAGAGTACGGGTGACAAGGAATCTTTTTCTGCTTATGCAACACTCACCCTGCACCGAATAAAGCGCTTCCGATGATTGTTACAACCCAATGGATGCTGGGATATGCTGTCCAAGCAAATATGAAGAGTCCAACAGTGACCAATGGAGCCCGACTATGACTGCAGGCCAGTGTGGATGCTTAGTGTCTGGAGAGTAATATGACGACGAAAAGGTGAATATATACCTGGAGGTAGTCTCCATTCTGGTCTGAAATCAGAGTCTGGACTGTTTAGGGTCAACGCCCGTTCTTCCAGACGATGGTAATGCAGTCGCCAAATAGGATCTGAGAGTATAGCGAAGATCATTCCAACTAAGATCCCTGTGAATGAAAGTCCACGCTGCCATAACTCGAACCCATAGACAGACTCGAAAACTAACTGAAATGCACCGAAGAAGAGATAGATGATTCCAAGTAGAAGTGCGGAGTATATGCATAGGCTCAGACACATGGGCTCTAGGGTCAGAAGCATTATAGGCCTGTAGATTGACCGCAGTATCATGACCCGGAGTGGAGAGGCGTCCTTTTCATTTGGTGCCCGTACTTCCGAAGTCCGGGTCTCTTCTCGTATTCGTTGCGCTCTACGTTTTAGGAGACTATTTGTCATGTCATTTTCCTTCTAGCTATATCATGGGCGTTATCCAGACTCACATTGATTGATAGGTTTCTGGTACCAATAAGTATACAAGAAGCAAAATTGCAGCCGCCTAGGAGAGTAACATATAGAAGGTCTAGCGCCTATTTTATTTGACTTCAGCCTCGATTCCTTTTCATATGATCTCATTATTCTAATACTTACCAGTCAGCATACTGGTTGATAAATCCACATAAGCTATTAAGGATTTGTTAGCGTTTATCATCATTCGTCAAACATCTAGACTGATTTGCACTCACAGAGGTCCGATCTCGGGCCCAATAAAGGGACTGGCAGTGTACACCATCATGGGAAGTGCTAGCTGAGTTCGAGGGAACATGTCTCCAACTGTGCCCCCCGCAATACTGAGAAATGCGCTTCCAGAGAATCCATTGAGGAAGCGACCAATGAGGAGCGTGTGAATGTTATTCGCAAAGGCGCATGGGAAGATCCAGATTAAGAAAAAAAGAAGCGACCATCGATAAACAACTCTCCTACCCTCGGACAGCGGGCCTAGTACCAACGGCGGACCAACGCCTACAAAAAGCGAAAGTAAGCCATGTGCTAATTCCAATGCCTGAAGTGTTCATGTTACACATTCCCTAGATGAAAAGTGACAGGCCAAGCGCCGCTAGCTCATGAGAAGCATGGAAATCGGTCATGATTTGGCTGTAGGTTGTCGAATATATAGACGAAGCACAAGTACTATTCCACCCGCATCGAGATCAGCTCTTGATCATCGATAAAGATATTCACTTACACACAAAGAGAACTGAATGAGATTATGATAACTATTATCCATTTTCTCCGAAACCTCATATTCTATGGATGATCGGGGTCTCCATCGGCCCATTGGATCGTTGTCGCAGACGAACTGCCATCAAGTGCATCAGTTGTTGGTGCGCCTTCTGGGCGAGATAGGCCCTCGGAGTTAGATGTATGGGCTAACATTGAAAGAAAGACAGACGTGTTAGCTCCTAATAAACTATGATATTAGAAGATTATGTTAGAGGGGGGAAGTTGCTGTGGCCTTTCGCAGATTTGAGTTATCCTAATCTCGCAATATTTAAAGTGCTTATTTAAGAGCTTTCGCCTCTACAATGTAGTCAGTTAGTAAAGAAAAGAGCCCTCCCCCGTACTGGGTCCAAGATTTGAGTTTGGCATGCTAGAGAGTATAGGATTAAAATCTTATGATGCGGATTTGTACATTCGGCCCGGTGGGTTTCGGCCCGGCTAGTAGTTCGGATTCGGTCCCGTAAGCTCATACGAATGTAACTTGCGTCTAAATGCCCCGATTCGGGATCTTTTAGTATTGAGATATTAAGAGGGGTATCTAAATTAGATTTGATAATTAATTAGTAATAAATCCTAGACTACTAAGGGAGTCTATATATATAAATAAGATATCTTAATATATATATATATATTAATTAAGTATATTAAATAAAAAAAATTTTATAAAATTTTTATAAGATTTATTAAAAAATTAAAATAATTAATTTTTAAAATAATAAGTATATTATTTTTATACTTAATAAAAGTTATTAAAAAACTATTATAACTTATAAATATTTTTTAAATAAAAGCTTTATAATAAATATTTTAAAATCTTATTAAAACGTAATAATTATAAAGCTTTTCTTTTTTTTAAAAAAAAAAAAAAAAAAAAAAAACTAAGGCTACTTTTAAAGATTAAATCTTAATTATACTTCCCTCGCTGCTATAGCTGTCTTTCATCTGGTAAGTTGTGCTTTACCATCTCACGCCACCTAGGCATCAGTTCGTATACAATTTGAATCAGGGGCTGACATACCTCCAAGGTTCATCCCAGAGTCTCCTCGCTTTCTGATCGCCAACGATTGCACTGAGGAAGCCCCAGCTATCCTGGTCAAATATCACGCTGAAGGAGATGAGCACTCGCCTTTCGTTTCGGCTGAATACGAGGAAATTACCGAGACGCTTAAGAAAGAGTAGGAAAGCAGCTCCCGACCTTGGAAGGAACTTTTTTCCACATCGGCAAACGTGAGACGTGTGCTTATTGTCATTGGGGTTGGCCTCTTTGCTCAGTGGTCTGGAAATGGACTCGTCTCTTTCTATCTCTCCAAGGTCTTGAAAACCATCAGTATTACCTCGCACCTCCAGCAGAACCAGATCAACCTCGGTCTCATGTGCTGGAACTTGGTTACTGTTGTTGCTGGGAGCTATGTCCAAAAGTTTGCACGCCGGCGCATACAGTGGCTGGTCTCATACGGCGGCATGACCCTTGTATAGGCTTGCTGGACAGCTTCATCAGCTGTCTACTCCAATGACGCTAGCAACGAGCACGCCAGTCGGGCCGTTGTAGCGCTCATCTTCGTGTACTACGGGCTTTACAACATCATGATGCCGCTGGCATACATCTACATCACCGAGGTGTTCCCGTATCTGTAGCTCGGCAAAGGTATGGCTATTATGCTGTGGCTCAACCGTGTTGGCGGCGGTTTTAATGGATTCGTCAACCCTATCGCCTTGCGTGCCATTCAATGGCGGATGTACATCGTTTACACATGTTGGCTCTCGGTAGAAACCACAATTATCTACTTCCTATACCCCGAAACTCAGGGATTGTCGCTGGAGCAAGCTGGCGGGGTTGTCGACGGAACAAAGGTAGATGAGGTCGAAAATGAGAAGGGATATTCCAACTCTAAACGGGTCGAGTAGAGCCTTGGCTATACGTCGTGGCAGAACACAGGTGGCAAGGGGAAGCGTCGTGAATTAACGAAGATAATAAAGGGAGGTCCCACTGGTTATAGTTCCGGGGGCACATTTAAGTCCGTAAATATACCTAACTTATTACTTCCGTATAAACTTCCATTCCCTCTTAGCGAAGAGTTTGACGAGTCTGAGAGATCCGAAACAAGTGCCATGGTGATTGACTGTATGACAACCCGGTTAAACTCTTCGTGGTCAGACCCCCCGTGGTTGGACCTTTTGTGGCTGGACTCATCAGACTTGGAAGACTGGTTCTCGAGGCTGGCCTCCTGCACTAGCTGGGAAAGCTCATTGTTGAGCTCGGCTGACTCAGCCTCCGCATCTGCTTGGTGATTTCGGAGCTGCTTTTGTTGACGGGCACGTTCATGATAAGGTTTTGCCTTCAGAGATTTGCGCTGCCGGGCATGTCCCACAGACGCCAGCCGGGGTGCCATGATCTCTGGAGGCCAGTATTTCTCGATGTCACACCTGTAGAAGAATATTGCCGGGATCTCTACACCTTTACGCCTTTCTAATGCGCGCTGACATTTTGTGCTTTTTATTTATTTGTTATTTCAAGCGCGGACATGGTTGCTCCATGAACCCTGGTCGTCACATTGTCACAGGCAACCACCTCCCTGCCTCTGAAGAATGAGTAGATTGGATAGAAGGTCGAAGCTCATGCACTAAGAGAAAGCCTACTATAGTGGCCCTGAACTAAATACGCTTCCACAAGGTCATCTTCTCGCAGCCTCAGTCATTCTCTAGCACGCAACATGCTCTCTCATCCCGCTTAGCGCTCTCCACATCCTCCAGCCAGCCCCCCTTTCCCATCTACCAGGGCATTTCGGTACCGTCGTAACTTTGAAACGTGCCACCAATGTTTCTCGAAGCCTTGTCGATTGTCTTCATCATTTGAGCCACGCCTGCATCGACCGACACTGCCCCCATATCAGAGAGCTTGACACCACTTCCCTCCATGGCCGCAACCGTAAGATCAGTCTCAATGAGACCAGGATGAAGGAGGAAGCTAGTAAGCCACGGTTCCTCAAAGTGGAGACGGCGAATGAACCAGTTCAGTGCCGCCTTGCTGCCACCGTACGGGCTAAGCGGTAGGTGGGCAACTCCATCGATCGATCTGATGGAACCACCCAGTGTTGATATCGCAATGAAGGTAGGGTTCCCCGTCTTACTAGCCTGAAGAAGATCTGCAGTGGCCTGAAAGAGGGCAACTGGGGCAACCGCATTAACTAGCAGATGCTGGTTGATGTTCTCGACAGTAGACTCGCGAACACGACTGGCGTTAAGAGAGATCCCAGCATTGGCGATGACGATGTCGAGGGAGGTTATGCCGTGGCCGGTCTTGAGCTTTTCAATGACTGCCGCCGTACTTTCTGGCATGGACGAGTCAAGTTGAATGGTGATCAGCCTAGAGCAATCTGCCTTGGGCAAATATTGTAAAGCTTTCGAAGTGGCATTTGTTGCGTCTCGAACGGCCGCGATAACGGTGGTAGATGGCCTTGCGAGATACACCTTGGCGAAGCCTCAGCCGATACCGCGGTTGGCACCGGTAATAAGAACAGTGGAGGATTTCATAGAAGGATTCATATCGACAAGGATTAATGAAGTTGTTGGAAGTTTCTTGTGCAGCCTTATTCAAGTAGTTGCTGGATCAATGGGAGACAAGTGACATTCATATTCGAATTCGACACTGGCCACAAACCACTTTGCTAGCGCTGATATCCACAATTCTTTTCCCTATCTAGTGATTCTCACTTGCAGAGATTAACGTCGGGAACCTCATCGTCTCGTACAGAAGCAAGAGTGGACTGTTTTTCCTAATCATCAATGACGCAAGTCCGGATCTAAGCATTTTTGCGTGGCGGATTTTATGGAAATAAGGATTGAGTTTGCGCAACGTGCATAATAACGTTATTTCAACGTTATTTCAACGTTGTCGTGGTTGAGATGATAGTGTGAGGTCTGATCGGACTTAACTAAAGTCCGCTTTGTTTTTGGTGGAGGTTTGGATCACGGTGGATAGCCTCATGACAATCGGATCATGACCTACACCTCGCCTCTCTCATAGATCCTTAGGGCTAGGGTTGTCTGGCTTCTCTCCTCTGTTAAAGTTCGTTGACGAGTCACCCGTTCATTACTATCAAAGCCCAATCATCTACGCTGCGGCGTAACGACTCAGATTACACGCTGCTGTGCAAGGCATACATGCAACCTCGCTACTGCTGGACATGCGAGAATGCATGGTCGGTCCTCGTGCGCCACCAGGGAGCATGTGCAAGTTCAACTCTCGGCACCTATCATCTTCTGGAAACACGACGCTCATAGTTCATTCAGAGTCTAACTAGTTAACTGGCCTAAGAGGGCATGTTGCCCTTGCGCTGCCGGTACTGTTCTAGCAGCTTCTTTCCATAATCGTTGCCGTTGGGAGTCCTGACCAGGGTGTGAATGTGGAATGGCAAAGGCTCTTTGTTGTTCAGGAAGACGCCCGAGTGATGATCAAATTCGACCATGACGACAGGGGAGTGTACCTTAAAGTAAAAAGCGTCCCCATCTTCAAATCCTCCAATCCAGCAGAACCATGTCTCATCCCAGTGGACAGAAATTTCCTGCATCCGGGCCGCCAATGCCTTTTCCGGTAGGTAGTTGAGGCTCATGGCGACTATCTTGCCAATTACGCTCTGCTGGGCCTCTGAGAGTGTCGTCACCTTCACGCCTTCATATGGAACCACTCGGTTGTCCTGAAAGGCGCCGCCCAAGTGTCTTTGGTCGGCCCTATGATGCCGCCAGGTCGGAAACTCGGAGCCGTTTAGTTTCGTGTAGATCTGCGCAACCTTTTGAATAGCCGGATCCAGCGACTGCATGAGATGTAGTGCGGTCTGCTCCTGATCGATGAATAGCTCAACACCCTTGTTGGGCCCTGCGTCGATGACATTTGGCTCTGCTCCCATGAAAACGGGTGATATCACCATCTGCTCTCCAACCACGAAGCAGTTCATGCAGAGATGATGACCGAAGAGTTGCCAACCCCATGGCTCGTTGACCAAGGGCGTACCAAAGATGACAAAGTTGTAGGAGTTCTCATTGAGGACCTTTGTACCATCGACGACCTCGCCCAGAAACTGATTGACCTTCATGCAGCCATGAGCCTTTTCGTATCCAGCCGGTGACAGGCTTGCTCGCGTTAGAGCATGCAGCGCAGCAACCAAGTCTTTGGATGCCTCTTCGAGCCGAACACCGTGCCTGAAGGCGTAAATCTCGGGGTTGATCCAACTCCGCCATTCCGGCGCATCGACAGGCTCCAGGAGGGCCTTTCGTTCCTCTGCCGACGCAACCTCGATGGCATGCTGCGCTGCAGCGGTCATCTGGACCACTGGGGCCCCAAGATCCTCTTCCGTATCTGCCAGACGATAGATATTGGGAATTACATGACCATCAACGGTAATTCCCTTGTAGGGTTGGTGATAGAGCTCCTCCCATGCCTTCATCCAACCGACCATGAAGGGTTCGGAACAGCGCAGCTTGGCCCACTGATAGGTGTCGGATGCCGCAAGCTCCTTGCTTCTTGGAGCATCCTTGGGCGGAATATAATTCCGAAATCCCGCCACGGGCCGGTTGGGTTCCATTTTCGTGATTTTGGTCTTCGTGAAGGACGAGATGGATGGGAAGAGAATGCTGTAGTGTTTCGAGTGGAAAGCTCCTATTGGGGCAACGGGGAAAGTCGAGCAAAGATTAAACTCACGGTGTGATGAAGAATTCAGCTTGGGCGTAAACCGAATAAGAGAGAAATGCTAGTGAGTCTCTGTTTCACTTTGAGCAGATGGACAGTATCACATCGGATATCAATGAGATATATGCCATAGTGTTGTCTCCAGTGGGGCCAATATTGGCTGATGAGAGTCATCTCATATCGGGACATCGTTCCGTGTTTCGGTATCGCCCGGAAAGGTCGGAGGAGAGTATGGTTTGATGGGCAGAGTGGTAACGCCCAGTTCCGCACCGTCGCTCACAAGAAAAGGTGGACAATTGTTTCCAGTAAGGCCCCAGCGTGAATTGGCCAAGCTTTGCAGCCAAATTGGCTATCAATTGAAATTTTAGTTGCCCAGCTTTGAAACTTGGGCCACTGAGCTTGAGTGAGCCGTGGGTGAACTACCTGATTCCGTCGGGAGAGGCTGGTGAGCGCGCCGTGAGACGCGAGACTCGTGGGAGTGAAGGTGAAGAACCAATGAGAACCCGTCCCCACACACCGTGTTTGGTGGCGGGCCAAAATTACCCCGATCCGGCCATTGCAATAGCCGAAATTCCGGTGGGGGCCCAAACCAGGTGAAATAAATAGCTACCCTAGTGTGACGATGATAGGGATTCCTAAGGGATAAACTAGCTATACTAGGTTTATAATAGTAAATAAAATAATCGCACAATTCGTAAATAAGGGGGCTATTATGTATATTAATATACTTAAGATCAAAGCGATTCACTGATTGAGAGTCAGTCCGCTGAGAGATTGAAGCCGATACCGTTTCAACAGTCTGGTGGTTGCAAGGTCTGAATTGATTGCTACTACGGACAACGGCGCTTCGGAGTCGTCTAAGAGCGCGTTTTGCGGCGCCGTCATGCTTTGCTTTCTCTTCCGGAGAAGCACGTTTCCGAGGTCGACCGTGCTTTTTGCTTGTTTGGGGCATTGCTGGCGATATGTTGCCCTAAGGCGGTTGCGGTCGTGGTGCTTGGTTGAAGTCAAAATCCCCGCCTCGTGAGTTTAGCTTGAGCCCCTGAGATGACCGCTAATGGGCTAGTACTGCGACCGCGAAATCCAAAGGGGGAGGCGCAACGACCCCTAAATTCTGAGGGGCTGGAGCCTTGGGGATGATAGCCTTAATGTTAGGATACATCACGGGGTAAAGAATGCCTAAATGGTAGGGCTTCGCTTGGGAATTCGAATAGATTGGTCGGTTGATTTAGCATTTATCAAGTTAATGCATAAAGTTTTGTATTGTGGGAACTCGTAGGGCGATACGTAGAACGGGATTGTATTAGAGAATACTGCCTATATTAGAGTGGCAAAAATCTATGAGCTAAAATCTCATGAAATAATATCTATATGAATGAAAGTGATGCCTTCTGAAGTCCTTGATGGCTATTACGTTCGGCCGTTGACAGGTTTCCCGTTAAGCGCACTCGAGAGTTATTCGATCTTCATATTGAAAATCATATAGTGACGAATCTTCTCACCAAACTTCATCAAAAGGCCCGAGATTGGAACCATGACGACGGCAATGAAAGCCAAGAGCGAGGCACCCCACCCTAAACCCAATGACTCGAACATTTTCCTGCCGCCGATTGGAAGAAGCGCTCCTAGAAGAGAGCGGAAGACGGTGCTGGCGGCAATGGCGGAGACGGCATGGGCGGTATAGGCATCTACTAGATAAACGGAGATTGACATCTGGATAGAGTCAGTTTGCGAAGTTCCCGGATGCTCAGTTGAAGTACACTCACAAATCCAGCCATCATTCCCAAGCCGACCAGACTTGTCCCGATGATGGGTAAGATCCAGTGATCGTGATTCTGGACAGTCCAACCAAACATGAACAGGCCTCCGGGGACAAACACCGAGCCCATGGCCATGATGGGGAGACGATACTCTGGTTTCGCCTTGCCGCCGTTCTTCTTGGTCAGCCACTGAGAGATGCGATCAGAAGTCGCTCCCGTAATGCCCACACCGATTATCGAACCAACGCCGAAGCCCAGGTACGAGAGGCCGACTTGTCCTGTGGTGAAGCCGTATCGCATCTTAAAGACTGTTGGTATCGCGGTGAAGAGCAGGTAGAGATATCCGTAGACGATGGCCATGTAGAGGGACAGGCATAGGATGATGGGCGAGAAAAGCAGCATCTTTCCCGGCCTGATAGTGGCTATCTTGAAGAGCTCCTTAGTTGCGACGCCTGTGTCGAGCTTAGATGTGAGCTTGGGATTGCCCGTCTCCTTCCGGAGCCTCTTTGCCTTTTGCTCGAGCAGCGCGTTTGCACCCGTCTCACGCATGAAGAGGAAACCTAGGATGACGATGAGGCCGCCCTGGAAGAAGAGCCATTGTCAGCTGTGCTTTGAAGAGTGGGTGGACGAGCTACTTGCAACCATGGACACCACCCAAAACGACCAACGCCAATCCTTTGCTTCCGTCAGATATCCACCCGCTATACTTTGTCATTAATCACAGGCGCTGAGTGCTATCTATACGAGAGAGTTGCCTACCAATTGGTCCGACAACGGGGCCAAGAATCGGCCCCATGACCCATCCAGACATTGCGGCGGCACGATGCTCCGGCGTCGTAATATCAGCCAGCGATCCCGCGCCGAGGGTGAGGGGACAGCAACCGGCGAGGCCGGCGAAGAAGCGAAAGATGATCAAGGCACCGATGTTAGGGGCCTTGGCGCACGCGACGTTCCAGACGACGAACAGGACATTGCAGACGTTGTAGATGGGGTTTTTGCCGTAAACTTCCGAGAGGGGAGCGACGACGAGGGGGCCGAAGCAGTAGCCCAGGAGGTAGACGGAGACGATGAAGGAGGCGAGCTCTTGGTTGGTGGAGTTGAACTCGGTCATGACTTGCTCGATGCTGGGGGAGAAGATGGAGGATGCGAGGGGGCTATCTAGGGGTTAGTGATGCCGAAGTTTAATAGAGCATAGATTCCTGAAATAGGATCTATCCCCAGTGTTGTTAGAAACATACGTGACAAATGTGATGGCGGACACGAGGGCAATGGTGCCGCCTTTCCTCGCCCTGGACCAGTTATGCGGATTGGCTGGATCATCTGGCCCGTCCCAGTCGACAACGTTGGGATCCTGAGGAGCATCGGCGGCTTCAAGCTCGACGGAGGTCACGCTGCCCTCGAGATCTCGGTCGTCGTCGAGGCTACTCCGGTCCTTGGTCTCGGTCTCAGGCTCCGGGAGCGGCGCCGAGGTGTTGGCGGTTCCGAGGCGGTCGTACGTGTCGCCGTGTTTGATCTCTTCGAGGAGGATCATGGCGGGCGGGTTGGAGAGAAGTGAAATGGTGATCCTCGGGTGCTACTGGGGTGGTGATCTAAGGATCCTTGGTGGTTGACACAACTAGCTGTATTTCCTTCCTTTCTCACGCGCCGCTGACCTGGACCACGGAGAGCCTAAGAACAGAAAGTGGTTTCAGCAGAGCTGGGCCAGGACCTAATATGCATCCCGATGACAACCAATGCGAGATCCACCCCCCCCGATGCCACGGACAGCTTGAGACGGACCAATTTACAGCCGAAGGTCGGCGAATTGCCATCGAGAGAAGACCGAAAGCTGGACAATTAATCAGGCTCGAACGACATGCAACCCCGCACATAATGGTTGGGCTGGCGACGAGGCCATGCTCTTGGCCTGCTCGGGGTGACGAGAGGGCTAAGGACAGCGAAGTCCGCGGGGAGTTGGAAAGTCCGCGGACTTTTTGCACGACCCGTGTTGAAAATGCATCTTGGAGAACTTGAGGATGGCCACAGTGGGGCACATCTTGGTCCCATCATTGGCCGGGTATGGACTAATCGTATCAAGATCTCAATAACCCGCACCCCTGAGCAACCGGGATTAGCGAATGCCGGTCCCGATTCATGAATCCCGACCCCTTCACCCCTTCTCTGTTTTGCAAAGGACGGAATTTTCTCAGCTAATCTATGCCCCGATGACCAAATCACCCACTGAAGTTGGTGGTGCGGCTTTCATTCCATGAGCGGAGGGGATTTTCCCCTATCATCCATCAGCCCGCATACCGCTCGCCTTTTTCAATACGCGAGGTTTGGACATTTGCCAGTGCCGCATAGCCGAGACAGTTGAGGCTAGGAGTGACGAGGGAAGAAGGAACGGGTAGCTTCGCGTTTCTGCTTCCATTTGGGATCCCTTTTTCTTCTCTTTTCTCAAAGCAACCCCATCTCCAACCCGTCTCAATAACAGCCAGTCCTATTTTCTGATGGCTCGTCAGCAGCAGCGCAAACGCCCAATCTCGTGCCACTTCTGCCGCATGCGCAAGCTACGCTGCAACCGCGAGTTCCCCTGCTCCAACTGCACATCCCGCGGAGTTGCCTGCCCGAAGCCGGAGCACGGCGCGACCTCTGTGGCAGGCTCTGCGGCTGCTCGTCCGGCGCCGGCCAAGAAGCCGCCGGCCCGTCCAAGCACCGACGATCCGGACATCCAGAGCCGCCTGGAGAGGCTCGAGGGCCTACTGCAAGGGCTGAGCAGACAGGTGGAGTCGGTGCCGGAGCTGACTGGTGCTGCTCAGTCCCCAATTGCGTCTTTTGCCACACCACCCTACACACAACCACCCTTTGCACCACTACCGCCGCCCTTTACCGTACCAGTCGTAGCCCCCGTTCAGGCTCAGGCTCACCATAATTACCTGCAGGCTCACTATCATCTTCAACAGCCGCTGCCTCTCAAGGTCCAGGACCTGACCGACAACGCCCTGCTCGTTGAAGAGTGCTGCATCGTAACAAAATCCAGCGTGAGTATTTATCCCATATTCTACATAGCCTTGGCCACGCATTTCCAACTCATCAACGTAGAACTCCCTCTTCTCAGACCACGTCATCTTTCGAGCGTGCCCCATCCGCTCCATCACTCAGCTCTTATTCTACACCTTTCAGAGTCCCGGCTTCTCTTCCGTCTCCCTGACGGCCGAGCCCACAAGATGCATCTGGCTCCCCAACCGCGACGAGGCCGAGGCCCTGGTCCAAAAGTACATCACCGAAATCAGCCCCATGCATCACTTCATCCACGGTCCTCACCTGCAGCGGCTCATCACCGAGCTCTACGCGTCATTGAAGTCGGGCGTTCAAGTACCCGTCGGCACTGTCGTTTTGTTGCTGGCCATTTGTGCCATGGTCACGTACTTGTGGACGCCTCATGACGACGATCTGAAGCTGTTTCAAGACGTCAAGGAAGCCAACTCGCAGACGCTCGTATGGGTCAAGATTCTCTTCAACCTGCTCGAGATCTGTCAGCGGAACGACCACAGGTCCATCGAGTATGTCCAGGGCCTCACCCTGCTGGCCATCACCCTGTTTAACCTCGAGGGCATCTCTCCAATCGGGCGGGCCATGCTCTCTCGCGCCATCTTCTTTGCCCGCGAGCTGGGCTTGCACCGCATCGACCATCCCGATGTAGACACTTTCTGTCATAAATACCCGCCTCTGACTCGGTTGACGGCCGAGGTTGGCAGGAGACTGTGGTGGCATCTCGCTGGTGTCGACTGGTACGTCCACTTGGATGCATCCTCGATCGTCGATCATCGCCAACGCTTTTCCCTTGGATATACTGACTTTCATTCTAGGATGCTCGCTCGCTTTCCCGGCCCACAAGAAGGCACATACTTGATCAACCCAGGTCAGATGGCGGTGAGGAAACCAGCCAACGTCAACGACGAAGACCTTGACGAGGAACGAGAGATCGTGCCGGCTCCCATGGACCAGCCGACCACCATGTCCTACTCAATCCACCGTATCCGCTTTCTAGAAATATTTCGGGAATTCGCAGACCGAGCGGCATTCTCAAAATCAGCTCCGGCTTCTCAACAATACGACATGGTCTTGCAGATGGACGCAGCAATGGACCACTTCATGTCCCACGAAGCCTCGCCCTTCTTCAGGATCAGCCTGGAAGAACTCGAGAAGCTTCCACCAGACGACCCTTGGCGCTCGCCCACTGCCATGCTCAACCGCCACATGTACAACTTCTACCTCCACTCCCAGCGCTGCAGGCTCCATCTGCCGTACCTGGCCCGCGGCACCGTCGATCCGGCGTACGCGCGCTCGCGGCAGGTCGGCCTCCGGAGCGCGAGGATCCTCACGCAACGGGTGAGGCAGTTGGTTATGGAAGACGCTGGCTTTCCCCACATGATGCTGCGGTTCGGAGTGGCCATGTACGGCCTGTTCGTGGCTACCATTGCGCAGGTTTTTGATCTGTGTTTGACGAGTGACCCGGCAGGAGACGATGGTAGGCAGCAAGAAGTCGAACATGCATGGAAGACGCTGGAGCATGCAGAGACGCAGTCCACCCCTGTGTCCAGAGGAATGAATATCCTACGACACATCATGGACAAGTACAAGATACCATACCCGGCAGGTGTCAGAGGCCATCACGAACCCGCAGGATCAAACGATCACACCAGTTTTATTCCGCTCGGGCAGATCACAGCGGATGCCATGGGAGTACCAGCTGGGACGCCGCTATCCAAGCCTTGCCACCCTGACCAAGAGCTGGAAGGGCATATATCCAGGATGGATCTCGAGGAAGTTGACTGGGAACGCTTGTGTTGGGGGTTTGATGCTCCCTTTATATGACGGAACTAAAAATGGTACACCCAAGGGAGTTAACTAGATAAAAGAATGAGGGAATATAGACCGGATACATAGGTGGTTTATATTATTAGTCTTAATAACAGTTTAATGCTTTCTTTTAATGCCCATATAAGGAAAAATACATAATAAGCAAATAGGTAGCAATTTTTAACCTTTTATCGCGTCCCGCTAGGATCCCTCTATTAACTTATATAGGAACATAGGGGTTAGGGTTTATATAGTAGTTTAGAGAATAAAAGTTATTTAAAACTTCTTAAATATAATATATATAATAAAGTAAGAAAAATATAAGTAAAAAAACTTAATTTTATATATTTTATTTATAAAATAATTAATAATATAAAAAATCCTTAGCCTATATTTAATTTCACCAAATTAAACCACATTGAGAAACAAATAATATACCAGTGTCCATTCTGACAGCTTATTTACTATCTATCTACAGATGCAACTTGACTCATATCAAGCCATCATGACTTGACCGACAACTTGCGCAACAACTAGCTAGATCGCGAAAAAAATCGCTTCGTCCTTTGTCTTCCGTCTTTACCTCAACTGACTAGACTTGAGGCGGAGGAAATGACCATAGCGATGCACAATAGCAATCAAGATCATGCTCGCACCAACAATCGCCGCCTGGGTTCCGAAACTTGCGTCGTACCCAACCTTGGATCCCCAAGGCTCCTGAAAGTAGCCGACACTAAAACCACTCATGGCTCGAGCAATGTTGGTCCAGCCGGAGACCTCTGCAGGAGCAGAAGGATATGAATCCAAGACATATGCCGTCACGGCAACCGAGGTGGTCATGATGCCAAAGCTGTGCATTCCCCATCCTATACTGACCGCAGCCACAGAGAGGTGGTGGTGCAAGGCTTGTCCGAGCAGGACCAGGCCAGCTATCATGAACAAGGCGGATATGTATATGGTGACCAGCCGAGCTTCGGGTTCAAACACGCCCTTGTGCTTTCGGACGTAGCGTCTAGCAACGTAATCGTTGAAATAGTGACCAAAGACTTCGCCAAAGAGCACGCCAACAATCGGGGAAAAGTAAAGGTATCCAAGTCCGTAGTAGGAGTACCCATAACCACCCGCCTCTCTTGGAATTGCGAAGAGGATGGCAGTCGTGATATTGATACCGATTGCCCAAGCGAAGCAGAGCAGGCTGGTGACTATGGTTAGCGCTTGTAAGTGCAATAAGAGAGCAAGTCGAGACTGACTAGGCAAACAGGACGAGCAAGAGGACGGGCTTAAACAAAGTCAAGAAGAATCTCTTGAAGGAATCGTAGGCAGTCTCGTAGTATGTAGAATGATGTCGCAATTGCCAGACACCAGTGAGTCGGAGCATCCTGGAACCAAAGCCCTGGCCACGAGATGGCTGCTTCGAGGTAGGTATATCACGATTATACCAAGTCTCATCAAGGAAGGCGATAATGAGGATCAGGTCAATCCCGACGACTCCCACACCAAGCCAGAACACGTCCTGCCACTTGTGCGTGCCGCCCACAACAAAGTTGCTAAGTAGCGGGCCCAAGTACGGAGACGTAATGTACATGAGTGCCCAGAGGCCAATTTTTCGGGCTCGCTCATGGAAGAAGAAAATGTCTTTGATGAATGCAACGGCGATTGTTTGACCAGATGTAAGGAACAGCCCCGACATAGCTCGCATGGCGTAGAAGCAGGGAAAGTTGGGAGACACTGCGGTGACGATCGAGAAGACTAGGCCGAAGAATGTGGACCAGAACAAGGTGGGAGCTCGTCCAATGAAGGAAGTCATGGGAACCCAGATTACGCCTCCCACTGCCCTAGAAAGTGATGAACTGTTGGCATGCATCCCGAGCAAAACTTTTGGAGGAGGAACATGTACTTACATCATCAAGACGCTGATGCTGTTGGTTTGGTTGATGGTGCCAACAGATTTGTGCCACTCAACCGCCTGCAAGATGATAGGAGCGCTGCCAGATGCAGATGCAAAGTCGGCAGTGAGGGCAGCCCAGGCCACCGTGAAAAGGATAAGGTGCTTCTTCCGGGAGGACCAATTCAACGGATCGTCCATATCGTCCGTTGGCTGAGGCAGCAGTACAGTCTAGGGAGAAGCATTGAGCGTCAGAAGAAAGATGCCAGTGTCTTACAAGGATCAAGCACTTACATGCCCATCTTTGGCAAGCCGAAGAGAGGTTCCATCAGGACCCGCCACGTCCAGAAGCACTCCAGCTTCTGCACGAGCCTCCAGTGGGAATGCATCAACCCCAGAAAGCCCGTCGGGCTTCTCGGTATGGGATACATGGTCTGCGTGTGGCTTCTCCATGACCTGTAATCTGTACGTGAAATAAGCTATAATCAACAACTGTGCAGCGAGTCAAAGAAAACTACTGCTCATCGTTGGAACTGGCCAGAAGGCTTATTCAAATACAACTTCTCCAAGGACATCTTGATGGTTCAGAACAAAGCCAAGAACTAGTTCCGAAATTGCGAATCCGGGGCCCCGTGGGGAAAGATGGTGTACTGCGGAGCAAGCGTAATTGATGGCGGACTTGTTGGGTGTTCTAAGCCACTCCTGAAATTCCGCAAGGCGTCGCTTACATGGTACCCTGGCTCGAACCAAGCTAGACTGGCCGAGGCCTTGCCAGTGGTGAGGCTAACCACTTTGTGGTAATCGGCTGTCTCTCCAAAGAGGTCACTAGACCAAGTCTTCCAAGCCTTTCAAAGATGTTGCCCCTCATGGCTCACACTTGAATCGAATTGGTGTCCTGCCACGCCAGTATAACTACCGACGTGACGATGTGTATTGACCAAATATAATTACTACGTATAATAATTTTCACGTCTACGGAAATCTCCAAGCCTTGAGAGAATTGAATGATCAAGCCACTGGACATTGCTGAGAGAGAGTTGAAGGGAAAGACCCCTGGCGGTCACATATCACACAAGGGGAAAATGAAGTTCTGACTGGGAAGGCAAATAAACTTTCCTGCGGAATTAGAATTCCGTCTCATGCCGATGTCTTGATAGGAATTCCCGGAATAGTTGTCCCTGACGGATCACTTGTGACCTGGAGCGCAATCGACGAGAATGCTTGGTGCTTCACTGGACCAAATGGCTTGATTGCGCTGCTTTCCGTGTACCGGTGCAAAGGTCTTGGGCCGAATATCAGCAATATCTGTAACTTCCCTTCCGGAGAGAAAGAGGGTGGGATTGGATGCGTACTTCGACAATCAGCAGAGTTCAACACAATTCCAGACGGCAAGATCTCATGTTGACCGCTTCAGTGGCTTCTTTCTGCAACATAAAGTGATGACTCGTCACTACGGCTTGCTTCGAGTGATGATTGAATCAAAGTGGAAGTCATGACATTTCAAGCAGTTGATTGTGCCAGCACGTTCTCATGGATGTAAATCAGGTAATAATTTAAAACTGCAAGACTAGACAAGAACTAAAGCGTGGAAAATTGATTCTCAAAAGAATCAAATACCTGCGAGTGCCTGTTCAAGGCAACAAACTCATACTAGAGTAGCCCCTTACATCTCTGCTGCAAGGTCACTGCTCTGAAACCCGTTCGGGACACCGTTGTGTTTGACACCGTTCTCATATGTGCCGTTCTCTAGCTTACCCTTAGGAGAGCTGAGGACAGCATCTCTGGGGTGAGGTAGAAGGGCGGACCGCTTGCGCAACTCGGCCGCCGTTTGACAAATATCCGACCGCGGTAGAACACCAGCGTTCTCGAATGACTGGAAGGCCTCGATGTAGGTGTCGTAGGTATCATCATACCTCTGCCACCCAAACTTGCGAGCCTTGGATACAGAGCTAATGGTGCACCAAGCCTTGCCGACGGCCCAGTCAAAGAAGTCCCAAGTGCCCCAATCGTAGGCCTCGAGTTGACCACCGTGCTTGGCCACAACACTCGCCCACACCTCCTTCTTGTCCTTTGACCACTCAGTCATGAGAAAGTTGTTGGCCATGCGAAGCTCATCTCCCTTTGCCGCCCATTCGGTGAATTCCGGAACCTTTGCATAGTTATTAGCAATGGACTCCGGTTGAAACAACTCGTCACAGCGTGGCCCTACCTCGATGCCAAAGTGTCGTCCGATCTTTGTCCAGACATGCTTCCACACAAAGACATCACCGTTTGCGTGGTTGAACGCCTCATTCTTTGCGTGCTCGGTTGTTACAGCCCACACGCTCATGTCTGCGATACTGGGCGCGTAAGATGAGTCTTCGACACAAGAATTGTAGAAAAACTTGTTCCCTGGAAAGACAGGGGGTTGTCCCATCTCACGGCAGCATAGCATGTAAAGAGCCAAAGTCAGAGCCATGGACATGCCGTTTCCTATGAGAAGGGTTAGCACGAGGCAGCACAGAAGGAAAGGGTACAGACCTGATGGTGTGAATCCTATGATGCCGTTGGGGCGAATGATGTTCCAGTCCCAAGACCGCTTGGC
Organism: Fusarium keratoplasticum; assembly: GCF_025433545.1. Taxonomy (NCBI): domain Eukaryota; kingdom Fungi; phylum Ascomycota; class Sordariomycetes; order Hypocreales; family Nectriaceae; genus Fusarium; species Fusarium keratoplasticum. Next base: position 2,262,338 of record NC_070539.1, on the reverse strand, counting down.
AGCCAAGCTGAAGAGGAAGTCTTCCTGTGGATAGTAAAAGTTTTCCCCATGGTCCTCATACCGTTCCATCTCCTCGTGAAGGGGAACTTCACGAGGCCCAAGGTGGGCACCGTAATACTAGCAACCAGTTAGCAAGACATGGAGGACCACAGCCTCGAAGAGATGACGTACTTTGCCGCCAGTTTGGAGACAGACGCGCTGCAGAGAGCTGGCAGCGACAATGTCGATGGCAACGAGAAAGTTGTGAAACAAGGGGATGTTGCTCTCCCTCAGCTTGGTGAAATCTGCGGTATGAACGTAGGAGGCGAAGAATGCATGCGTGACATCGTGACACAAAGGAGCCATCTTCTCGATCAACTCCTCAACAGGCCTCAAGAAGTCGAGAGCAATGAATCGGACCCGGTGATCTTGCCAGAAGTTATGCGTCGGAGTTCGCCGCGACGTGATGATGATCTTGGACCTGTTTCCCCACGCCGTCAGCAAAGTGGATGCATCGTTTTGTTCGGTGCGCAGACAGACCATTCAGACTCGGGCTTGCGAATCAGATTCTCGATGATGGCATTTCCAGTAATGCCATTGGCACCTGTAATGAAGGCGACTTTTCCACGAGGAGGAGCCATGACTAGTGTTTGAGTTGTGAGTGATGTGTGAGGAGTGCGAAGTGTCCAGACTATGAGAGGTGTCTAACAATATTGGGGTTTGAGCAAGTGACGATACCTGCAGTATTTGAGTGACAAGAAATCTTATTTACCTATGCTTTTTTCATTTGAGTACAGAGAGTGGCCGGGGATTATTCCGTAGAGGACGAATAGCCGGAAATTGCACCAGCTTCGGAATTGCAATGTCTTCCAGGTGAGAGAGGGGGCCAGCAGCCCGGGCACGGAATACTGTCGGGTGAACCAGCTAGTGCAAAGCTCAGACAGGCTCCAACATCTTCATCGAACTATGAAATGGATTAGGCTCTGGTTGTGGTTGCAAGGTGAGCATCATCGTGTTGGCTTGCTAATGGCGGCCGAGAACAAGGCCCATGCAAGCAAGCCAACATCTTACCCTTAACAGTGGGAATAGAAAATTTGGGGACGATTACTTATGAAACACTCGTGAATTTTTTTTTTCTTTATCTCAACAGTAATCTATAACAGCAGAGAAGGATGAATTGCCATTCAAAGCTGGTGGGAAGGGAAATAGCAGTGTAGTCAAACTCCTAGGAATGGGATACGTCCCGGGTGTATCCTGCCCAAGTTCTCTTACTACTTTGGGGGATAGACGTTGGGTATCATCGCAAATGGAACAACGGCAGATATCTACGGGACAGGAACATGTGTTAGATGGTGCCCTGCTGATGGGATGATTTCAGCCAATTACCTCACTGCACACAAAGCCAGTCAAAGCATCTTTGTGTGCTTTTATATTAATGCTTTAATGCAGCTCGTTAGTCTAGTACAAAGCCTCTTGTGCTGTTCAAGAATGAGAATGGTAAGAACCGCTTGAGGTCCGAGACGAAGGAAGCTAGGGAGCCAGCCTTTGACCGTGAAACAGGCCCCTCAGTTAATGCCGATTGTCTGAGGGCAAGCCAGCCTGATTTTCCCCTGTTGAATTCGTTATACGAGTTTTGACGACATCGATGGGCGAGCAAACGGTGGTCGCCGTGACACCCGTCAGTAGAGAAGCGACAAGATGTGTTTTTATTGATGATGTTGATAGTTACTCCGACCATGGATGCACGCCCTCGAGAGAGGGCTGACTGAGACGTACTTTGGCTATTTCGTACGTTAGTGGTCTAGTAAATGAATTCCAAGTATAGTCTCGCAACCAACCCAAGTCGAGCGGATGTGTGAGCAGTGTTGCTATAGAACTAGCCCTCCCCCAACCACAAGGGAAAGCTCTACGTAGCCACTAACAGCCTCGGGCGGGAGATGTACCGGAGATACCAGTCACATTATTGCCCTTTGTCTTCATGGGCTGGTCTCTGGACTTGGAGTTCTGGGTCCTTTGCTGTCTCGATGGTGAGCTGGTGGTGGCCTCGCCTACCTACTATCAGATGTTTGTCTCATCGAAACCATTTCACAGCGGGCAGATGACCCGTACTGGCACTAGAGCAAGAGGAACTAACTTGATTCGAAATCTGGTTAGTAGAGAATGGTCAACAGCAGACATCTGAGCATCCGGGGACTCATGGGCCACTAGTGTGGCTCGCTTGGCCGGTTTCTATCAACATGTTCCGAAAACCCGAAAACCCGGTCCCGGACATTGGTGCTCTCCCACCTTTTCGTTTCTCCAGTCATCTCCACGCTGAAATAGCTACCATGCCGAGACTACTTGGTGCTCAAAGGCTTGATATGTTGCATCACTAACTCACATAGGTCCGATGTGTAGAGAAGATGTCGGGTGGAATAGTCGCCGACAAAGCATCGTGGAAAAGAATTGATGAGGTGGTTCGCAAGTTCTCCAATCGAATGAATAACTGGAATATTGCGACTTCTTCTGTATCAAGAAGTAATTCCAGATGGCCTGGTTCAATTAATGTCCAGCGAGTCTACCACCGCTGATTCAAAGACATTCTCACTGCCATGATTGAATAGCTTAAAGTGGTAGTTTATTTTTGTCTATGACCACTGTTATCCATTAAATTTGTTCTCGGAATGCTGTGCACGACCACTAAGTACCAAGGCCCTTCTGGGCTCCTGGCTGGTTAGCAAGTGGAAATTCCTCAACATCAATGAAAGAATATCTCCACTCCATAACCCTCGTGATTTCTCTAACCACGGCAATATCACACGGCTACCAACACGGAGCCCCATCTCTATCTACTTGGAGGTGAGGGGCGTACGTACGCCGCCTTGGAAAAACGGGGTATCTACATATGGTTGCGCCGGAATTACATGGTGATTCTTTCCGGAACGACAGACATATCATCCTTGCAGCAACCAGCTTCCGTCAGTTAACTATCTTCAGCCTCTTACCATCGTTGAAAGGCAGTCGATTTTCCTCTTTTAACCGGTCTAAATCGGCACGCTTATACAAGGGTCACGCTGCTGCCGTTGCCCGCTGAATCACGATTCGCCGTCCATCGCCCCCAAGTCGCACAACCCCAAAGTAAGAACAAGCTTTAGTCCCCGCTCACATAGATCTGATCCCTTGTGCTAACTGTCATCTTGTTTCAAGAATAAAAAATGCAAGAGATTGAAACCGATGTTCTCGTCGTGGGAGCCGGTGTGGTTGGCCTCTCCTTCGCGGCTATGCTAGCTTCCCAGGGAGTGCGGGTGTTTGCAATCGCGAAACACAGCGGCACCTCGCCGTCACCACGTGCCCATGTCACCAATCAGCGGACTATGGAGATCTTTCGAGAGATGGGTCTCGAGCAGCGTGTCAAGGTGGCTGGGACTTGCCTGGCGGATGTAGGCAGCCTTGTCATGGCCACCAGTCTGACGGGGATGGAGATTGGACGCTACAGTTGTTACGGAGGTGGTGATCATCAGCTCACCGACTTTGCAAAGGCCAGTCCCTCTCAGATGTGGAACACGGCCCAGAATCTACTTGAGCCGATCCTGTTGGGCAAAGCCCGAGAGAAGGGAGCCGACATCCGCTTCTATCACGAACTGATCGACATTGAACAGTCAGAGGAGGGAGTGGTTGGCCGAGTACGCGAGCGGACAAGCGGAGGCGAGTATACCGTCCGGGCTCGGTATGCTATCGGCGCAGATGGAGCCCGCTCGTTCGTAGCCGAGAAAGTCGGCTTCGGCTTTATTGGTGAGCCCGGGCTGATGTGTATGCTGAGCTCGTGGGTGGAGATGGACCTTACCCCTTATGTCGCCCATCGGCCAGCATGCATTTACTGGATGCTGCAGCCAGGAGATGAATATTGGGTCGGCTCAGGTACCTGTATCCTGAAGAGGCCGTGGGATGAATGGGTGGTGAACCGACAGTACAACGCAGCAGACGGAGAGCCTGACATGAGCGACGAATCTATCATTGCACATGCTCGAGGCGTGCTGGGCATTCCCGAGTCACTACCAGTCCGTGTCAAGCACAAGGGCAAGTGGCAAGTCAATCACGTCGTGGCAAAGGAATACCGACGTGGACGCATATTTCTTGCAGGCGATGCTGCTCATCGTCATCCGCCTTCTAGTGGATTGGGGAGCAATACATGTGTGCAAGACGCGTACAACATGTCGTGGAAGCTGGCCATGGTCATCAAGGGCCAAGCTGGCGAGGAGCTCCTCGAGAGCTACAACCAAGAGAGACAACCCGTCGGCAAACAGGTTGTCGACCACGCCATCTCAACTCTCCACGACATGGCCGCGCTCCCCAAGGCACTGGGTTTCGTGCGAGGACAGTCACGGGAGGAAGGCTTTGCATCGCTGGAGGAGCTCTTTTCAGATGCTGACGGTGCAGCCGAGCGTCGTGCATTGATGCGGCAACAAATCGACGTTGGAAATCGCCGCTCAAATGCCCTAGGCGTGCAATTGGGTCATCGCTACCAAAACTCGTGTGCCGTGGTTGACGATGGAACACCCTTCCCAGCCCACCAGCGCGACCCAGTTCTTTACTACGAGGCGACAACCCACCCAGGCGCCTACCTGCCTCACGCTTGGCTGGAGCGTGAGAAGAGGCGTATTTCAATCTTGGACATCTTTGAGCATGGAAGTTTCGGCCTTGTGGTTGGTATCGGCGGTAAACCTTGGGAAGCCGCAGCTGCTACGGTCAGTAGTGAGCTGGGCATCGCGCTGCCTGTCTACTACGTTGGATATCGTTGCACTTACGACGATGTCCTTGGCGAGTGGGCTGGCCGACGTGAGATAACTGACCGCGGTGTCCTGCTTGTTCGACCGGATCGTCACATTGGCTGGCGCTCTGCTGATCGGCCTCAAGATCCGACAGCAGCACTACGCTCAGCCTTAGGTCATATTCTCTCGCGTCGAATGTAAGAGTTCAGCCTGACAGCGTGCTGATCAAGTATCATCGGATGGGGTCAGATGGAAAGGGCACCCGAATTGGAGAGTGGCAGGTGTGCCTTCAGTATAGATAGTATATTGATTGGAATTATTCGCTGGCAAAATGCTGCACAGCCGTGATACGACAGTATCAGGTATCGTTGTTAGGAAGTGCCGTCATCACTTCATGACACCTCTTGGCATGTAGCTCTTGGCATGTAGGGACACGGCTTACTGCTAACAAGGGGTGCTTCCCTAGGTTCTCAGGATATCAAACTTGGTTAGGGGGAGTTGATGATTTATCATAACAAGGCTGCATGAAAGGTTTCCACCAGACTCAAGACTATAGCCCTAGAGGCTTGAGAGAAATGAGGGAATTGGGTCTTCTCGGCTCAACGATCCCAACTCACTGACGCACCGAAGTAACTAGCATGGCTGTAGGACTCATTACCGCTTTGTTTCTCACAGGGACGAACGAGTAGTCTTTGTATCTCAATTATTGCAAAGTACCTACCCTACCATGCCTCATCTGATTGGCATGGCCTCGAAGCCATCACCCCTTCAGTGCCTTCTGACTCTCCTGAGAAAGGGCATCTACATCAAAAGTACCAATAGGACGATCTGCCCATTCAGTAATTGTTGCGATAACTGCCAGAACGCTCTTGACGCATGCAACCGAGTTCCCAATTCCCAGTGTAGCTTTGATGTGGCTCTTTGTCTGTCGAGTGGCCCCCAATGCCGCTATAGAGGCTGCAATGATCAAGTGCGACTGCTGAGGCTGGAAAACCTCTTCGTTGGCTTTTGAGATGAGATAACCCCATGTAACAACTGTTGAGCAGGTGACTAGAGCGGTCAGGTCAGTCAAGCGACGCCTTAATAATCATGCACGGCGGCCAACTTACACAAGTCTGTAAAGTATTTATCCATCAAGCTGAAGATGTCTGAGTTACCAACTCCGCTGTAGATCCGGGAGCGAAGTTCGCGGCCCTTTTTGACATCGTCCTCATCGACTGTGGTCTTCCGGAGAACTCGGGTCGAGGCATACGCAGGTCCTTTTCGCTGCACAACGCCAATCATGCCATAGCATGCGGGAATGCAGGTCGGCATTCCAATGTATGGGAAGACGATGGTGATGGCTTCTCTCAGGCAAAGAAAGGTCTTTTCCGATACCTCTGTAGTTGAATCGAACGTGATATCGTCAAAGAACCTCCCGACAACGTCTGCGCGGCCAACGGCACAACATGCCGCAGCCTATTGAACTCGACAGTTAGTGATCTCATGTGTATAGGGCCGGATAGTAGTAGTCTGCAAATCAGCACTCACAATGATTGCATGGCTGTAGCTCCGTAGCTCGGGTTGAGAGGTGGCCAACTTGGAGTTGAGGCCTAAAAAGAGGTCTCTATCGTACGGCCGTGCCTCGGCCTTGACATTAGTAGAGACGTACTTTTTGTCCCATGCGGACATGAACGAATCCGTATCCCAATCAAACATCTTGTGTCGCTTATGTTGAAGAGTTTGGGTCAAGCAGGGACTGTTCGCTCAAGGGTGGAAGAGCAGCTGGTACTTCAAGAGAAGACAACATTTAGCATATACGGCATGATTCCGAGGTTACCTGAGTCTGGCCAAGTGCCTGGGTGTTAAGGTGAGGGGGGTTCTTGCTGCCTCGTTCCGGAATGGTGGCGGATTTTCGGTAGTAATTCCGATCATGACAATGACGAATGCGGAGGAGCTTGTAATTGGCAAACGGCATGACATAATGCCTATTGATGCTCGGATCCTCTGGAGATTCTTCGAAATTGTTTCACAGCCCAAGTAGAAATCTCTGAAAGTCTCTGGTGTGGATTGACCTCATTATGCCAAGTCATGCCATTCGCCCAAGAGGCAGACTCAGGCAGTGTGCATACTGCGATCGTGTATTTACTAAAGAGGAGCATCTAAGACGCCACCAGAGAGCACGTATGCTGAACCAATCCCTTTAGGGTGCTACATGCTTGGGATCGTGGCTAACGCAGCCGCAGACACGGGTGAGAAACCCTTCAAATGCCACACTTGTGGGAAAAGTTACGCCAGGAGGTGAGTATCGTAATTACGCTCTGGTGTGAGTGATATGGGAAATAGTCGCTGACCGTGTGCAAAGTGACGTCCTTTTCCGTCATCTACAAACCCATTCTCCGGAGACTGATATCAGCCACCGGTACGTGGAGGCGTCCAAGGGCGATCGTCCTAGAGATCAAACTAGACGGCAATCGCTTGATGCCACTGTCAAAGGCTGTGGTATTTCGACAAGAGGCAACGAAATCTCCATATCGACGCCTGCGCCACGATCTAGGGCGGCACCCAGCGCACAGCTCCTCAGAAACCACCAGCAGCCCTCTCATGCTCAGTCTTTACCATCGGCTGTTCCCTCTCCAACTCTGGTAACATTTCATCAACAATCACCATCACAGACTATGGCCGATCCAGATATAGACACGATGATGCTTTCTGCTGAGCCCCAGAGACCAGATGTTTTACTTGGGGATAGTCTGAGTGGAGTTATATTCGAGGATGGCCATATCGTGCAACTAGTACCTGATCTTATCCCCAACGGTGTGGCTGGATCCGAAGCCAGCGCCGAGAGCTCAAACGATCGGTGTGCTCCGGACCCCTTTCATATCCTCCATGCTGGTAAGCCGGAATCCCCGCGCCAGCATATGATTCAAAGTCAAGCAACGAGGTCGATACAAGATGTTGAAAGCGACCAACGGGAGAGTCCGGTAGACCCTTTGCCCTTTGAGATTTCCCAGATGCTCGAGTCGCAACTGGATATCGAGCTTGAGTCAGCTTTTCAGCTTGCAGGGAATAACCAACAAGATTGCTCTCGCGATAATGAAGATTTTGAAATGTTTTCGTTCGGTGGAGGGCACGTATCTCTATCCAGCGACTTTCAGTTGAGTTTCGACATGATGGAGTCAATGGGCTACCCCGACTTCACAAGTTCCGCATTACCATTATTGATGTCTTCTCCTAGCAACAAGGTCGTCGACAGCGAAACAACCAACAGAAGTCCGATGCTCTTTTCTCCGGGGCGAGTGCAACAGATCCAACGCGTATGGTCCAGGCAAGCGCCCAAGATGGCACCTCGTCTTATTGGGCGTCTGTGGAAAGAAGTCGTTCATCACAAGGCAGACAATATTTTTACAACACCGCAGGATCCCAGCCGCAACTACACAGCGTCTACGCCTAATAACCGCCGTCTATCGCGTTATATGGACGAACAATGCAGGAGTCGTCTGATGATGTACTGCAAAGAACTCGAGGCCTCCTCCAATCCGGCATCTCCTACACTAGACTCTACGTTTCCTGTTGTAGAGATTCTCAACTCCAGTGTGGACTTTTTCTTCCAGTTCTTTCATCCAATCTTGCCTTTCATGCACAAGAGCACATTTGATGCAGGAAATACTCCAAGTTCGCTCTTGCTTGCAATGTGCCTGGTTGGCCTCTCTTATTTAGACCGGACGCGTACGAGAGCCTTTATCAGTCGATACCTTCAGGTACTTTCTCTTTGCCTCCTATCAATGTCGAAAATCCAAGCGTTGATTGACTCTTTAGAAATTGATGGGTGCCTGTCTTGGCAACCTGGCATACCGGGCTGTCGGCCAATGTGCGCCATCCGAGCTACTCGCAACTCTTGCATCCATGTTGGTCGTGGCGTATCTCGCTCTAGGATTTCGTGTATGGGATTCCTGCGCATGGATTTGCTTCCTGCCCCATATTGAACTCCCGCTGACAAAGCCAGGATGATATCGATGAGTGTCAGGCACAGATGATTTGTGCAGAGATGCTTCGCGTAAGCCATGACAAAGTGTCGCACTGTACTCTACAGATCACTGAATGAGCTTTCTGTGACTAGATCGCGGACAGACAGGGCCTCTTTGCAGCGAACGAAGGTGACGATCCAGCCGCTGAGATTCGTCAGGTCCCTTCAGATTCGGGTGGCCTTTGGAAAGCCTGGGCACGGGTCGAGTCTATCAAGCGGTACGTTCCCTTCCTTTGTGAAGCCAGTCAACTAATGGGATGCAGTCTGATATTCTGTTTCACCTGGCTGGATATGGCATACGCCCGCCTCATAAAAACAGCTGGAGTGATCGACATAGACAGTATGGAGCTTCATCTTCCATGCGATGATGAACTATTCGATGGTTCAACAACATCTGCAAGCTTTCTGCAAGCTATCCAACAGGGCGGACAGCTGACAATGCCGCGAATCAACATGTGCAATATCCATGCAACTTCACCATCGACCCTCAATAACAACTCGGCCCAGATCTTACTTCGCGCACTCTACCTCAAGGTTATGGCTACTCGCTCTAGGCTCTTGGAAAAGACTTGGCGTCCGGGGCTGCGTCAAGCAAGTCCCATCGAGGCGTTTGCTATGGATAACAAGGCCAAAAGCATACTGTCTGATGTCCTTCTGCTACCGGCTACTCATGGAAGCATTCTGAGTGGCAGAAATCGAATGAATGCGCTAGGCTGGAACTATTTGTGCATAACGCTTACGGCGGATATAGAGCTGCTCGAAACTGCTTCCGGTCGTGATGGCTTGGAGGCTGCCTCGGCAGCCCTGGTAGGTGTTGTGGAATGGTCCCGATCAACAAGCGCTCGAAGGGCAGTACTCCATGCAGCGCAAGTATTTGACATTTTGGATTCGTCACGGATCCGCGAATCACATCTCACTCGGCCTGACCTTGTTCTGTTTGTTTCGGCGCTGGTAATCAGCCAGTACGTTCTCGTATCTAGCCATAAGAATGTCCCGCTGGGTGCTCCCACATTCGAGCTGCTGCAAGACATCGACTGGGCCTTAATAAGAGATGATGGCCTGGGAGCTGTCACGGGGCTTCTTCCCCCTAGTTCACCGTTAGAGCATGAACGAGCGCCAGCCATGTCGAATACACCACAAAGCTTCTTGCAGCAGGGAGGCCCAATATCCTTCGGTGGAGAGTTTCAGAAATTTGGACATATAGCCGCAAGAAGAATGGCGAGAAAGTTCGCCCACTTGATGGATGGCTTCGGCAAATGGGACGGATGCAGCTATTCCCGGCTCCTGAGGGCCATGTGTGGATTCGTGGGCGAGGATGATAGAGAATACTAGGCAAAGGCTTAAACAGGTCTGACACTGGATATCTGAGAATGGACAACTTAGTTGAATCCGACCTTTACCAAACAAGAAATGTTCCAACTCTGTTCATCCCCCATGACAGCGACTAAGTCTATTCCTTCCGTCCAAATTGCCCCTTGAGTTTGCCAGGATCAAAGTCTGAGTGCCTAGGAGCCCAAACCGTGCACGAAAAGACGCTCTTCAACCGGGATGAACGTCTTGTCGTGGGCCGGTGCACCAGTAGGCGTTCCGAAAACCAACTGTGCTTTCAATGACCACTGAGGCAAAACGCCCCACTGCCCAACGATTCTCTGATCGATAATGGGGTTAATATGTTGCAAGTTGCATCCCAGGCCCTCAAGACTGAGTGCCGTCCACATGTTAATGGCTTGCATTGCGTTATTGTGCTCAGAAAACTGCAGGAGATGCCACGTAAATCGCGGATTCTTCACCTGATATTCACGAATCACGTCTAGATCTTCAAAGAAAAGTATCTATCGAACATTAGAAACGGCCTGGCGGAAGAAGTTTGCGGGTCATTGGAGGTGCATTCACCGTGCCGTATCCTGCTTGGCGCTGCAGCAATTTCTTCTCATACTCTTGATAGGTTGCCTCAGGCATGGTAGCCTTGAAGCACTCTTTTGCAATCTCCCAGAACTTGGCGTGCTCATCTCTCAAGAGAATGACCAATCGAGTAGCCTGGCAGTTGAAAGAGCTCGGCGTATGCTTGGCCACCTCGGAGGCGATCTCGACAATTCGAGCATCACTTATTGGGGACTTGGCCTCGAGTGAATAGCAGGTTCGACGGCTCTTGATCTCAGCAAGAAACTTGCCCGCCATTCTTTAAGGCTTGCAGAGATGTTGAGGGTGGATTTGAACTCGCGAGGACTGATTGACAGCGATGAGGAAGAAAGTTAGACGTCTAAGGTCTCCTAATATTTCGATTCATGATAAAAGCACTGATAACTCAACTCTCCCTAGGCCTAGAGGCCCCACCATTGATGCGGCCCCATGTTGCGGGTGCCCCATCTCTTGGGTCCCCCACATTCTGGAGTGTGGTGCCCCATCTCGTCCTCTCTCATGGCCTCCTCTTGTACCACGCGCTATGGCGAGGATAGCTACATAGACTAGTCTCATGCTGAGTGTTAAGAGATTCTATTTCTTCGTTGTTGTAGTTCCAAGTGTCTCAAAGTTGCCTTGAAACCTCTTTGCTAGCACGCTCTTGAACACAAGCTTGTTGAAACTTCCCCAACGATACTAAAACCTTTCAGTATGGCGCAAACCGTTCTCGTCCTCGGTGCAACTGGCACTCAGGGTAAGTTCACCCCTGATAACCCAGCTTAACTCGCTTGGCTGATCCCTTCAGGCGGATCTGTTGCAAAGCTACTGCTTCAGTATCCACAACAGTACCAAGTCCGATGCCTTACCCGAAACCCAGATTCAGACAAAGCGAGAGCCTTGGCTGCACAGGGAGCCGAGCTGATCAAGGCGGACTTGACTATTCCTTCGACCTTGCCAGAGGCCTTCCAAGGTGTCTGGGGTGTCTTTGCTGTCACTGACTTCTATGATACGGTCGGTCACTTCGGATCAACATCCTGGATCGCTTAGCTCACGTGTGAACCTTTTAGGCCGTCCTTGATGACCCCATGAGCGAGGAAAAACAGGGCCAGCATATTGTTGAAGCGGCAATGGCAGCAGGCGTTGAGTGCTTCTTATGGAGCACACTGCCAAGTTCCCGCGAGATCTCCGGGGGCAAATTTGTGACTCGATTGTACGAAGGTAAGACATTAACTCCCTGGAAGAGCGAGTGTGAACCAACCAATTCCAGGCAAACAATCCGTCGACGCTGTTATCCGGGCAGCTGGCCTCAAGGGCTGTTTTATCCGGACTGGAAACTTTTATGAAAACATGATCTTGCGTAAATATGCCTCTTATGACAAGGACACCGATGTTATCACCATGACCCGACCCATCATTGGGCCCGATGCCGAACGTTGGTGGATTTCTCCTCACAATAGAAGTCAGATTATTAATCAGAGCTCTAGTCACATCACTTTATGTCGAAAAAGATCTCTCGGCTGTCTGTAAGGCTGTCTTTGATCAGTGGGAGACGAAAAAGGCCAGTCTCGACGGCAAATATTTTCTCGCCAGTGGGGCCCGCGAGACTATGGGGCAGATCAACACCGTCCTCGAGAAGGGTTTGTTTCCTGTGCTTAAGGCTAAAATCTACATGTACTAATGATGCAATTGAATCAGTCTCTGGGAAGAAGGTCATTTACAAGGTCAAGCCGACGTGTGGCATTCCAGATCGCGACATCATGCTGCAGTTGTACAACAACGTTGGCATGTACCCTGGAGTCGAAATCCCGCCTCCTGAGGTGCTTGAGCTAGGAGTGAAACTCCACAGCGCCGAAGATTTTATTAAGGAGAGACTGCTTCCGCATCTTGGTATTTCGCCGGTGAATTAGGCAGGCTCGGCAGAGAAGGAGGCCATGGGTCATTGTCTTCAATCGCGAGTAGGGGTCAACATACGACGCAGTCAATCATTTGAGATCTTAGTCAATGGTGAATCTAGAACACAGCTCTGACTTTCTACACATGTGACATGCTATTGAAAATTGGGCAAACGAATGAAGCCCAGGATGATACTTGCTAAATAGCGCAGCCCCTTAGACCCTCGAGCAGCTAGCCAGTAAAGCAGAAGCGGCCTCCGGTATGTGTCCCCTCCTGGTTTGAGAGGACTAAGCGAATGGGTCTGGACTCTGGAAGCACGAAACTCTATTCCATTCGACAAGGGGTATCCGGAAATTCCGTCCAGAATTCCGAGTGCCCGAGGCCCGCAACCAATCCCACCCATGCTTGACCAATCCTCCCTGATCTGGGGTAATGACTAGCTGCGCACTAATCCATGAAAAGCTGGGCAAGCGAGGTCAGCCTCCCACCCATCTTGAACGGCATGGAACGCCTTCGGACGCTAGTTGCGCCTCAACTCGCGGGGCAACGAGTTCGCGGGGAAGCGGGGAAGCGGATCCATCACGGCACGAAGGTGCAGTAAGCAGTCTTGATCTATTCCTTGCAACCTTGTGTTGAGCTGTAGGAACTGTCTGCCGAGGATCCGAAGCCAGCTTCACTTCACTCTGTATCCATCTGCGCCGCGCTTGCCACGCTTTATTCCCCTCTCTGTCATCCCTCAGCTTGGTCTCAGCACAATGTCGTCGTCAGATGCCCAGGACCGTGGCGCCCGCAACGAAGACGGCGGCCAGGACCCCTCAGGGGCTCATGATGGGCCAGCTGTCGCACCCTGTGATAACGAGAATGGAGACGAAAAGCGAGGTGATGTCGTCGAAGTCGCCACAGGTGCCAGTGCTGGTGCTGAGTCTCTTGAGAAACCGGAGCGTCCGGTAAAGAAGATGAAGAGGGGAAAATACATATCCAGAGCCTGGTATGTCAAACCTGTTGCTGCCGGTTGTCGCCGAACAACGTATTGATAGCCCTTGCCACAGCACTTCTTGTCAGCAACGCAAGATCAAGGTCAGTTCTTTTCTGCTCCCGACTCTCCCGCCTTCAGTCACCCATGCTAACCTTTTGAGCGATATCAAGTGTGAAGGTGGAGACCCATGTCGCCAATGTTTAATAAAACAGCTACCATGTCTGTCGTCCGCCCCGAGAGGAAGTGGGCAGCAGGGTCGACGAGACTCTAGGGCGACTGCTGGAGAAATCCATGTCCAACCTGGAGTCGGGCCACTTACTATCTCAGCTGAAAGGTAAGAGCTCTGCATCTAGCCCTAGATTGAACACATCAGCTCATGTATGATCAATATGATAGCACCATCAGCTCTGAGATCTTAGCTCGCTTGGACGCCGTAGAGCGTCATTTGCGTCTCATGCGACCGCCCGGCTCTGACTCGACCATTCCTCCTCTCAACCACATTTCTCCCGACGAGCAGCTCAAACATTCTCCTGCGAAACTTCAGAGTGCCTTAGAGGCAGACGGCCAAACGTTTGCTGGGGAGATAACTATGAATCCGGCGTTCGAAGACGACAATGAGACCTTGGACCACAACAGTGTTGTATCTTCAGGGTTGCGGCTCGAGCATTCCTCACCCGCCTCTTCTCTCCACCCTCCGGCAACGTCCCCAGGCGAGTTGGGGGTTCGAAAAGGGAGATGGTGGTTTGATAGCATCCTTGCACAACACGGCGTCAACATCGACGAGAACCAATCGAGATACTATCTACAAGTCTATTTGGACGAGATCCATCCCATGTATCCATTCATCCATCCTCCTGCCATATGGGAGACGTTCAATGAGATGTGGCAATACTCTACTCCCTGGCCCACAGCAGAATCCGCAGAAGGGGAACACATGCGGGTCTCGATGGCTTTGGTGTGTTTCTGTCTAGCCCTCGGGCGATGCAGCATTTCATCAAGGATTGCCGATCCAAGTGGTGTCTCATCGTCTGGTTGGAGCTTGTATTGTGTCGGGAAGAGTCTCCTCCAGGATTTGCTCGAGACTAGCAACACGGCCACAAAGTCCCTGCTTATGCTGCAAGTTCTGATCGTAAGAGTAAGTGAACTATACAGCTTGTTCTTATTGGAAGTATTCCAGAGAATAGCTATACTTACTTTCTTCAGGTTATCTATCTGTTTCGTCTAGATGCGAACCAGAAAGCTGCTAGGGTCCTGGCGCTCACCGTGTCTGTTGCACACACCATAGGGATACACCGTCAAAGTACCATCGACACCATGCCTGCGTTTTACAACCAGCTATATTGTCGGGCGTGGTGGGTGATATACATGATAGATCGTCGGATAGCCCTCGAGTCTGGCAAACCGTTCCTCATTCAAGACAGCAACGTGGACACGGCACTACCGATCGACCTCAGCGATGAATGGATGACTAGATTTTCGACAAGAAACGAGACCATGGCAGAATTGCAGCATGAGATCACAGCTGAGGTTGATCGAGACATATTGCCCTCGCCGATACCTTATGTTGTTGCTATGATTCGATATTCTCGTGTGGCGGGAAAGGCTTGGGAGGTGTTGTACGGCGTCAAAGCATCTAGTGCCCCTACATTTGCTATGGTCGAATATGTCGATACTGTTCTTTGTAAGCTGCTAGATACAGCTCCCAAGAACCTGAGGTACGACCCGGACGAACCCTACGAATCCCAATTCAGCACAAGCTTGCGATGGCAGATCAAGCAGACTGTTATTCTGTCCACGGTAAGTCCCATACATTGAGGGCCTATTCCTTCTACCATCGGCTAACAGTTGAGGTAGTGCTGCACATATCTTCGCCTTTTAATACGAAGGCCCCTTTTACCCAGTTCGAGGCCACTGAGCCTCACCGAGGAGGACGACCTGGAGTCGTCCATAGAGTGCGCTGGCCTCGCCGCAAAGATCCTCACTGCCCACCAAAACATTAAAGATGACCTCATCAAATATAGCTTCGCTCTCAGTCACTACGTCACAAGCTGCGCCATGATTATGATCGCATTGGTTTCCAGGGAACTGGGTTCCAAGAAGAGATATGGCTCCCTCGTGCTGGCAGCAACCCAGTCTTTGATTCTGTATAGCCACAAGGTCTGGGTCTCCGGAAAGATGACGCGCTGCGTCTCTAGGCTTAGTCGACTAGTACACCAAACTCTGGCAGGGAACATGAATGATAGCCACGGGCGCCTGAGCCCAAAGAGCGTGCGACGGGACTCGCGGACCGCAAAACCGCTGCAACAACTCACGCCCCAAGCAGAGGATCAAGAGCCGTACCGGATTTCATCCAGACCAGGGACTTCCATCCTCCATTCAAGTGACCTTGATGGTTCAGTCGATGCGGTTGGAGGGGGGGCACGAAGGGAACAAGGATCAGATGCCTTCTCATACAACCCTGATGCAAGTGGCGCATCAGTCGAGAGATCAAGCGCAAATTTCAGAAAGAACGAGCAGCTTTCTGCATCATGGATGGCTGGACCAAGTGGCGACAGTCGGAATAGTTGGGTCATGTCAGATTTTAACTTTGAAACGTTCGGGGAGCAATTTGGGTCAAATGGCGTGGGATTCTCAACATTTTCAGGCAACGAGAGGCTTGATAATACGAGAGATGCCAATTCAGTCGCTGATCGGGATTATGGTGAGGCGAAGCTGGGCGTTTTGGGACTCAACGGCGCCTTCAATCTCGATATGGACATGGACCCTGCTTTGATGGATCTCTACGATACGTCAACGATGGATCTTGATATACTAGGTTCAAACCTGTTATGAGATGAGATTTATGATTCAATGAGAATTTGAAGTGAAAATTTCGGTCCAGACTGGAATACAGACGCGTTGTACTGGTAGTCTTCAACGTAGACCTTTATTAAGCTGCTCTACTCTTGACACCTGGTCCTTAACATGGTTCATGGCCGCACTGAGAATAGAACAAGTATCGTGTTGCTTTTTCACACGGAAAAGCGCTCACCAAGGAATGGTGCTGTCAGAGTTCAATTTGAGTGTGGCAAGGCCGGTCTACACTAGGCAGTAGACCGAGGTGATATGAGTTTCGCCCTATTTTATACATTTCCAGGCAAGCCAAAACCCCTTTGCTTCTTCTTCATTTCGGTAGTATCCAACTCCAGCTGCGAGATGACGTCTCACAATCTAGGGACAGTCCCGTTAGACCAGATCGAAAGTACATGAACTCTTGCCAGGCCATCAGTGTATCCAGCGCCTCGCCCTTGAACACTAGGATTATCACATTTATGCAATTTCCAACTCACGCTTGGCATTTAAATGCTCAGATGATCTTGTCTCTTTCCTTGAGTCGTACATTGAAGCCTGCCTGTCTCACAAACCAAGCATTATGCAGCTTCCAGGGCGTCTCTGGATTCACCAGCTCAAGCTAGAACAAAAGCAAACGTCAGATTTCGTTAACTCCTAAGTTTCTGTGATTACTGACCTCAAACCTCCGAAGGATTGTCGGGACGAGCTTGTAGAGCTCGAGCAAAGAGATATTCTTGCCGATGCATGTCCTAGCTCCCGCACCGAAGGAGAACAGACAATTGCTCATCCGTCGTCGTTGCTCTGGAGTCGCGTCTATCCAGCGTTCGGGTCGGAAGTCCGCGGCATCAGACCCAAACACCTCGGCGTTTTGATGGATGACCCACGCAGAGCATCCGGCGATGGTACCGCCGGGTAGGAAATGACCAGCAATAGTGACTCCGCTGGGTGGAACTATCCTTTCCATTGTAAGTCCGACGGCAGGATGGCAGCGTAGAGCCTCGTTGATCACGGCGCTGAGGTACGGCAAGTCTCTGACTTCTTCCCATTGGGCTAGCCCGTCCTCTCTCGAGAACCTCCCAGCCTTGCTCTCCCTGGTGAGCTCATCAAGCAGTTTGTCCATCTTTGATGGATCCCTCAGCAAGTAGTAAAAGACAGCTCTCATCGTTATGCCGGTCGTATCGGAGCCCGCAAACATGTTCGCGACTGTCAAAGCGAGAACCAGTTGTTCCGTGATGAACTCGGGGTCCTTGGCTCGCGCTTCTTTGAACCGATTCAAGAAGTCTCTTCTCGGAATTTTCGAATTCCCCGATTCTTCTTCGCGCTGGCGTTCGACGACATGCTTTTTTGCAAATTCTGCAACAGGGGCACTCGAGTTGAGTAGACCGTTCTTAGCCATCCAAATCTTGATCGGATTCTTGATAAACAAGCGGTCGAGGAAGGGAATTTGGCCAATCTTGTGAAGATGTCAAATGTCAGCCAGTTGCTCTAGACATAATCAGGGCTGAACGGATACTCTACTTACCCATGACACATAGTTCAAGAAGCCTTCCAAATCTCGAATGATGTTATCAACATCACGGCCTGTCTCGACGAAACCCAGGCGCTTAGAAAAGGTCAATTCACCAATCACGTCAAACGCATAGTATTGAAGCCAAGCCCCAAAGTCACATATGCCCTCGTCTCCTGGTCGGTCGGCAAAACGAAGCTTCAGCTGCTTGAGAAACTCGGTTGAGGTCGAATCGACAAACGGTTCAAAAGCAACCAAGGTGCTCATTGCATATGCATTCGAGACAGATCTGCGGAGCCTTGCATGATATCTGTCATTGGCCGTGTTGAACATGGTCTCGAGTCTGTTCCCCTTGGCTAAGGCCTGCTGCACTGGGTAGAAACCTGACTGTGCGTGTAGCGTTAGCAACCAATTCTGCCATTGCGTGAGCTCATTGTACCAAAATTTACCTTTGAATACCCAGAACTTGGGCTGTAGATGATCTTTATCGCCTCCGGATCCGCTACAGATACCGCTCGCGGGCCCAGTCTAACCATCGGACCGTACTTTTTGTGCAGTTCGATGTGCACTTCCTGGGCCCGGCGCCCTCGGACAATGAAAAGTCTCCATAAGTCTGTGAAGCCCGCCAGCCACGGGCCGGGGATCTTGTTCAAGCCCTGTCCGTACTTGTTCACAAGAAGACGGAGAAGGACGCCGGCAAGGAGCCATAAAGTGGCGATGCCGAAGGAATGAGGGATGAGAAGCTCGAGAATCATTTTGGGAATAACTTATTGATGATTGGCTTCCATGGGGTAGTGTACACAGCTCAGAAGTAACAAAGTAAGGCCTGTTTTAATGTTATCGTCGGTATATAGATCGACATCACGGAATGTCTCCGGAACTTTCTCCGGTCTTCTTCCGGCAAGCCCGGAACGCATAACAATTGGACATGGCAATGCCTAACAGATGAAGAAAACGACGCGGGAGGCATGTTCACAAACAATGGATTCCCTTCAAGACGTAAGTTCTTAAAATAAAAAATACTCTGTATAGTCATAGATGGATGTCGCCGACAGACCAGAGGCCCTGTGTCAACCGGCTTGATTGTTCTTGCTGCTATGATTAAGAGACATTGCATTAAATGATTAGCTTAATGCATAGATTCTGAACTTGAGTAGTAGACGAGAGCGTTCCGGAATTCATATCTCGGAATTGAGCAGCAGTGCCGTGGCCACCATGTCGAAAAGGGTTCAAGTTTACATCGCTTGTTGGTGCCATTCCGGCTCCTTGTTACCGATCCCATAGAGTTAAAATTTGGGAAATCAGGGATAGGCTGGGAGCCACGAGGTGTGACTCCAGCTTAATCCAAATAAAAGCAGTCGTCGGTACGGCCCCATGTCGTGGGGCATCCGGAGGAACAGCAACGGTGGCCTCTCCCCCAAGTCAGCACCCCAAGACATGTAAGTGCAATACCTGGGCCACAATTATCTGCATACGCTTACTAAAACTTTTGGCTAATTAGAATATTCCTGATATACCCTATCCGCTGACGAAGTAAAGCTTTCAAGCGCCCACCTCGAAACTTGCTACAGACACCTAATGGATCCCTCACCGACAGATTCGCATTCGACGGACGCTACTAGAGGCATGCCTATCAAGCGATATATAACAGGCCATGATCATGACATCGGGGAAAGCATTTATGTCGACGCCCCTGAGCTACATTACTTCCCAGTGCCAGGTTTTGGCACAGCAGCCCGCTCTTATGCAACAGCGAAATTGGCACCCGACCTGGCAGATGACGAGGATTTGAAGGCGCATCTATCACATGACTCGGTTGTCGGCCGCACGAGGCAAGAAATAATCGTGCCTCCTACCAAGTTGAACCCTCATACGGGCGAGATGGAACTGGGAGGAGCCAATGTCGTGAACCTAGATCTTGACCCTGGTGCGGTAGGGCATATGCACAGGACTGTATCTCTGGACATCTCGACCTGCGTGATGGGTGAGGTCTACCACGAACTTGATAGTGGACAAAGGGTTCTACTGAGAGCTGGGGTAAGTTCTATATTTCTCTGCCAACTATAATACTCCATCTACCTCTCGTTTCAAGTTGCTTTCCACGTTTTGCTTCGTAGGCTCTCCACGCTTTGACAATACCTTGACTAAATAATTCACTACTTCAACAGGACCATATAATCCAGCGTGCAACAATGCACAGGTGGATCAACGCCTCCAAAGAGCACCGCGCTCGGGTGATCGCAGTTCTCCTACCCTGCCCACCTTTCAAACTCAAGGATCAATACGTGGAAGAGGAGCACAGATTCATTCAACATTAGTTTACCTCTTAGCGTTATATTCCATGGAAGGAAAGATGGATGTAGTAATTTGCTGTGCAAGGGAGGCCCCATCGGCGTTCCAACGTTCCTTGGGTATTTACAACGCCACACCAGCGCTTGCACCGAGAAGCGCCCACGATTAGCAATCAGTAATTTACGGCTCTTCACTTTAATACCGTCACGTGTTGGCAATTGTCTCCTTTGCTCTTGTGGCTGGGCTGTCTTCTCGAGACTTCTGATCAAGACAACAGTGTGGACAGTCACCTTCCTGGCCTATTCTGGCCATCGCGTGATGATGACGATTACTTTGTTGGTTACCACAGCTATTTCTTCATTTACGCCGACGCGGAAATTAAACTTCTAGGTGCCCGTGGTGAGGCATGTAATATTTACCTTGTCAGATTTGGCCCTATCCCCCAGAAATAGATAAAGGACGAGATTTCCCAGATCGGCCCGATGGAACACCCTATCCATTCGGGATAGATCAAAGCTAAGGGCCTAAGCTTTAAATAGAGCCTAGGTGCTTAGATAGAGATGAGGAAGTATATATTCTAGGAGCAAGAGGCTAGTCAAGCCACGAGTAATGATCTAGAGCTAGGCTAGGAGTCCTAGTAATTTAAGGAATAGGGTCGATTTCTTGCTATAATAAAAACTATAGTATAGATGAAAAGATGCAAACAAGTGTATCCCGAGGTATATAAAAGGGAAATCTCTTATCTAATCTTATCTGGATCGTTTAGTTATCAGGAGCGCTGAGTCAGTGATCTGGACCAATAGCGGAGGACCATTAAACTGCCACAAATGCCTCAGATCGAGACTCACTGCCCCTGAGTATGTTATACACACTTCGCTTGCCAGTCTCTTTGCTCTTCCGACTTGGACTTTCATATACGCAGAATCTCCCGCGCTGTAGGATACGAGCCTCGTCCCGCTCCTTCAACACTAGCATGACCTTGCCGATCAGGACCTTCCTCGCCTTTCAGCGAGATGGAAAGCTTTCTACTCTTCAGACCAGGGTAGTGGCGGTGCAATCCTATGGTGATCTTGAGCAACATAACCAAGATCTTTTCAAGCAAGGCACTGAGCATGATTACGCCGTCATCACAGAACAAACCATCTTTCATCCCCAAGGCGGGGGCCAACCTTCAGATGTCGGCAAGATGACGGATCAAGGTGGCGCATGTTTTACTGTCGCGGCGGCTCGAATGGATGCAACAGGCAACGGTCAAGTCTTGCACTTTGGACGATTCAACTCCCCGGGCGACACTTTTAGTCAAGGCCACGATGTGAGCCAGGTGATCGACCTTGAACTACGCCTCCTCTATTCACGATACCATACTGCTGGTCACGTCCTCGGCTCGGCAGTCAACCACCTCCTAAAGGACAAGATCGACGATTTTGACGAGCTGAAAGCCTCACACTTTCCTGATTCCGCATCGTGCGAGTTCCAGGGACTCATTGAAGGAAAATGGAAAGACGTCATTCAGCAAAAGGTGGACGAGTTCATCGCGGCAAAGATGCCCGTTGAGATCGACTGGTGGGATGAACAGGATTTCCGCGACAATGGATTGGAGCGTCTGACGCCTGACGCGAGCTTCGTAGCTCCTGGGGAGAAGTTCCGCGTCGTCAAGATTGTTGGGGCAGAAGTGTACCCCTGTGGAGGAACCCATGTTGACACAACCGACTTGTGCGGCGAGACCAAGGTTAAGAAGATATCGAGAAGCAAGGGCAAGTCAAAAGTTAGCTACTTGTTGCCGTAATCTCGAGGGATTTAGCCGAATTCGACCTGGTTTGTCCGCGGTAGGAGACATAGCTATATATAGCCAATGGGTTCTCGTTATACCAACTCGACCAGTTGCGTTTCCCTGTGTACAAAGCATCCATCGACAATGGCATCTGTCAATTCGGTACCTTTCTCAGCCATAGCTTCCACCAGGAGCATACCCAAGCGACGGAACCTTGCTTCAGCTACTTCACCAGTTAACCTCACATGTAACAAAAACCATGGCTTGGAGTCTTGACTGGAGCTAGCTGGTACGGCAGAGCCACAGGACATCAAAATATACCTATCATTACCTTGAGCAGCATCTTTCGATTGGTCACCTGAATCAGGGTAGTAGGTGTAGATGGACACCGCATGGTTGGTACTGTCATTCTGCAATGACCTGAGCAAACCCCAGTGTACAGGGCCTCGTAAGACCAGTGCTCCCCGAGAGCGGTTCCCGAAAGGGCTCTCGACACTTGCAGCCTCATACACCGTAGAGACAATGCTAACATAGTGATGGGTTGGCTCTACCGTCTGGCTTGTAATCTGCACAGGCTTGCTGCAACCAGCCCACGGCCAGGAGGGTATAATGATGGGGAGTCGCCGGATGTATCCAGGGAGATGGCTTGCTTTTTTGTCATCTTCTTATCGACAAACCATGTCAGGTCTTCCTGGAGATTCCACTTCCACAAGCCAGCCAGGTATCTCTAACTCGTATCACCTAGAGAGAACTACGCCGCCAGCCCTGCTATTGAGGGAAGTCGGTCAGACGCTTTGGTCAGATTCGTCTTGGTGTAAGCCTCGACGACACGTTGCCACCATCGCCGAGGGCGGCCTTGGTCATGGGTCGTGCCAGAGAGTAACTGGAAGTGAGCCGCCTTCAGAGGAGCTGGAAAAACACGGTTGTTAGGGTCATCTCTCTCAAATCGATCGTACCAAGCCTTCTGGTATTACCTACTTGAAGAACTGTCCAAGGTGTTTGTAAAAGATTAATTCGTCAGAAAGTTTCATTCACAATCTACTCCTTCTAGGCATTCCCAGAGAAGCACATGGGTGCCGAAGATGAGGAGCCGCTTGGACAGCAACCTCTCTTGAAGCACCCAACCGCGAGCGAGCAAGTCGAGTGACTCTCATGGAGGGCTGCTGTCTGCTGTCATGAAGTTGCTATTAAGGGTGCAACCCAGGCTAAAATGTAGAAGAGGCCTCCATAAGAATAGTCGGGTGCGTAGATGCCGGCCATCTGGCTTAGTTATCCCCTCGAGGGCCAGGCTTCAACTATAACAAATAACACATTATCAATACGTCATAGCATCATAGCATCATATCTCAATGCTAACACAGTGCTAGGTTCGGTTGTCGACTTGAACATCTCGAGAGACTCGCTAGTGTACGACCTTTGCTATCTTTTGCCCATATAGGATCTCGCTTTTGTCCAGGCACTGCAAGGACATGCGTTCAAACATTATGGGGGGCTCCCATTTGGCCTGCATGATAGGATGGAGGATCTAAAGCGTGGCACCAGTTACCGCGCATCCATGGCATCGAGCAGCCCGGGCTGCAGACATTGCCTCCACCTTGAGCCCGGAGTCGGGGTAACTGTTGAAGGCTCCAGAGCAATAGGAGCACTCTTCGGTCTGGGGTGAGAAAAGTCACGAGTAGAACGACAAGAAAATAGATACAGCGCGAATTTTTGCACAACCCAGGAGTTGCATCCATCCGGGCTGTGCATCGCTAGGAGACGTCGCAGTGGTTGCCAAACCTGGTTCAAGCAGCATCGACGACCTATGAGAAGCATCCAAAAAGCAGCCCGGCGCGTATTAAGGCAACACGCTCAGTGCCTGGCGGAATAGTTCAGAGCATAGAAAAATGGGTTAATGAGGCTTGCCAAGATACACTATCTGTCTGACTTGCATCCACGCGAACAAGGCTGCAGGTAGGCACTTTTGCCTCTGGCCAATCCAACCTACCTTATAATATCTCAGCTTACCCTATACATCTACTCATGATCTTACATTTGCAGTCCAGCCTCCTTGATCAGCGTTGCGATTGACAAGTGAGTTACATGTGTGCTAATAGCCATATCAAGCTGCTGCTTTGGGCGTGAAACTCCAGTCTCTGTTTGTCAGCGTTATAAAGCGCACTGGGGCTTCACTCTGTCCAGACGATAATGCGCACTGCCACACCAAGAAAAACTCTGCAGCTGTGCCATCCATCCTCTGCCAGCATGGCAGAGCTAGTGCTGCAGCGTCCGAGACACGCAGCGGAACCGCTGCTACCTGCTAATTGTAGATGGATGGCAACCCTCTGCAGATTGTGCAACCCAGCCCCGAGGTGGAGACTTGACAACAAACCTACAGGCATCATATCACCTCCCAGCACGCAACTTGAAAGATTTGTGCGCCTTTGACATGTGACGGACTCGTTTTGGCCAGGGAGTAGAGATTTCTCCACTGCAGTGCACTCACTTGAAACGCTAAGAGGAACATCCAAGCCTTGTTGCCCACCAAACTGAGCATGCATGCACCTTTCAGCTACTCCTCTCATCTGGCAGCTTGGGTGCTACCCCCCTGTTTCTTCTTTCTCTTTTCCTTTTTCTTTCTTTTAGTCCCACCAATGCGGTGCCACCCGCGCGGTTAACTCTTCCGTCTAGACCGAGCCCACCAATCAATCACCTTGAAGCCTTTATCAGACCCATAGAGTCCCAGCAACTTGACTACGCTCCGCATGCAGGGCAGGACAAGTTAGATCGTTCTAGACGCATTGAAAAGTCTCACGTAATTGATTCCAAGTTGAATAATGTCTGAGGTTCATCCATGTTACCCTGCAATCAAGCGGAGCTTGAACCAGTAAGCGCTACTCGTCACCAACAAAGGCACGGGCTAGAATTATCTGTCGTACGTGTACCATCGGGCGTGATTGTGCTAAATTTGTCTTTCATGCGTTTAATTTATTGTCTGCAAGGTATCCAGCAACTGTTCTGTTGCTTGGACCTGCGTTTCTCATTCCCAGTCGACCTCTATTCCAACCGCACCCATGTCTGTCACTGTGATACTGGCATTTGTTGCCCTTCCCTTGATAGTTCTCTTCAAGATTCTTTTTGACTATGCCCAAAGTTCAGTCTCTTCTCTTCCCGGCCCATGGTACACCCGCTTCACAGACATTCCCTTCCTCTATGCCCGACTGGTCGGGACGAGCCGCCATTATCTTCAACGGCTCCACAAGATCCATGGCTCCGTCGTGAGGGTTGGGCCCAAGGACGTTTCTGTCAACAGCATTGATGGCTACTACAGAATTCATGGTGTTGGTAGCCACTGCACCAAAACTCCCGTCTTTGACAAGATTCGCTTCAGCCACTCGCCTATGCTATTCACCATGCGAGATCCTCAAGCGCACGCTCAACGGAAGCGCATCCTAGGTCGAAGTCTTACCGCTGTGCGGGCTGATCAAGAGACGACAATCCGGCGGCTAGTTGAGCTGGCTATTTCCCAGATCAAGACCGAGGCCGAAGATGGGAGAGTCGATGTCTACAAGTGGTGGCGATGCCTCGCGGTCGATGTCATGACTGAAATGGCATTTGGACAGTCCTTTGACTTGCTAGAATCAGGCGGGCAAGACTCGCCAGTCTTCAAAGCCCTGGAAAAGGTCAACATGAAGGTCATGCTACAGGCCATTCTGCCCGAGGTCCTTATGTCACCTCTCAGGTGGTCTCCCATTGCCTGGGTCAGGGATGTAGTGTGCTGCACAGAGGTCATGTTCGGCCCTGTGATGGCTGCCCTCGGAGAATTGCGGCATTCACCAAAGTGCACCACCACAATGCTTGGCCGTATTCTAAGTGAAGACAACAGCAAGAGCCGACGGGCAGCCTTGGATGACGACGAGATGGGATCGGAGGCTGCTATGATGATAGTAGCGGGCTCCGACAGCACAGCAGCCACGTTGACATATGCTGTCTGGGAGGTTCTCCGACATCCCGCCTTGAGACAGCGGGTGGAAGATGAAGTGGCAGCCCTCCCTTCTGGCTTTACAGCCAAAGAAGTCGAGGCTCTGCCACTGTTGAGCAATATTCTTGAAGAGGTGTTGAGACTTTACAACCCCACGGGAGCTCCCGTCGAGAGATTGGTGCCCACGGGCGGCATCTCTGTCGATGGGTGGGACATCCCTGGCGGCACTACAGTGTACACCCAGTCTTGGCTTTTATCTCGCCTAGAAGGGGTGTTTCCCCAGCCAGAAAAGTAAGTCCCTGGTCGACATAACGATGAACAATGACTAACTCGGGGTGCCTAGATTTGACGCAAACCGGTTTGCCAATCCAACTCCAGAACTAAAGAGAGCCCATGTTCCTTTTAGTATAGGATCTAGGAGTTGTCTTGGCATGAATCTAGCGCGGATGGAAATTCGTCTTGCACTTGCCCTGTTCTTCCGGGAGTGTAGGGGCGCACGGCTGCATCAGAGCATGACGGATGACATGATGACACAAGTGGGCGAGTTTTTTATAGTACCGAAAGCAGGTAGATGTGATATCAGCGTTCCATGAATGAGAGATGGTAGAGACATTGATCGATAGACTAAGACAACCTCAGAGCTTCAATGAAGGAACGTTGTGTACACCGACGGGCAGGATTACTTTTTGACTAGGTATTTTGAATATTTTCCACACATGAAGTATTACATGTACCAAAATGAGCGGCTATTAACTTATGGGGGGAGACTGCTGAAGAGTATTCTCTCTTTTGAAGTACGCGACATTCTCAACAAAGAATGAAATAGCCCAAGTGCGAAAGTTGGCAGAAATAAGCACAAGTATTCTAGCAACAATAACAACTATAACACGCTAGAATCCCAACATTCTCATACCTAGTACGTGAATCTCAGATGGCCTTTACCTCGTCGACGGTAGCTAATCTCCGTTTCACCAGCATCAATACACCTTGGCTTTGTTCTTTGGGCTTAGCACGGAGCCTTGTATCCCTCCATGAACCCATTGAAGAGTAGATGACGATGCTGTCAGCAGACCAGCCGAGAGAACAAAGATCGAGCTACGCTCAATAGCCGAAAACTGATCAAAGAGTGGGTAAGGATACCTGCTTGCGTATTAGCGACAAACGAGTAAGTATCCAACTGCCTCGTAAACTCACCACCCATTTCGCTGGAAGCACAGCTCAATCCAACACCAATACACCAAAGCCAAGGCAACACTCAGAGGCATCATGCCACGAGCTGTGATGTTCCAAGCCGGACTCAAAACGATAAAGTCGAGCGACAGCAATACTGCTGGCGCAAGGTGGAATCCAATGTCGAGCAGAGGATCGATGTCGAGCGCTCCTGGCATGAGCAAGGATGAGTCGTATACTCTTATCGACCAGTAAAGCACCGAGATGACGACTTCGAGAGGGGTTGCCAGGATCGACATGGTATTCTTGGCGTCAAAAAAGACATCGCTAAGTGTAAGGTCTGCAAGGACGCCAAAGGTGAATGCCAGCAGGGATGTAGCGAGGCCGACGACAGTGAGGAGCTGAAAGTACCACCCGAATGCATCCGTAAAGATTGTTTTCCATGTTGTAAGAAGGTAGAAGCTGTAAATGAAGGATGCAACGCCAACAGCGTGGAAAAGCGCAGCGGGAAAGCGGGAAGGCTGTCCCTTCAGTTGTCCTGTAGCCAAGGTCATCGCAGCAACAATGAGAACAATGTTTCAAGATACAGAGTGTTTCAGCTGGCGACGAGTTGTCCTTGTAGCCCAAGAGCAAAGAAAAAACACTGCCTGCCGTGTGGTGGTAGTGACATGGTCCCTTATACCTACGCTATTTCTGCAAGGTGGATTCCTACCAGGGAAGTGAGACAGCATGAGCCGCTGCGCCACGTCTGACCGGCACTAGACACGTACGTTCGGCGCTTAGAGAAAGATGGAACCTGCCCGAGCGGTCCGAGCAGGCTATTGCTCCGCCTAGTGCTGATAGCAGTGGAGATGAAGATATGGTTGCTTTGTATTTGAACGTTGCGCCTTTTCGCCATGCCAACGCTTGCGCAAGCAGGTACCCAACTTAATTCTTCTCTGCAAACTGATACGACCTTTGGTCAACATCTTTCCAGACCGATCGGTTATCTATTGCACTCTTGAACCTTCTCGCCCTCTCTAACCATTTCAACCCTATCTCGTAGTTCAAGGAGCCAAGACCAGCTTCCTTAATGCTATTCCTCTCCGGGCAAGGTTCCGATGCAGCCCAAACAATTGCCATAGTCTGGGGCATCACGCCCGCCGCCAACGGGCCGAACTTGAATCCCTGTTGCGATGCACTGACAATCTCGTTGCAGAAAGATTTCATCTCACTCATAAGAAGCTCTGTGCATCCTTCCACTTGCCGTAATAATCGATTGAGCAGTGCACCAGCAGCAAGCATCGTAGTAAAGGGTCCAAGAGTCTGCATATCCCTGTGTGGAACTTGAATCAGATCTTCTGGTGACAGCCCTTGGATTCCTTTTCTGTATTTTATACTCGACACAGTGGGCTCATCCTGCTCGCTCTCCTTCACACTAAGCTTTTCAAGCTCAGCCTTCAGCAATCTGTAAGCTTGTGATATTTGAGTGTAGTATTTGTGCGGGTTGCTATTGAACCGAGGCATCTGGGCAAACGCCATCATGGTGATGGAGTCGCAAACCGTCACCTGGCCGTTCCTGTTACCAGCGCACCACGCGATAAGTTCGTAGAACCAAGGCTCGGGCTTCAGGTCTGGATTGTACGCCATTTCAAAAGTCTACTGGTTATTAGCAGAGGGTTTCGGAAAAGTCAGCCTACTCACTATGGTGGGCAAATAACAGACCAACATGCTTATGTGGAATTCCTGTAACCAGCCCTCGATAAAAGCGTTACGAAGAATTGCCAAAAGCATGGCCATGTGTTGCGTAGCAGGTACAGCCGGGCCCCAAAGAAGCTCCTATCCCGATTTCAGTCAACGGGGGTAGGCACATAGTAACTAAGCCAAGTCTCACCTGGCAAGCCATAATTAGATAGATTGCGCATGCTGTATTTACTGAATAAGCCTGCGATGGATCTTGAAGTATATTCCGCACTGCCCGCAACGCCGTTCCGTGGTGGGAAAGCGCCTGTCTGTAAAGTGTTTCGCTGTGATTGTGAAGAGATTGGTGAGTTTTCACCATTGCAGACGTAGCTATTGCCAAGGTCGGACAGGAAACCAGCCGTCGAGGGAGTTGGCTGAAGAAAACTCCAGAACAAGGAATGTCGTACGGCAAACCTGGGCTCTCAATAATTGATACCAGCGATTGCGCGATAGACATTGATTTCGATAGAGGGTTGCTGCGAATGCTGACTGCCAATGGATCCTTGACGTATATAAACTGGCGCACATTAGCCCCGGTGCATTGTATGCCGAGACGGCCACACCTCCCGCAGGAGGGTTGAGCCTGGTCGCACTAGCCATGTCGTCAGCTTTGTTCCTGTGGCCAAGAGACAAGACTCGCCTTCCTCTTGGCTTGGCGGCACTGGTCGCAACGCTGGATATGCTTAACACCCACCATGTTGACACCAATGGCAAGTTGACCAATTCGAGACCAGGTTAGAGGCGCAGTTGGTTGTTCAGTGACCTGTTGGCCCAACATCAGTCACGTGCGATGACTAATGAGCGCAGCGTCCTGCCCGACTGGTCAAACAGGCTTGGCGGAGTGATCCTTCGACGGAGTGTCCATCAGGCAAATCATACATCGATCAAGGGCGATCTACAATGCTGCCTTGCATTAGGAACAGTTGTATAAGAAATAGGTGAACTTAGCATTAAAAATACATACATGATTCTCCTTTTGTCATACCCAAAATGCGAGACAGGAAGAGTCAAGGTTCTGGTGGATGCGGCCAGGGTGCCAACCGGGGTGCCTCTATGCCTAGACAGTAGCAACACGACGGAGGATCAAGACGAGTTTTTTAGAAGTCGTTACTTTTATCGAGTAGCCTATATATTTGATAGCTTTTGAGGCTCTCTTCTTTGGACCTTGTGAATGAATCCGCGGAGAGGGGGCTGTCTTCTAGGCTTGTCAGGTTAGCCGTCACGCAACCAAGTTCTCAGGGCAACACCACGTGGGCATTCGCAGGACAATAAAACTGTCGCGTGCAGTATTTTAGACCGTATCTAGCAGAAAAGAGCTCTTGGATGAGGAAGCTGATCGGAGTGCTTCATGCAGACGAGTGCTCAACACTGCCTCGGGTGCTGCATGTGCTCCAAGCAGGTCGCACCGGAAAAAATGCATACGGTATATACCATTTGAGCAACACGCGTGCCTTACGGGGCTCTTACAGGGGCCTTGTGTTTCTATTCCCCGCATCTTTCGTTGATATCTTTCCAATCTCAGCAGGGCTGGTTGTCTCATGCACAAGACTATACAGCTCGTTTTTAGCGATATGAACCGGATTGGCTTCAAAGACGTCAAGGGGCATCTCCATATTTATGTATGGATCGCACATACAACACTCATTTTGATTGGTGCCTTCATTGGGCGGTCTTCCTGTGCGAGTTCCACCACCCTGCTTCCAAATGGCATATCCCACAACTGTCGGCAAATAACGCGGCATTTTTATATGCCTCTGGTTGGGCTGACCATACCTCCTAGGTAGGGTTGAAAATGGTTGTCTCTCTTATCAAGGTGGTAAGCCGGAAAGGGCATGGATACTATGCTGTGTGACCACCTGTCTGACAAGAGATAGGCCCGCGATAGGTCGGTAGATGTAACGTTCGTAAGGCAACCACGCGAGATCTTCCATGCCCGCTTATGCTACCTGCAGATCAGGTCCTTACGTAAACTCGAGTCTTGATACACCTTTATTCAGACATCGGTAAGCTTACGCATATGTTGTACAACCAACCGTTTCACAGCTGTCAGCATTCTAGGGCACGAGACGCCCAGGAAGTGTGATATTGAAGTTGTATCACAGTCCTCTGAGAGGTCAGAGCGCTGAATATGCATAATAATGGCCCGAATTCCGCCCCTACCTGTGCCATGAGGGTGTCGTGGATGCACGTTGGATGTGTCAGGTTGCCGAACTGTTCAACATGCCGCGCTCTAATACGAGCCGTAGGGCTTTTTGTCTCTTTCCGTCCCGCACCATCCCGTCTCATGCAGCAGCCATAGCCAATGAATAATGAATGTCTCAGCCCTTCACATACGCCATAGCCAATCAGCAGGCTCATTCACTTCCGTGAATCATCTGCCGGACATCTCAATCTGACTGTCAGCTAGCCTCCCGATTTCAGCTTTGATCAAAAGCGGGATGAATCTGCAGGCTTACAAACTCTCTCTCAGCTGCAACTACCCGTCGCTTACGGCGTCTTGAAAAGCGTATCTCACGCGGGGTAGAATGACGTGCATGCTCCTTTTGGAATTGGGCTGGAGCATTAGAACGCTGCCTCCCCCGTCTCACCCTCGCGCCTCGATGAAATATTATCGAACCTCTAAGCATTGCCCAAGATGTCGCTCTTCGCTCGCTTCTGGCATGCTGTTGTAGGCCTGTTCACATGGCTGACTATGTCGCCTGTGTCAGAGTACGGCTTTCATCATCCAGCCCAGCGTCCTCTTGGAGCGCCACCCACACATACTCATGAACCTGACCATGGTCACTACCCAATCTTCCGGCCCCCAGCAGCAAACCCAGGCGACCATGACTTTGTTTGCGACTACAGTGCAATGGAGGGATGGTTCCCTTGCTCTATACCCGAGAACAGAGAATGCTGGCTTCGAAATAAAGACGGCCAGGAGTTCAACATTCATACCAACTATGAGAAGTTTGCCCCAGTCGGCATCACTCGACACTACACTTTGAACATCACCGATGGGACATTCAATGCCGACGGCCAGCCCTTCAAGACGGCGAAGCTATTCAATGAGTCCTACCCTGGTCCCTGGCTCGAAGCGTGTTGGGGAGATGTGAGCAAGATCCGAATCTCATGTGACGCGAGTCTCAAGCTCACTGTTTAATAGACCCTCAACATCACCGTGATAAACAGCATGAGCGACAATGGCACCAGTATCCACTGGCACGGAATTCGACAGAACCAGACGATGGATATGGACGGTGTCAATGGCATCACCCAGTGTCCCATTGCACCCGGCCAAAACTTCACATACAGCTTCAAGACGACGCAGTATGGAACCTCTTGGTACCATAGTCACTACTCTGTGCAGTATGCAGATGGCTTACAAGGTCCTCTGGTAAGTAGAAACATCCACGTGCAGTCATTTACTCGTGAATGTCGGCTGATGGATTGTACAGACGATTCATGGCCCATCATCTGCTCCCTTTGACGCTTCCAAGCGCCCATTACTTATGACTGATTGGTGTAAGTGACTACCGTTACAAACGTTGGGCTATTCAAGTGCTAACACCAATCAATAAGCCCACAATAGTGCCTTTCAGCTTCTATTCAACCGTAACTGGGGGAACAAGACCATCCTCCTCAACGGTGCAGGAAACGTGTCTCACTACGGGTACACTCCCACACTCAAAGTACCCGACAATTATGTCTTGCATTTCAACAAGACGCCCACCGATAAGCCTACGCGACCAAAGAGATACCTCCTCCGCTTGATCAACACCTCGTTCGACTCGACTTTTGTCTTCTCCATTGACAATCATTGGCTTCAGATCGTAACGGCAGACTTTGTGCCTATCGAACCATACTACAACACGTCCGTCTTGGTCGGCATCGGTCAGCGGTACAATGTCATTGTCGAGGCCAACCCCCTTGCTGGCGATGACAACCCCATCCCAGAAGACGGCAACTTCTGGATCAGAACTTGGATCGCAGACAATTGCGGTATACAACCAGGAGGTTCAGGCTATGAAGAGACTGGCATCCTGCGATACGACAACACGAGCACGTCAGACCCGACATCGCGACCTTGGACCAGAATCAGCAAGGCCTGTTCGGACGAGACATACTCGTCGCTGAGGCCCAAGATACCGTGGTATGTTGGCCCAGCAGCTAACGCCAAGAAGGCAGACGACCTTGCTGGTGAGCAGTTCAATGTCACCTTTGACAGGACCGCAGGCACGAGGCCAGAGTTTGTGGACTATCCTCTGGCTCTTTTTTCGCTGCAAGAATCTGCCGATCCAGACTTTAGGCCGCTTCAGATCAACTATTCTGACCCAGTCATGATGCATCTTGACTCACATGTCAACACCTTCCCCCGCAAGTGGGTGGTGATACCTGAAGACTACACTGAAGAGCAATGGGTAAATCTTAACTCTCACAACTCCACACGGCCAACACAGTTCTGACAGTATTCATAGGTATATCTTGTTTTAACAATGGAGGACAGTAGTATCGCTACAAGGGCTCACCCGGTATGTAAACCTTGCTCACCTTGCTTGGTCATCTAACATGAACCCTCCTCAGATTCATCTCCACGGGCACGATTTTGCTCTTCTGCAGCAAGAGGAAAATCAAGAGTATCATCCTAGCAGGCTCAATCTCACCCTCGACAACCCTCCCCGCCGGGACGTAGTGCTCCTACCTACTGGCGGCTTCGTTGTCATCGCCTTCAAGGCCGACAACCCTGGAAGCTGGCTCATGCATTGTCACATAGCCCGACATGCGTCTGAGGGTTTGGCATTGCAGATTCTGGAGCGCCAGAGTGATGCCAATAAGCTCTTCCCGTCGAACTCCCCGAACATGATTGAGGCGAACAGGGTTTGTGATGACTGGAAGAAGTGGCACGAGGAGCATGAAGACCTTTTCGAAGGCGACTCGGGCATCTAGGATCAGGCAATTCCAAGCTCTATAACTATAGGGTTTCCGCATTCCACCAAGCCCTGTCTACATAGTTAAGAAGTCCCTCACGGTTAGCCATTCGGGGTAATAGCTCTTCAGAGTAGGTAGCTATCTACACGAATTGAAATGTCAAGTTCGTACCCAGTTACAAGTTCGTGTCCCCAAAGCACATCAATCTCGGCAATGAATACGAGTCTCAGAAGACTACCTACCGTGTCGCCTAACACCTTATGCGGGGCATTGTAGCAGGGTGTTGGTAGCCTCTCGTACACTGCTAAAGCCTCCTGATCCTGTCGCTGCATTTTAGGGCGGTCGCAGCTCTAATATCTCGTGTATGGACCGAGAATCGCTGGCACAGGCGCGCTTCTAAAAATGCGCTATGCAGTCGGCGCACCAGAGCTCAACGCAAATACAATACTAGATACAGAAAGACAAGGATACTACATTGTACCTGACATGTAAGTCCCCTCGTAACACTTAAATTACAGGTGAAAAACAAGAGGCAAGCATCCAGGTCCTTGCGATAACGAGAACGTCGGCGCCGAAACGCCAACGCTCTTAGGTCACACTCAGTGTGTATGGTGGCGCCAACCTGCATCGTCTTCAAGTCTATGGAGTGAATCCGACACTGACCAGGAGGTGCTCATTCTCAATGCTCACTTGACCTCAAGAAACCGACACTAGCCATAGAGAGGCTTCTCTTCGCCCGTCTATCAAGCCTTGTCGCTCATTCCCGAGACGGGCGTCCAGACTTCCGCATAAGTGGGCATGAAGACAACCATTCCTTTGTACCACTAATGGCTGGCGGTGTGATTAAGTGATATTTGACAATCGATTTAAAGATGTACTTTAGGCATCCAAGTCACACACCAAGTACCTTACACCGAGACCAAGGTTTCGCCCTACCACCCAGCAACCCTAAATACACAGGGCATTAATCGTCGCCTCTACCATCTACCAAAGAAAAATGTCGGGCTGGGAGCCAAGCAAGGCGATAAGCATTATATAGTAGCAAATCTACTCACTTGGCGACCACATTGTAACGTCACATAACCGTTCAAGGCTCTTGTCTGTCTTATCAATGCAAAATGCGCTGCTAACCTCGTTGTTTTCTGGCTACGAGAAAATCATCCGTTTCCCCACTGGTGAAACCTCCGTCCCGACCAGAGGGGATCTTGGACAACCTATCAGCGCCGATTCAAGCTCATCGGGGATCTAGACGAGCTCCCTTGCGCCGGCCACCAATGGGTAGCCTCCCAAGGGAAGCATGATCTTATCTGGGTAATCATTGGATACGAAGCAAGTGAGAGTGTAGGGTCAGCTTTTCCACTAATTGAACTGAAAGGGGACACTTCGTATCTCTCACCGCCAGCAGGAGGCATGCCTTCAATTTGGTCAACTCGGGTTATTGAGTACACCATACAAGCTGGCTACACCGCTATCACAGAAAAGCTCGGGGTTTTTATAAGTCAAGGAATGAGCGTAGAAACGCGACCCGCCAAGTGGGTAGTCGTGCGTGTGCAAAATATGATTCACATTCGCAACGGCCCAGAAGTCCACATTCCAGAATAGTTCAATTGGATTGTCACGCCGTTTCAAAGAGTTCCAGACTCTCGGCTTCAGGGTAGTTTGATGCATTCCTCACATCCGTGGAATGTCATGTCTCAATTACTCCCGAGATCTTGGTTTCTGGAACGATATGAAGGGCAAGGGTTGACACGAGCTGGACATGGCTTGCCAGCCGCACCTCCATCTTAAACCCTGATTGATAGCCAATCAATGAATAGAGCGATCATCGGGATGCCTTTAACGTTCAAACATGGCATGATTTAATCGATTAATGTTATTGTCGCCAGCCCAACAGGGGCACGGGGATCGGATCGAGAAGGGCAGCTTCTAATAATAATTCGTCACCCCCTGTGAGCCTCCACATATTACCAATCGATCATCGGCTTCCCCTGCAGCAGACAGCGGCACTTCAGCTCGGAATGGCCGATGGATGCGATGTGCCGGACGGAAATGAAAAAAGGCCGGATGATACGAGACGGCCCATGCATGGCTCGTATGCAGGTACCGACCCGTCAAAAGGCCCTCGGAGCCGAGATCCGACGGCCTTCTATTGGGGACAGACCTCGTATTGCAAAACTACCTTTGAGACGGCCCAATTGCAGTGTGGGACGACGACGTTGCTTTCAAGGCATGAGACGAACCTAGCACCGACGCGTCTTAGTTTACCCCAGAAGATCTAGACTAGAAGCTTTAATGATATCATCGTCGTCTAGCATATCCACAAAGGGGGATACATTTCCCAAAGAGACGACTGTCAAAAGGTTATAAAAGCCCGACTTCCGACAGCCACAAGCAACTCTTTTCTCCTCAGCCTCGCTCCAACCAAACAACTACACTCGTTTCTACAGCCTTCAACCGCTTACACTCGCTCAAAACAACCAACTAAACAACAATCACAATGGGTTTCACCACTCGCGCTGCTGTCGCCGGGCTTCTGCTCGGCGCCGCCAAGGCCTCTCCCGTCTACGGCAACGGTACCATCGCCTACACCACCGAGGTCGTCACCGCTCTGACCACCTACTGCCCGGCTGCCACCACCCTCACCTACAACGACAAGACCTACACCATCACCGAGGCCACCACTCTGACCATCACCGACTGCCCCTGCACCATCAGCAAGCCCGCCAAGCCCACCGCCACTGGCCCTCCCAAGGATGCTTGCGCTGAGCACTGCTACGAGGCTTACAACGAGTGCCGTGTTGCCAAGGGTGCCAACATGGCTACCTGCGCCGCCAAGTACGCCGAGTGCCTGGGCTACAGCCCTTTCGGTAACGACGGCTCTCTGGTTACTCCCACTGCTTGCTCCAAGAAGCCTGCTCCCACCAAGCCCGTCTACACCACCGAGGTCGTGACCGCCATCACCACCTACTGCCCTGAGCCCACCACTCTCTCTTACAACAACAAGACCTACACCATCACCAAGCCCACCACCTTCACCATCACCGACTGCCCTTGCACCATCAGCAAGCCTCACGGCCCTGCTCCTCCCAAGCCCAGCGCCCCTGCCCACGACTGCGCCAAGGAGTGCACTGACGCCTACAACATGTGCCGCAGCGGACCTGGTGCCAACATGGCCACCTGCGCTGCCAAGTATGCTGAGTGCCTGGGCTACAGCCCCTTCGGTGACGACGGCTCTCTCAAGACCCCTACTGCTTGCTCTGCCACTGGTCCCGCTCCCACTGGCCCTGCTCCCACCGGCCCTGCTCCTACCGGTCCTGCCCCTACTGGCCCTGCTCCTGTTGTCCCCGTCCATGACTGCGCCAAGGAGTGCACTGAGGCTTACAACAAGTGCCGCAGCGGATCTGGTGCCAACATGGCCACTTGCGCTGCCGAGTACGCCAAGTGCCTTGGCTACAGCCCCTTCGGTGACGATGGTTCTCTCATCACCCCCACCGCCTGCTCTGCCACTGGCCCTGCTCCCACCGGTCCTGTCGCTACTCCCACTGGCGGCAACCCCCCTGTCGTCAATGCTGGTGCCGGCCGCATCGCTCCCGCTGGCATGATCGTTGCCCTGGGTGCCATTGCCCTCTTCTAAGGGGTTGATGGTGACAGCATGATGTAGATGCAAAAGCCGCCATGGCTCCGAGATACTTCCTTTCAACAATTATAGAATATAGTATACGCATATATCAAGCTTGATGTTGAGACGCAGCCTCTGAGATGCGTGTTGTCTTGTAATAAAAGTTTATCGACTAAACTATCACTCTGACTGCTTGATCCGCTTCTTAGCTTGTGATAACCATAGCCATGCCCTCAACTGGCATACCTCTGAATAGAGTGAAGCTTCTTCTCTGGACAATTCCTCATTTCATGTGCTCCTTTCTTGTCACACGTTGGACAAAACAACTCCTCCAACGTATGAGCGTAGCTGCACTTCTTTCTGAAGCAATTTTCGTCTGGGCAGAATTTATACTTGATTGCTTCCCGCTTTCCATACGTCTTGAAGGCGTCCGTCTCCTCCTTGGTATGTCCATATTTGCAGTAAATGCCCTCCCTGCAATGCATACGCCAGTGGCAACGGCTGTGAGTCTTTCTCTCGTCCGCTTTTAGGCGCTGCTTCTGTTGCTTCTGGCGCGTCTTGACGACCGTAAAACCCACATCATCATTGTTGTCCCCTGATTCGACGCTGTTGTTCGTGTCAAGTGTCTTGAAGCGGTTCGGCGCTATCATTCCATTTTTGGGGCCTTCGGTGCGTTTTGAGTTATCTGCGACGTATGTCGTAACCTTGAGGCCGTGCTGCTTAAGTCTTTCCGTCGTGTCTTGAAACAGTTCAGTATGGATTCTATGCTCAAGCTCGCAGGCAGGTATAATAATAAGGTCGTCTCGAGAACCTCCATGAGGTTGATTGCGGTATCGGTAATGCGGAATGCGGAGACTCTTGACAGCTTGGTCAACTACCTCGGCTTGCGCCAAAGGATCCCGAATGACAATGCTGTGGGGAGGTATTTCGCTCCTGTCAAGATTGAAATCGGTTTCGTAAAAACTGAATTTATCCATATGTTCGTCGAGATAGTGTATTTTGATGAGCCCTTGGTCCATCAGGAGACGGCATTCTTCCTTGGGCTGCGTGTAAGCCCCTGACATTCCGTTTATCCATGACCAGACGTGTACTTCGAATCCTCTCTTAGCGATTCTTAGTACAGCGCGTAGGAGATCTTTATCGCCAGAGACGATGATGAAAATACCGCATTTTCCTTCGTAATGCAGATCAGCGGCGTCGGATACTGAGGCCGCGATGATTTCGGCATCGACTTCTTTTTCGCGGCTTGTCCATGAACTCCTCTCGAACGTGTGTACTTCCACCTTGCAGGACTTGATAGCCTTCCATATCGACTCAACGTTGGGGGGAGTCGATCCATATAGGTCGACGATGGCCTTGACGTCTTCGTCTGCTGGCAGGCCGCAGTTCTGAGTCAAGACGTTCTTCAGCTTGCCAGCGTCAAACCTCCAGGTAGGATCTGATTCA
Organism: Fusarium keratoplasticum; assembly: GCF_025433545.1. Taxonomy (NCBI): domain Eukaryota; kingdom Fungi; phylum Ascomycota; class Sordariomycetes; order Hypocreales; family Nectriaceae; genus Fusarium; species Fusarium keratoplasticum. Next base: position 2,223,609 of record NC_070539.1, on the reverse strand, counting down.
ACGCGGTACCGATGTTTCTGGGCCGATGCTTTCTGGCCTTGAATCCATAGGTTTGAGTCGTCGATATAGATCCTGATTTCTTGGGTGCTCCTGCGCATGGCGGTGCGGGTAGTCTTGCGAGGCGTCATTGATATCAACTTGGTGCTAGCCAAAGTGCAGTGAGAATTTCGAATAAGTTAAATGCGAGGAATGGTTTGAGACTTGGTAAGGGAGTTTGAGTGAAATCAGCTGTGACTGGACTTCGTTGACACTGCTGGTTGCGAGAAAAGTCAAGGGTATAGATATTTAGAGGAGGGAGCCCGTTGCCTCGCATTTTCCCCTTGCCACAGCCTCATTTCTACCTCTCCTACTTTGCCTTGCGATACGCCTTATTTGCACATTGATCTATTGGGAGCCTTGTAAATGTAGCCACACCTTTCAGCCGGCTGCCTTGCCATGCGGGTCAGGCCCTTCTGGCGCGTAGAAGCCAACAGCTATTGGGCCTTATCCACAGTGCGTCCCATCCAGAATTTCCACGCCTCTCAGTTTCGCTGAAGAGGGTTAGTCATACAAGGCGAACAACTGCGGCCTTATCTGAATAGCCAAGACTTGCCTGAGGCCTGAAACATGGTTGCTGCTGTTGGGCCGCTGCTGCGTAGGTGGTTCCTTGCACTGCCATTCAGCCTGCGGAATACTGCGCCTCAGCGGTAAGTAAAACTCAGCTCCAACACGAAAGTGTACAAATAAAAGTCGAAGGAGATGACTGATGTGGCAAGACAGCCAACATGGTTCGCCTGAGACTGGCGACGCAGGTCACGCGGCTGCCTCATCAGGTTTCTGTATTAATTAATCTCTCTTGCATAAAACCCCATACCTATTCAATCTCCCTTGGTCCAAGTGCATGAAATGCTTTACAAAGGACGCAAGGGTGCATGCAGGCTGTGAGCCTTCGCCACCCACCTGACTGTAGACACGATTTCGACCAGTGAGGATTAAGAAATGGGTCTACAATTCATTTGGTCCTCTTGACCGTATAGGAGAGTCCACTCTGGAGCTCTTGGGGAGAGATTCCGAGGTGATAACTAATTTCGCCACCTAGAATGACTCAAACTCCTCCATGGCAGGGCATTTGATGAGGAACAACTCCTCTTGGGCTTTCACCCACTCCATGATGATAACTCTCATCACTCGGCTGGTGGGCCCACCATTCCCGCAAGTCTTATTTCTTCGTAGAGATCACTGGCTTTCTCGAAACTGGCCAGAATAATGAGGCCGCAAACTTAGCCTGGCAACGATTGAGATCTTCTAGGGTAAAAGTCAGCAATGTCTTGTAAGTCGTCCTATATATTAGCGCGTCTGGGGCCGTTTCTTTATGGGAAGTAAAATTATTTGATTGCCAATGCTGTTATCGGACTGTTGATAGACAAGGAAGCCGATCCTCTCACAGCCAAAGCGAAGGAAGACGGAAAAGATGAGGAACTGCCGACTCGGCTACTTGACCCTTTCATAAAAAATCATAATGCCTTTTCGTCACATGCTGGGCGACCTCGGCCTAATGACCAAACGCCGTCATTAACGGACGTCAAGAGCGACGCTTCCAAACGTTTATATCCGGAGAGCACTCGGTGACGCAGCAAAATAGCCGACAAAGCTCTGCAAATCACACCTCAAGAATTACCAGTGACGTCACCCAATTGGCCCCAAACGGAACCTGAGTGCCGGCAGGCCTTTCAGAGCGGAGAACTTGGGGCCGGGATTAAGATGTGACGCCGAAACCGGTCCCGATCAACCACTTAAAGGAGAAGTAAAATCCTTTCGCCTTCCTCTCGCCTCCTGGTTCTCGATCTTGTTTTGTCATAGAGTCACGCATCGCCTGGAATGTGTTGCAGTTCGTCAATATGTATCTCGCCGATGAAAGAGGATCCTCATTAGGGGAACTCAGCGATGAAGAATCATCTATTTCATCAAGCAGCCATTCCCGAACCGAAAACGACGCTAATTCCACCCATTACCCAATGAACGGCAACACAACAGGACTCGGCTTGACAAGGACCATCTCTCGACGAGAATCCATCCTGTCGCGTATTCGAAGTCGCCCAGTTCCCCAGTTCACCCACCCGTTGTCTCATATCAAAACGACTGAAGACCAGCTCGTTGACTTTGATGGCCCCGACGATCCATATCGGCCGATGAACTGGCCAACCAAGAAAAAGGTTCTAACCACCTTGCTTTATGGTCTTGTTACCATGTCAGCCACCTGGGCATCGTCTTCATACTCTGCGGGCACAGCCCAAGTTGCAGAGCATTTCCACGTCTCCAAGCAAGTGTCAACCTTAGGCACTACCATATTTCTCCTCGGCTTCGGAATCGGTCCTCTTCTTTGGGCGCCTCTCAGTGAGGTTTACGGGCGGAGGTTGGCTGTTCTTATCCCCATGTTCATTGCCATCAGTTTCAGTTTTGGAAGCGCAACCGCAAAAGATTTCCAGACTCTGATGTTGACGCGCTTCTTTGGGGCTTTCTTTGCGTCAGCGCCAGTGACAAATACTGGTGGCGTTCTTGGAGATCTGTTTTCACCGTCTGAGAGAGGGATAGCGATGGCTGGTTACGCCATGGCCGTGGTCGGCGGGCCAGTCCTTGGTAGGTTCCATTTGCACTTTATCAGAACTCTCACGAGTCAAATTTCCAGATACTTATTTATTTCTAGGCCCCATCGTCTCTGCTGCTGTTGTTCAAGAGCCATCACTTGGATGGCGCTGGGCTGAATACCTCACAGGTATTGTCCAAGTAATCTTCCTCACACTGGCCGTCATCTTTGTCGATGAGAGTTACCCACCTCGGCTCCTTGTATACAAGGCCCGCCGCCTGCGCCACGAAACTGGAAACTGGGCACTCCACGCCAAGTTTGAAGAATGGGATGTGAGCATCTCCCAGCTCGCCCAGAAGTTCCTTGTCCGCCCGGTTCAACTGCTTTCCACGCCCATCTGCTTCTTGGTTGCGCTGTACGCCAGTTTCTGCTATGGCATCTTGTACATGCAACTCGGTGCCATCCCTATTATCTTTGGAGAGATCAAAGGCTGGGGCCTTCTCGTCTCTGAGTTGCCCTTCCTCTGTATCTTTATAGGAGCTGTTCTTGGTTGCGGCGCCAACGTTTACAACCAGCTGCTATACAACAAGGCTTACCACGCAGCCGGAAATCGAGCTGTTCCTGAGAAGCGACTTCCCCCAATGATGATGGGATCCTTCATCTTCTGTGGTGGGCAATTCCTGACAGGATGGACTGCACAAAAGGACATTCATTGGGTTGTCCCTTGCATTGGCTTGGTCCTCCTTGGAACAGGATTCTTCACAATTTTCCAAGCAGCACTCAACTATCTAGTCGACACCTTCCAAACCTACGCGGCATCTGCTGTTGCCGCAAACACTTTTCTTCGTTCTTGTTTCGCAGCTGCGTTTCCTCTCGTCGTCACGCCCATGTACCACAATATCGGAGTTGGGCCCAGTTCGAGTATTACAGGTGGCTTTGCTGCTTTACTGATACCCGTTCCGTTTGTGTTTTATAGATATGGAAAGAGGATTAGAGCGAGATCGAAGTGGTCAAAGGGATCTGTCTATGATTGATCGTTGCAGGAGATATAGAAGCCAATCATGAAGGCTTATTTTAAGAACAAGCAACGGTAAGAATACAGTTATTAGAAATTGTTTATCCGAAAGTAATATAATTTTATTTAACCCAGCCCAAAATTTCTGTCCTACTAGCGACGCCCACCGTTCATTCAAATGCTGGTGTCTTGCCAGCCTGCTTATTCCACAAGTCTTTATATCTTCCTCCACGCGAGATCAACTCAGTATGCGTACCAGATTCAACAATCTCTCCAGCATGAATGACCAGAATTTGGTCCGCATTGACCACTGTGGACAACCGATGTGCAATGACGAAAGTTGATCTCGAGCGCCTCAGTGTATCCAACGCACCCTGGATGCTGGACTCGGTGTTTGTGTCTACCGCACTTGTCGCCTCATCCAGAATCAGGATAGGAGGGTCTTTCAAGAAAACCCGGGCAATCGCCAGTCTCTGTATCTCTCCTCCTGACAGCTTCACACCCTGTTCGCCCACCTTGGTGTTGTATCCGTCGGCAAATGAAAGAATCTTGTCGTGGATAGCAGCAGCACGGCAAGCCTCGTGAATCTCCTTGTCTGTTGCTGTAGGTCGGGCATACCGAAGGTTTTCGAGAATAGACGCGTTGAAGAGCAAAGGGTCTTGCGGAACAACGCCAAGAGCGTTTCGAAGAGAGCTCAGAGTGATGTCGCGAATGTCATGGCCATCGATGGTAATAGATCCATCTCTGACATCGTAAAACCGCAAGAGTAGCTTCATAATAGAAGACTTACCAGCTCCCGTCTCTCCAACAAACGCCACCGTCTGTCCAGGCGCAACCGAGAAGGAAAGGTCTCGAATCGTCGGCTTCCTTTCATCGTAGTGGAAATGAACATGGTCAAACGCAACGTGACCTTGAATGTTGACAAGATCCGTGGCTCCCTCCTTGTCAACAACACTTGGCTTTGTGCGGAGAAGGTAGAGAAGACGTTCCGCATCAACCATATCAGACACAAGACTGCGATAGTTGTGTGAGATGAGCCTGATCGGCCAGATCATGTATTCCCAGTACTGGACCAGAAAGACAAAGTCGCCCGGTGTTGATCGTCCCTGGGAAATATCGTAAATGACAAGGCTTGCGAGGACGAAAAAGGTCGAGGGAATCATCATGTTCAGCACCATCTCGGTGTAGGCATCCATCTTGCCCCATACGCGGCTCGCAGCCAACTTGTTTTCGACAGCCTGACCAAAACGTCCTCGCTCAAATCCAAGCATGTTGAAGTAGGTGACAGTTTGCCAGCCCTGGACGGCCTGATGCATGACACGTGCCTCTTCTCTCTGAGTGTGAGATGATTTGCGCCGGTTGCTAATGTTCCAGTTGGAAGTTATCACCTCCACAGTGATGTACGCAGCGATTGCTACAGCCATAGCTAGAGAAACATAGATGTTGAACTTCCAGTATAGGAGACCAAACGCGATGGCCACATCCACCAGCGTGGGTAGGAGATCGATGATGAGCACTTCGAGGAAGTTTGTTAGCGACTCTCCCTGCTCAATGGCCTTCATGACTTCAGCTGAATCTCTGTCGGAGTGAAAGTCCATGGACAGAGACAAGACATGGCCGAATGCAGCATTAGTAAGTTGTCGGTATGAAAACTGCTTGATAGGGATCTTGGCCAACTCCTCCATCAGTCCAACAAGGCCTTCCACTGAAAGAAGGCTCAGAATAAACCAGATAAACAGCGCCCTGAAAGGGTTCTTGTGCTCGAGTAGCTCATCGGCGGCAATGCCTAGTTGACGAGGGATCAGGACGTTGAAGATTCGGTTCGCTGCGATGGAAAAGAAGCAAACCAGGATGGAGAATTGGACTTTGCGGTCCTTCTTCGGGATGAAGAATGGAACAAGTATGGAAAAGTCCGAGAGATATCCCCACCAACCTCCCGTCTCCTTGAGCCTCTTTGCTCGGCGGCGCTTAATGCTGGCGGTGTCATCCTCAGAGTCGCTTGCCTCGGTGACCGTATCGTCCTCAGAGTCACTGGATACAGAGGCTGCAATCGAGGTCTCTGTTCCGTAGGAAGGCGCCCCAAGTGTTCTACCAGGGGATTGGGCTTGAAGGAATGGCGTTTCCTCTTCCATTCTTGCAGAATTGCGGGTTTCGATGGTACGTCTGTAGACTTGATATACTGCAAAGAATAGGAGAAGCAAAAGCCTGGCAGCTTGGCAGGATATTTGAAAGGGGAAATAAGTTCTCCCCTTGTCGAATAGAGCCGTTAGGATCAACAGAGGTGTCTCAAATGCCATCGTGAGGAGTGATGTTCCCCATGTCAGGTGTTGAGACGTCTTTTGCTGAGTCCAGATAAAAGCCCAGGTAGAAATAAGCACCACCAGATGAAAAGTCCGGGCCTCCTTTAGTGCGGATTCATCTCTCTGGAAAATTGTGAATACACCCTCGGTGATGTAGGATAAAATCAAGAGGATGTAAGGAACATAACTGCGACGAGAAACATCTCGACGTTTATGTTTTCTGTCCTTGACAGCCCCCAGTTTGACAAATGCAATAGCGGAAACAAAGACCACAGCAGCAATGGCGCAGCCGAAGTGAAGGGCTCGGGAGATTTGAAGAATTGGCGGCATCATGTGAACGGCAGAGCTTGACCGAAGCTGGTCGATGTCTTGAAGGTTGATTCTTGTCGAAGAGCTCATAGTTCGAAACAAGAATTCCAGAATAGGGGAATTTCGCCTCTCTTAAAAACAATCCATCCATTTTGCACCGCCTGCCGCCACCTTGGCGTCAGCCGCCATCTGCAGCCTTGTTGGGAGTCTAGAATGCCTGTCCCTCCTTGATCCAGTCATCGTTGTCGTCACTCAGCCCGACGTGACTCAGGCCTGCGAGGGGCGGGACGTGTTCCCTCATCGGGATGACGCTTGCAGGGCGCTGTGATTGGTGACAGCGTATTGACAGGCATCTCCTTGCTTGCGTCCGCGCTCGACCCACTGCTAGGTCACTATCTATTTCTGCGAAGTGATCAGCGGAAGTTTGTTAATGTACTACTTCCAATGGAGAGCAACTTGCGCCAAGGGCGTAATGACAGCCTGCTTGCACTCGATCCACGAAACCCAAGCAACCCATGTCAATTTACACATGAAAATTGAAACACAATTGGATATAAACTCGGAAAATTCATCCAATTCAGTGGGTCTATCACTCTTGATTCGCTATCCCGGACTCGGCTCTCTCCATCTTGTGAAGTGGCGGTGCTTTCGGCTAGCCCGCTTACGATCCAGCCAATAACTCTTAATCAAGACTTCAACAACTTGAGATAATGTTCTAATTAGACCAGGCAGACCACGCGCCCTTCCTTTGACCACAGTTATTTGCACGGTCCCTGCATGACTGCGTATCTGGTCATGATGATTCCACTCTCCAACGGTTCACTTCCCAGTAAGTTGAGTCTGACAGGCAGATTCTCAGTAGAGTCAATTGCCTCCATCAACTTGATGCCGTCCCCCAATACCACGGGCATGACTGCTGCCTCGACTGTGTCAATCAAGCCGGCACGCATACACTGAGTTGCAAGATTGCTACCTCCCATAAGCCATATATCCTTCCCGGTTCCCAACTTCAACTGGCGAATGAATTCCAGCACATTCGTCGATAAGATAGTGATATCGGGGAAATCTTCTGGCTTCAAAGATTGGCTCGCCACTATGACACTCTCCTTCGGCCGGTTGGACAGAGGGTTTTCAGTCGGTCCTCCCAGCGACAGCATAGTTTCGTACGTCTTTCGACCCATGACAAAGAAGTTGAATTCTCCATAAAGTGCTTTGAAGTCAATCGTTGGATCGTCGACAATCCAATCAGCTGAGCCGTCCGGCGAGGCTATGTAGCCATCGAGGCTGGTCGCCACGTTGTAACGAAGCTGGGGCATGGCCGATAGAATGAAGAAGAATAAGTGAGAATGGGTCGAAAGCGGGGTCATAAGATTCGAGGAAAATGTCAGGCACATGTACCACGCAGATCGGTTCAAAATCTGCCCGTCTTATTAGCCCCTTGACAAGATGGGTCATGTCAGACTGCATATGTATGCAACACTTGATAGTCTTTGCAACTTATCGACAAAGATGGCTATGAGACAGAATGAGTCATTACATGTACCTCGCCCAACCAACAATCCAAACGAGATAAACTTGGCTACCTTCCACAAGATCTCGATAGCCATTCATGAATACACTTCAGAACTTCTCAGGCTCTCTTACTGATGCTTGCGACGCCAGGAGTTCCTCTCTCAAAAGCCAAATCAAAACGAAGAGCGATCCAGGACCAACAACAGCCCCCACGACGCCAGCAACGACCAAAGCTCGAATCCAGGGCACTTCGCAAATGCCAGCCTTCTCCAGATCACTAAAGTGATATGCAAGCCAGAGAAAACCAGCCGAGTAGGTGCACACGTAATCATATTGAATGATGGTCCGAAGGCACTCGTCTGGTTCTTGGGGGGACTCGACGAAATATTGGGGCATGAAAATCTCAGACAAGGGGCCCTCAACATTTGGAATAGTGTACCACCATGTTGCTGTGCTGATGAATGCAAGCAAGTATACAGTGACCCTGAGGATGACTAGCTCCTGATTGGAGTCATCCTTGGTCGACCGTGTCTTGCTAACACCGGAGATTGTCTTGGAGATGACAAGCATTGTGAACGATCCCCAGACTGGGAAAAGCTGCCAGATCCAGTTCCACCAATTTCTTGCTTCAAGGGAAGGATGGAAGTAAGAAGGGAAGTGTGAAGAGAAGTATGACAATGCAATGGTTGGCAACAGGGCGATGCAGGATGCTACTCCCGGATGATGAAGTCTCGGGGTAGTAAGTTTGTACGCCGGCGTAAAAACGTAAAAGAGGAAGAAATAGACGGGGGCTAGAAAGCCAATTCCCAGGAGTTGCGCAAGAAATAGGATTATAAATGGGCTAGATAAAGTTAGAAGAGGTGAGTCCAATGACCATGCTCTGGCATAGTACTTACAATCGTACAAGGGGAAACCCATTCGCTGGCCTGTAGCTTTCGATCAAGAATACCATATACATGCCAGCAAAGTCGGTAAGGAAGACAAGTGAGTGCCAATATGCTCGTGGATCGGAAAAGAATTGCAACTGAGCAAAGGCAACCGTGATATGAGCAAAGATCTCGTCCAACAGGGGGATACCATAGAATTCCTGGATGATCTTGACGTTGCCTCCGCTCCACGTAAACTGCGAATTTTCGAGCATGTTTTGTATGACGGGACCAACCGGTTCGCCCATCGCAAATGCTCGGATCATGAGACCAGAGAACGTGAGGATCGGGAGGGCAAAGAGAGCCCTCCACAGCCGGCTTTCCGTAGCCACCGACGCTGTTGACGACATTCTGTTAGCAACACAGGCGACAATGCACTTGAGATGAGTTCACAGGATCAGCAAGTTGGCGGAGGGAAATTCGCGCTCCTGGGACGGAAGGATTCAGGTTGTCCTGCCAACGGATCATGCAAGCGAGGGATTTAAACAGTATGGTACTGGACGGTGACTTGTCACAAATGTGACAAGAGCGGCTTCATGGTTGATTCTGTGCATATTTCTGCAGTAAATATCACGTCATAATTACCATCTTTCGTTAAGAGAAACAGCTCAGTTGCCGGTCCTATCATAGGCCTCGGTTTTGTAGTTTCGGGGAAGCAAGAGAGATGAGGGAATTATGCCAAGAACGAGTTAGGCCTTGACAGTAGCTGGAAGATAAAAATCTAGTCTATTCCCATGCCTTTCTAAAGTACGTGAGATACCCAGTTCTACCTACGCCCCAAGCCATGTTAAACGAAAAAAGCGCTGATCATCAAAATCGCCGACAGTGCATAGCCAAGCATCGACCTACTTAGGGTCGACGCATGGTCTTCTTCGTCGTCGGACGAATTCTTGTCGTTACCATCAGTGGAGTTGTCATCTCCTCCCGTAGTGTCATCATCGCTAGAATTGGTCTTGGTCCTGTTCCTGACGGGTCCGTTGAGTTCCATGCTGAAATCAGCAGCAGTAAAGGTGACATTTCCATCTGAAAGCCAAGTTTCTGTACCGAACTCGACTATTCCTAGCCAAGGATCCTTGGGTAGGTCATTCGGTGTGTCAATATGTTTGTGCGCTTGTTCAAGGATGTACTCGAAAAGAGGATAGAAGTCTTCATCAAAGGACAAGACATCCTCACCGTTCCGAGTGACGGCAGTGAATACGTGCGTGCCACCTGAGTTGCGGCCGTAGTATAATGAGCTTGACATTGTCAGTGTGGGAAACAAGAAAAGGGAGTAGCTGACACTCACAACTCGGTCTCTCCAAGTGTCACGTTGGAGAGAATCATATTCTCCTGTCGACCAAGCCACCACGGATCTCCCACCCGGCCAAGCCAGACCATAAACTCGATAGCCGCATCTTGGGGATACAGAGTCCTATTGCGGTCATCGTCGAGGAAGAAATCCCAGGCGGCATTGGCCTGCACCCCTTCTCTCTGCAGCTCCGCCTTATTCTCTGCCCACACCGATTGAGTAAAGTCGCGAGGCGGCTCGCTGGGACTACCAGGAGTATACATCCATTTAGTCGAGAGGCGGATAGATTGGAGACTACTGAGGCGCAGGGGAATGTCTTTGTGGCTGAATCGCACGTATGGGAACGAGTGTACATCTTGGATGTCTTTATCCCAATTCCAAATGGCATCAAACGATGGAGTGGAGTTGTCGACTCTCATGCACACGAAGCCGTCTTTTGGGCTTTTATCGTTCCATGCATTTGGATAGTCTGTGTGAAGAGTCAGCCAGGTACAGATTGGTGTGACATCAGTTGTTTACTCACACATGAGCGAATCGTTCAACTCGCCAAACCTCTGCTTATCACAAATTGTTGTGACATGATCGGATGTGGCTGAAACAACCCCAAGCAGGAACGCGACCGCGTTCGCGGCGACTACAACCAACCTCATATCGATGGTTGTTGACCCTTTTCCTCCGACACAGACAAAAAAGAAGGCGGCTAGGGGTTAGTAGCGGTCATAAGAAAAAAACGCGCCGTCGTCCGACTTTTTGCTCTGTTGCATGGTCAACGATAACCCCGCTCTCACCACAGCCCAGACTCTTGGAAAGTCTTGGCCCACAAATTGGACATACGTGAACATGCTGGATACGCCAGGTTCAACTTTGAAACCTTGGCAAAACACGCGCTGTAATTTATTTAAGAGCTCGCTAGATGGTTGCGTCACTTGGCTCTCGAGATCCCTGTTGACGCGAGATAGTGAGCAGCCAATCAGAGTCACGGAAAAGGCTGACGTGGCCTTATTGGCAGAGCTCGGCATCCTCGGCAACGTCATAGCCACCTTGGAACTGGAGACGAAAGGCGGCTGTAATCTCGCATATCTACGAAGACGGGTGGTTTTACGGGTTATCTTCTCAGTGTGCAACTATCGCCGATGGAACAGTTGAGCTGCGGTGACCTCAACCTCATGGAATAGTTAGAGTTCAATATCGTCCCCTTTCTGGCCAGACTTGTACATCGGAGGATAGACTGCATTCTCGCTTGAAAAGTTGGGGGACACTTTCGTTAGAATTAATGATAGCATTAATAGGCGAGGAGTACTTTCTTCTATGTAGGCTTTTTGTGTTGGATTGTCTGGTGTTCTCTATGTTGGTGGGAAGAAGGGCGTTAAGTTATACGAACATCAGGGGCTCTTTTGCTCTAGACGGTGTTCACGCACCACACGCGAACCACATGCTCATAGAGCCAATCTTCTAAAATTCTCACTGGTGCGAGGACATTTCTATGCTTTGACCTGGTACATTGAACCAATAATGGTAGCCTCTTTCCGTTCTATAGTTGCCAATGCTCAATTCTATTTCATTCTAGGGTAGGTGGTTGGCTTGAGGGGCTTTTACCTTTGTGGCTGGGCCGATCGATTGATGGCCTGTGGCTGATCTGCATGACCCGTTCCGAGCCCCTCATCAAGGCCGCGTCCGAAGCTGGCCTTCAAGTTGCTCAATGCTCTTCCTGCAGGAGACGCGCCTTAGTATCTCGCAACAGACGCGCGATGCTAAAGACACCTCGAGTCGGCACTACAAACAAAGCCTACTCCAACGAGACACAAAGAACGCGATGAACTAATGGCTGGCAGTGCATCGGAAGCGCGGTCGCGTCAATCACCCAACGCTTCCAACCACCTCAGATCACACAATAATCCCCGTGTCTGTCGATACCTCCCCTTCCCAATCCGACTCTCCCACCCCAATGCTGTTCCAGCGCCTCCTCGACGATGCCGAAAGCGCTCCCAAGTCACCAGAGTCCCCGTGAACAGTCGGCTCCCCATCGACGTGTGGCTCCCCCTCCTCCAAACGAATGAACTATCGATCAAACTCGAACCCTGAAAGCTGAGGGCGGCATTGATCGAAGAACATCGCCGTAGGCCGGCATCCCCTGCGATGTCCCCTCTATACCCCTTGCTCTAGACTGAGCATGGCGTCCTCGCCATCGCATCGTCCTTGATATGATCAACGGCTCCTGTGACATTGCCCCGCCATACCTTACAGACACGTGCGATGCTGGATACTGCTGCTATCGTGGGGTCAACGCTTGCCCATGTTGGTGCATCTCCGTTGTGAACTGTAGATAAGGTGCAAGCCAAGCAAATATCCGGCCCTCCATCAGAACCGCTTAGAAGAACAGCTGCTTCTAGATCCCAATGCCATCCGTAGCTTTCTGCCCATGCTCTGATGGCTGGACACAGCTCCCACTCTCCAGTGGGCCAACAACCATTGCCTCCGCCATGCTACCGTCCTGATGGGCTCCCTGAATGCTGTCTAGCCTGTCTCAATGGCCTCTCCTCCGTCGAACAGAATGAACCCCCGTAGGTGGCATTGAGCTGGTGATCGTCCACCAGCCATCATCTCACATGGTATGCTCTCAGACTGTGGCTTGCATTAATGCTTGCCAAGACTGGTTCTCCTGCAGGGACTCGTAGGTTCGGTGCTAGCTTGAACCTGCAAGTCGAGCCAAACAATTGCACCTTACGAAGGCTGGGCAGTTCAGCGGCTGCATAGGCGGAACTTACAAAGCTAGTCATCAGCATTCATGCTATTAGTTAAGCTTGTGACAACATCCCTAGCGTGGGAGTGTCCAGCTGAGCGGTGAGGGTGTACGGTAAACGCGGCATATGTCTGAGACGACGGCGTCTAACACACAACGATCTCGCCATCCTCAGAAGAGGGACAGTAGCAACTGCAGACCACCTGCCGAGTGTCTGACGGCGATATGCTTACGCGGAGATGGTGGAGTCTGGCGTTGAGAGCTGAACATGACGTATCCCGGGGGCGCCGAATATCCGAGTCTTCGGCACGGCGCTTGCCGAGAGCATCACGAACCGAGCCGTGAGATCCGATGTGCCCTATCATGATCTGGAACAGCTGTTGACATTGTCTGAGAATGTCAGGAATACGCAAGAGGCTTTTGTCTGAGACGACTCCGCAATGACAGCATTGCACCCTGTTGTCGCGCATACACCAACTCTGTCTTTGCTTAAGAAGGGACCATCTGCACCCTTTTTGGTATCTAGGTTCTCTAAGCTGGTTCTTCACCATTAAACACTGCACTCAAAACTCTTGATACGTCTTTATCTTCCTTTTTAAAGTATCCACCATGGGCTGGTTTGATAGTGAGAGGATCTCCAAATATGCGGCTAGCTCCCCAACTGACACACACCAGGCGACTCCGATCAGGCTCAGGCCTACGACCAGGTTGTGAACCGTCCCCACGAAGCCGAGTGGTCTCACGAACTTCTCGGAGGCGCTGCCGCCTTCGAGGCCGCCAAGGCGTACGAGAATCACGTCTCTCGGAACGGTTAGTGACAAGGATACGGCAGACCACCGCCACGACTTGCCTAACACAATCACTAGGTCACCCCGACTCGCACGCCAAAGCAAAGGAGATTCTTGCAGGAGCCATAGGTGCCTTTGTGGACCGTGAGGTTGAGACTAGGGGCCTGGACTATGTCGATCGCGAGAAGGCAAAGCACCATGCTCAGCGACAGGCTGAGGAGCAGCTTGCCCAGGAAGGCCGTTGGTAAATATCATCAAAGCTAGCGTTGCACTTGAATCCTGGAATAGTTAAATATGACAAACCTTATATGTCAATACCTATTATCAAGCAGCACCTGACGTAAACCATGAACATAGCGGCTTACTTGCCCATATGAATAGGGAGAAATCAGCATATTAGATGAAACTGGGTGATCAAGAGTCGTATTTTCTTTTTATACTTGAGGCTTATGGGCCACGTTTCAAGTGCTATGTACCCGGCAACCAAGCCTACTGCTATTCTGCTAACAGTCAACCCCAATGTCTGAGATTGTCTGGGAGCCACCGCTTTAAGCCATCATCCCATTTGATAGTCTGTATCCATACATCGTTCTCTCATAGATTCGTAAATGAAAGGCTTGTCCTCGTCATGGCTTTTAAATCAAATCATGATCGCAGAACTTGCCCAAAACTGCCGTAAAGTCATGCTCGTGAAGTGAAGCAGCGTCCCGCACTCTCTTGATGGACGCCGTGGTAGCGTTGGAAGGAGTCTTTGGGATCAGGTCCTTACCGTCAACTGCAAGGATGCTGAGCACATGGGCTGCCGCCTTGGCGTTGATGGTGATTGTCTCGGGAACTGGGTTGGTGATGTTGTCGCAGGCTTGGTGGTAGCATGCATCCTGCTCCGCTCCGGTGCCGGTGAAGAGACCGCCAACGGGCTTCTTGATGACTTCGAGGAAAGGAACGTAGTCAGTGCCACCAGTGAGACCAACGGGAGTAACCTCGATGCCCTTGGAAGTGAAGTGCTCCACGAAAAGGTCCTCAACCACATCGGATCCAGGAGGACCACCAGGGCCAATCTTCTCGCCGGTACCATCGAAGACTCCATAGAAACCGCGCGAAACCATGTCAAAGTTGAGGTAGACGAGAAGCTTGTCGACCTCTTGGGGAGTCAGACTGTTGACATATGCCTTGCTTCCCCACAGGCCGTTCTCCTCTGCTCCCCACCAGCCGAATCGGACCTTGAGGTTGGTAGAAAAGTGCTGCAGACCCTTGGCAACCTCGAGGATAAGAGAAGTACCCGATCCATCATCGTTGATACCGGGGCCGGCCTTGACGGAATCGAGATGGGCTCCAAGCATAACCACGTTGGTGGCATCACCTCCCTTGGTCTCAGCAAACACATTCTGCGTGATGCGCTCCTCAATGAGCTGTTGAATCTGGACGTAAGCCTCGACTGTCTCTCCCGCCGCAAGTCGGGCCTTCAACGCCTGTCCCGGCTCTTGGTCGATGAGAGCCGCGGGAACATATTCATCAGGGTTGGGAGTTGAGAGGGATCCAGCGGTGAGCTTGGCAGGATCAGAGTTGTAGAGAACAACAGCAACGGCACCAGCCTTGGCAGCAGCCTTCAACTTTCCAGCAAAGGTTGTGGCATCAGGGCAACGACCGCGCTCAACAAGGACAATCTTGCCATCTGCACCGAGGCCTTCGTAGTTGTCGGCCGAACATCCAGCTTCGCCCTCGGGTCCGTGAACTAGCTCTCCCGTGATACCTTCCTCGGGAGTGCTGGGTGTGTAGGTCAGGGCGACGGTGCGGAACGTCTCATCATCGACTGTGACCTCCG
This sequence comes from Fusarium keratoplasticum, assembly GCF_025433545.1. Taxonomy (NCBI): domain Eukaryota; kingdom Fungi; phylum Ascomycota; class Sordariomycetes; order Hypocreales; family Nectriaceae; genus Fusarium; species Fusarium keratoplasticum. Next base: position 2,208,346 of record NC_070539.1, on the reverse strand, counting down.
CCGCGGTGGTGTCGGTATAGAGGGCAGGGAAATCCTCCTTCCACGCCTTGAAACCCTTGAGCTTCCTAAGCTCCTTGTAAATGAAATCGACAGATGCGTCATATCCAGGAAGACCAAAAGCGCGGTTTCCGCCATTGGCGTAGGCAATGTCATTGAGCTTTTGCAGATTCCTCATCAAACTGAGACGGTTAGCACATGCAAGCCTCAGGCCACCGGATGAGAACATACCCCTTCTCAGTAATGAGCTTCTGGAGCTTGTGAGACTTGACCTGTGGTCTGCGGTCCTTGCCAGCTGCTCCCAAAGACGGGAGCAGCGCCAGAAGAGTAGCTGCCGTGGTCAACTTCATTGTCGATTTCAAAGTAGGATTCCTGTCTCAAGACAATGATGGGAACAGCACAGAAGATTTAGGAGGGGGATGCAGCTTAATATACATGGTACCACTCGTACACAATCCATCGACATCAACAAGTCCCTCATCAACGTCACGCAGGGCTTCTCGCGCAATAACCCCACCCCGTGAGTTATCGCGGGGCTATCAACCTTTGGAAGGTGGCTCGGGCATTTCATCGGCCGCCAGGAAGATCAGGCTTGAATCGGGAAGGTCGAAAAAGAAGCTGTGCTGACATTCTTTTATCAGCGTTACATGCCAAGACGACGCTAGGAATATGCATAATCCCAGGCCTGCCAGGGGCAAGGATCCCCGCCTCAGAGTCTCATTGATGGATTGATGGATTTTTGCAAAGAAACATCTGAGGGGTGGATGAGCAGCTATTGGTCATTTTACTAAGGCTCTTGAGAGCCGGTGGCAAGGGAGACATGATATGAGAGCAAGGGTCCAACACTAAACCCAGCTTGAGTTATTCGGGTGATGACGCAAGTACAAGGTAGTCGTGATACGCTACTCTGCAGCACGCCTAGGGGACTTTTGTCAGGCTTGGCTACCTGGTCTCGGAGGTGGATATCTGATGGGGAAGCTCAAGTCCTTTTGTTCCGCGCATCTGACCTGGAAGCGATGTACCTGTACCAACAAGGCAGATATTTGAGGATCGTAGTCAGGTGATATCAGTTCGGGATCAATCCTCCGGGCGACTACGCTTTGCGAGCAGCTATCTCTTGAACAATCATTGAACGCTCGTTTCAGCAACCTCGGAATTGTCGGATCTTGCTTGATGGAAGAGACTTATTGCGTTGTGAGAAAAATCTACCTGGTTGATGAGCACCTTCATCTCATCAGTTCGTGCGCCTTTCGTCACCCCCTTCTGGCCTAGTTATCGTCTCCCCTTAGAACACGAGAGATTTCTGCATCTAGTTCTATAGGATACATGAAGCAATTTTTCGAAGCAATTTGAATTGTGTTGGGTAGAAGATAGCGAGGGCAATAATAGGCTTACATCCTAGCACTGGTCATAATATATTACATGCCTGCTTTATTTAGTAGAATATCAAAACATGATGAGATTTTTTAGAGGATAAAATAGAGTTGCAACTATAAGCGACCGCCTATAAGATACACCGGATAGATGTTATTTAAGATAATACTTAGTATTGGACTCCACGAGGTGGCTGAGGCTTAGCGGATATAGAGAAACCTTCAATCTTGGAAGATATCCGAGTTGGGTTGCAATAGAGACCTACTAGAGCTAGAACCGTCTCCAGTGAGATGACATTCATTTAGAATTGCGCTAATGCAAGGGCGATCTATGGCAGGGTGTGGGAAGAGTGGTTGCCGGTTCCGTCCACCCATCAAGGTGGCGTGCCTGAGTAGCAACTATCAAGTCCGGCACGTTATGCATGGGCGATCTCTGCATGAGTAAAAGACGATTGAAATATAAAGACTAAGGGAGTCTGAACTGCTAACTAATCTGAAAACGTAACTCATCACTCTCATCAAACTCGACAAACATGATCGGGAACTTGACATTTAGACCAAATGATACTCGTGCAGCATCTGTCCAATCTGAGATCCTTGCAACTTGGACATCAGGAACGCACGAATGCGCTCTGGCAGCCAGGGCGCCAACTCCTTACCATCTCTCAACTGAGACATGGCATCCAGCAAGACTCTGACATCGTACGTCGAGCCAAACACCTCTGGAACAGCGCGGTCAACGCCGGTGAGCTGGTAGACAGACTCCATTCCCGTACGCACAGCATACTCGGTCGTGAAGATGCAGTCACGGGTCGTCTCGGCGAACTGTCCGATAAAGGCAAAGTTCTGTGAGCCAGCTGGAACAACGTCAGGACGATCTCCAGCCTGTCGTGGCATGAAGAAGGCGGTGATGTATGGCATCATCGTAGGGACACACTTGACAGCGTCAGCAGCCAGAGTAGCGATCTCGCTGGTTGGTACACCAAGATGGTATAGCCACTCCTGGACAATCTCTTCTCCGGTGCATTCCTGCATGGGCTTCTTGACATAGTCTCCCTCCTTTTCGACGAGCAGACCATAGATCCAGCCGACAACCGAACCCTTGGGTTGGTTCTTGAAGTGAGGCTGTCGATTCACGGTCCAGCTCATGATCCAGCTCGAGTCACGAACAGTGACAATACCTCCAGTGACGACCTTACCACTGAGGGGATCCCGCTTGCACACCTTTTGGATGTACTCGGGGATACGACCATCCAGAGTCTGGAACGTGGCCGACTCCCACTTTGTGGCCTTGATGTCTCCGCAAAAGACCTCAGGACGTCCAAAGGCGGGATCCTTGGCAGCGATGCGGCGCCACAGATCCCATGCTGGAGCTGGGCCCTCGTGGAGCTTAGGAACAGTATGGTGATCTCCATAGCCCGTGTTTTCAGTTAGAGATCCAATGGTCATGAAGACCAAATCATCAGGGCTCAGAGCTTGGCCGGACTTTTCTCCATCCTTGATCCAATGGATGTAAGTGGCCGTCTTCTTATCCTCTTTGATGTCAAAGTCGACATCCTGAACTTCGGTGCTGTACTGGAACACAACGCCCTTCTCCTCAAGCCACGTATGCAGCGGCACGACCAGAGACTCATACTGGTTGTACCTCGTGAACTTCAAGGTTGAAAAGTCGGGCATGCCACGAATGTGGTTGACGAATCGGTGCAGATACAGCTTCATCTCCAAAGCCGAATGCCAGGTCTGAAAGGCAAACATGGTCTGCCAGTACATCCAGAAGTTGCTCTCGAAGAATTCTTGGCTAAAGACTTGATCGATTCTCACATTTTCAACCTCCTTTCGCGTGGCCAAGAACAACTTGGTCACCTCGGCCTGTGCCTTTTCGCTGAGGGTAAAGAGCTTGCCGGTCTCAGCGTCTTGACCTTGCTTGATGGTGGCTCGCTGAAGGGAAAAGTTGGGATCTCTCTTGTTGAGCCAGTAGAATTCGTCGAGAACACTGGCTTCGTTTTCTTCAAGGGATGGAACAGATCGGAAGAGGTCCCAAAGACACTCAAAGTGAGACTCCATCTCTCGACCACCTCGCATGACGAACCCCTTCTCAGAATCATGAATTCCGTCTAGGGCACCGCCAGAGATGTTGAGCTCTTCAAGGATGGTGATGTTCTTGCCTGGCATCTGAGCGTCTCGGACAAGGAATGCGGCTGTGGAGAGACCAGACAGTCCAGAGCCAACAATCCAGGCCTTCTTCTTCTCGATGCCCTCAGGCTTGAGAGGACGAGCAAAAGCCTCGTAGTTGCCCTTGCTGTAGTACATTGTGAAAAGATGTAATATTCAATGTGAACTTGTTGGTATTGATGCTTGTTTCGTTGTCGTTATGATAGACATTCTCGCAAATCGACGCGATGAAGCATAGTATTTATGCTTACGCATCTCGTGACAATATCCAAGCAAAAAATGCTATTCTCACGACAATCAGATCATACACAGCCTGTGATGCAATTGAATTCGTCGCGTCCGAGGCTTCAATTCCAGACCGAGGATCACATGCTAGCGAAGACCGAGAGTGGGTCAGTCGCGATAGTTATCGTGAAGCTTACGTCGCCTGGTTTCAGTAACGAACGGGTGACGGTGGGGAGATCATACGCGGGACTCGATAGCAGCGTGACTTGTTGCTCTTGGCTTAGTTGATGGGTTTTAAGGAACGTGCGGCGGTGTGAGGCTCTTTTGCAGCCCATTGTGACCGTTGCCAAGCTGTCGGTAGTGACGCGCCGCGTCCACGGTACTGAAGGATTCTAGAAGCCGAGGTGACAGCTTTCGGCCCTTCAGGGGGTGAGGTGCATGAATTTGGCAGTTGACAATGATGCTATTGGTCAGTATGATAAGACTACTTGCGAGCATGGCCACGAAAGTCTCCAAGGTTCTCGACATTCCCACTGCATTCCCATTTCCATTCGCAATTTGCATTCACATGATTTCCCATTGTCCTTGTTTTACTGTATGGTCCGTGTCACTCAGTGACCGTCCACAGAAGCAGCACCTATTCCTCTTATGCTCTACCAACATCAGAAGCGCATCTGCTGAAACCCCTTCTCCAACAAGACCTGCTCCATCTCTCTATGTCCCTTGGAGATGGCCAAGTCAAGCGGCGTCCTTCCGTTATTATTCTTGAGGTTCTGGTTTGCTCCCGCTCTCAATAACGCTCGCGCAGCCTCAATGTGATTCTCGTAGGCTGCCATGTGCAAGGGAGTCCACCCCTCTTCCTGCGCGATATTCGGGTTCGCTCCAGATGAGAGTAGATATTGAACGGCATTGGTGCTTCCGTGGTTTGCAGCAAGACTTAATGGAGTCCATCCAACGTTGGTCTGAACAGATGTATCGCATCCATGTGCGAGTAAAACCTGCACGACATCCACGCGGTTCTTCTTGGCTGCCACATGCAGAGGCATCCAGCTGCTGCTATTCGGGGCCCTCATGTTGGCGCCTCGCTTGATGAGCATCTTGACGGTCTCAGGATAACCTTCGCCTGCTGCAACACCCAGTGGCGTCCACCCGCCATCATTGCGAGTTTCAATATCCGTCTTTCGGTCAAGAAGGGCCTCCACAATTTCCGTGTGCCCATTTCCAGCGGCTGAGGTGATGGCAGCCCAACCATCACTGCTGCGAGTGTCGAGAGGAGCGCCCTTCCTCAGTAGCATCCTCACAATCTCTAGGTGACCGTTGCATGAGGCTGAATGCAAAGGTGTCATGTTTTCCTTGTTCTGGGTGGCAACAACTGCTCCGAATCCAAGTAAACTCCGAGCAATCTCAGAATAGCCGCGATTCGCAGCAGCGTGTATCGGAGTCCATCCGTCCTTGTTTGCCTTATTCGGATCCGCACCAAACTCCAGAAGCAAGACGACTGTTTCTTTGAAGCCACAGAGTACTGCAGTGTAGAGCGGAGAATGGCCGCGGTTGTCAGCTAGATTCTTGTCTGCTCCAGCGTGAAGAAGCGCCTTGACAATCTCGACATTGCCCTCGCTCGCAGCTGAGTTCAGGGGCGTCCAGTTATTTTTGTTGGGAGTTCTGGGGTCTGCGCCTCTTTGAAGAAGCAGCTTGACAACTTCGGTATGATTCTCATTGGCCGCTGCATTGATAGGAGTCCAGTAATTCTCCCCTGCAGCTCTAGAGATATCTGCTCCGTAGTCGAGGAGAACACGGACGATATTGGCATGGCCAGCGTCAGCTGCCAAATACAATGGAGTGCAGCCAATAGGCGTGAGAGCATGAACACTTGCCCCATAGCTCAGAAGCAGTTTGACTACTTCAAGATGGCCGTTGGTGCATGCATTGTGCAGAGCTGTATGGCCCTTGTGTGAGACATGGTGAATGTTTGCCCCGTATTGAAGAAGAAGTCGTACTACCTCAACGTGACCATCGTCAGCCGCTGTTCCAACTGGAATCCATCCGGCAGAGTTGGGGATGCTCATGTCCGCGCCTTGCTCTAGCAAGTACCTCACGACGTCAAGATGACCATTGCCAGCGGCTGCATTGATTGGAGTCATCTTGATCTCGTGGTCCTTGTGAATCAAGTTCTTGTCAACACCATGTTCAACGAGAATTCTGACAGAGCGGAGATGCCCAAACTTGGCTGCGCAGTAAATAGGTGATTGGCCGTCGGTTGAAGCTGCATGCATATCTGCACCGTATCGTAGCAACATGAGGAGGGCATCCGGCTGGCCGTGGTTGGCTGCTGCATTCAAGGGAGTAAAGCCGTGTTCATTGCCCGCTTGATAGTCTCCTCCATGATTGATGAGGTATTCCAGAGTGTGTAATTGTCCAGTTACAGCCGCAGAGAATGCAGGCGATTGACCGTGCTCGCCGGTGGCCAAGATATCTGCCCCCATCGCGACAAGCCTCTGGAGTTCAGCAAGATCGCCTTCTCGAGCGGCTACATTGAAAGGAGACGGCTGAGGCCCATCATCGGATTCATCCTCAGAATCGGCGTTTGGTGGCGCATTGACCGCCTGAACGTATGAAGGGGGAGGAATAGAGGCATGGGCATCCTCTATCTGGTTCCAAGATGGCTGAGGAGGGGGAGGAGTCGCGGCAAATCTGTGAAAAGACTTGGCGGCTTCGACCATGCGCTCCATAGCCAGGGCCATACCTTGGCGCTCGGCTTCTTCTTCGCTCCCTACGAATGAGAGCTGCTTGGTGGTCTGAATAGCAGCCTCGAGCTGTTGGATCTCAATGGTTAGAACAGCTAATGCTGAGTGAATCTCCTGCTGAGGGGCTTGCCGGAGAAGGGCGAGGCACCTAAGAAGAGAAGTTAGCGCTTGTAGAGAAATTGACAGACGAAGTTAGACTTGCATCCGTATCATATTAGCACCGACTTTGAAAGCCATGTGATGACCCTGGAGACGTTTCCGATTGTTCGTGATAGCCCTGATCCGTCGGCCCATAGTCCACGCCTGCGCACCGGCCTTGAGGAAACTATTTTTGCGACCGCTCTCAATAATGGGAACTAAATCTCTCTTGAGACCCTGAAGAGTGACTCCTGCGTGATTGAGGTTGTTCTGAAGGTTGGGCCACATGCCCAGGCTGGCTGATGGATGTACCATGAGCGTGGACGAGTGGGATCTCCAATTGAGGTTGATCTCGTCCAGAACCTGAGAAGCATAGTGAAGGTCCCATCCTAGGCCTGCTAAGGTTGAGTCCTCATCTGGGACCTTGTCTTGAATGAGACTGTTTGTGAAGCCAACAAGCTGGGACGGATTAGCCTGCGCCCAAAAGCAGCACACATTCAAGTGGGATGAGTACCTCGTAGCATGATCCTTTTAGCGCAGCCGAGCTGCTTGCGATTGATGAAGGATCCATTACCTGATGAACAGATATGTCCGTGATGATGATGGAATAGTATCTAGACAGTTCTCTTGGCCCTGCCACTTCCGTCCTCAAAGAGTGAAGGGTTTGCTCTGATCAGGGGCATCTGGCTTATGTTGGCTTGGCCCAGTGGGGAACGGCAAATGAACTAGGAGCGGCTTATTGTTATCTGGTCGATCTTTAGCACGGCATTGCTGTGATGTTAATTAAAGCGCCACAAGAAGTGGAAATTTGACCTCCATTACTAGTAAGACGGTTCAACTTCCGGCCGACGATGGACCAACAGGCTGATCACTAGCTAGCAGGACCAACAGGAGATGTTGATTGGCTTTGAAATCCACTAGTATATTCTGCCTTTCCATTCGGGTTGAAGACCCTGTTGCATTCTGACAACGCCTTCTCTCAGTATTGGGTCAATTCTATGGTGGACCAGAGTGCATAGCTGGACGCTACAACGGTTCTGCCAATCAAAGAAATCTTAATGTGTGCGCGGTAGATTGTTTTAGCATACAGCACAGGGATGATTTTCTGTCTGTTCTGTGGGCTTCAGGCTCGGTGATTCCAGACGGTGGGCAATCAAAACACGAAGAAGGCAAGGCAAACTATTGACAGGAACCCCTGCCGAGAATTCCTGGTGTCTATTATGGTCTACATCTTTGCTTCTAAGCTTTACTTTGCCTGGCCAACAGTGCACAGCCATCTCCCCAACTCTACTCCAAGCTGGGCACCTTGATCCAGCATGATCAGATGCCCTGCATCTGCGATCACAACAACCTCTTGCGCTTTGAGAGCTTTTCCCAGTCTGTGAGCATCTTCTGCTGGGATCCATTTATCTTCAGCTCCCCAGATGACCTTGACTGGGATACTCGTTCCGACTTCCCCGTATCTCCCTTCCACCTCGTCTGTGGTCCTTGAGTTTGCCTGACACAGCTCCCGAATGAAGCCTTCCTTTCCACCCTCTCTAAGCCAGGGTGCCTTGAGAGTCTCCATGGTTTCTCTGGACAACTCGGAGAATGCGGCGTTGCGGATGTAACTCTCCAAGATGCCTTCAAAAGCCATGTCGGGCAACCGCTGGAAGTGACGGGGATCTTCGGCAACGACTTTGAACAAAGGTTTTCCGAATGGCCCGATCGCAACGACATCAATTAGACACAGACTTGCGTATTGGCAGCCATGGAGTAGGTAGGCCCGCAGACTGACCAAGCCAGCATTGTCGTGAGCGACGACATGGGGCTTCTGATTACCCCAGTCGGTTTGCCAGGATTTGAAGAGCGCTGCATAAACTTCGGATTGTCGAGCAAGGTCGCCGTCGTACTCAACCACAGGACTGGAGGTGGCGGCTGTTCCGGGCAGTTTACTCTCTGCGGGGGACTCTCCGAAACCAGGTCTATCAAAGATGTAGACGTGGAACTGGCGTGCTAGAGACAGGGCAAAGGGTTCCCATAGGCGGGATGACCATGGGGTTCCATGGATCAAGATGAGTGGTGGTGAAGTAGGGTCACCTAAGGAACCCCATTTTACGGTGTAACTATGGGTCGAGAGTTCATAGTGAAAGGTATGGTTCAAGGATGTGCTGTTTGTGGATGTAGTCATCTTTGCTTGTGACGAATTATGTTTAAAATGCCCAAACTATGTCGAACGGTGATAGATTGTTTGCATGAAAAATAAGCTTACAAGTGAAGCATGATTAGAGGTTAATTTGAGGGGAGAAACTGGGATATTTATTTCGACAATAGGTGACGTAGAAAATGGCAGGATTTGACGTGGCTTTTTCGATTGGTAATATGACGAAGCCGATCTTGCATCTGCCCTATCATTTATCGTCTCGGCTCGGGAAACCTACCCGTAGGTGGTGTTAAGGTGCCTACAGTGCTTGATAACCTCCAAAGTGAAGCGGAGGCCATAAGTCGCCTATCCACCAGGACCAGCGTGTTTTATCACCACTCTCGGGATATTTTATACATTATTTCACCCGTACAACTCGTTTAAATCATCCAAAATCCTCATATTACACCTTTAGGCTCTGGCTCAGTGTGGCTGGCCCCTCTTGATGGATGATGTAACCGCGCCCTTCGCTTGACAGAAAGGATCGATGAAAGAAATTTCCCGCGCACATTGTCCCTTCACGCCCTTTCCTCGACAGAAATATTTCCTGGTTTTCAAAGGAATCCGTCTTTTCATCCGATTCCTTGATGTCATCCCTCGGGAAGCAAACCCGACACCACATTTGAGCAACACCATGTCAACAACGACGGCCGTCCAGTTGGAGGTCCTTGGAGGGGGTTATGAAGAAGCGGCACCTCATTCCACGAGATCAAGCCTCCGCTCAACCCGAATTCGTCATTCGGAAAACGCCAGATCGCTTCAGCAAGATGCCTCTGATGACCCAGCTCTCGAAGCCTCGCGCATCGCTGACAGTACCGTTCCAGATGGAGGCTACGGCTGGGTTATCATCCTCGCCTGTGCTGTCATCGGTTGGTGGACCATAGGCCTCAGCTATGTCTGGGGCGTCTACCAGCGCGCGCTCCTGGAGAAAGGAGTTGGATCCCCTCTGGCTTTGTCCTTTTGCGGCTCTCTATCGCCAGCGTTGATGGCATCGATAGGGATGCTTGTGTCTCGAGTGATGCGTTCCCTTGGCACCCGCAAACTCTGCTTCGTGGGCATCACACTGATAGCGCTTGCAGAGATTGGCGCAAGCTTTGTGACGGACCATCTCGTCGGCTTGTTCTTTCTCCCTGGAGTTCCTCTTGGACTCGGAATGAGTGCATGTTTCATGTCCTTCTCAGTTGCCCCGGCTCAGTATTTCCGCCGCAAGAGAGGATTGGCAAATGGAATAGTCATGGCCGGAGGTGGTTTCGGGGGCGCCATTATGAGCGTCGCAACCAACAACATGATTGAACGATACGGTGTTGAATGGGCTTTTCGAATTACTGGCTTTCTCATTGCCGGCACTGGACTTCCTGCAGCCTGGTTGATCAAGGAGAGAACACCAATTCACGCGACTGGACTCATCGACTGGACTCTCTTCCGACAAGCCAACTTTGCTCTCCTATTCTTGGCTGGCGGTGTTGGCATCTTTCCACTTCTTGTGCCACCCTTCTTTATCCCACTTTACACTCAATCCATGGGGCTCAGCACTAGCACAGGTGCGGCATTGTTGGCGGGATTCAGTTGCTCATCAGCCGTCGGTCGGATCGTGAGCGGTCAACTTTGCGATATTCTTGGACCTTTGAACACGCTTGGGGCATTCTTCCTTGGCAACTCCCTCACAATGATTGCTCTATGGCCAGCTTCGACTACCTTGGCGCCTCTTGCTGTCTTTGCAGTGTTGAATGGGCTGATGAATGGAGGCTTCTTTTCGTGCATGCCTACGGCTGTTGGCAACGTCTTTGGGTCCGCTCGTGTCTCTACGGCGGTGGGCATGATAATTGTTGGATGGGTTGCAGGCTATCTATTTGTGAGTTTTGATCGCCCCGTGACTCCGGGTTAGGTGCTAACAATCAATTATTAGGGATCTCCCATTGCAGGTTATCTGCTTGAAGCTTATGGTGGTGCTGATGAAGGACTCCACGCTTACCGACCAGCCATGTTCTACGCTGGCTCCGTGTCTCTGGTCGCTACTGCTCTTGTTGCTATTTTGAGACTGCGAATCAGCAAGAAGCCTTTGGCAAAGATCTGAGCCATTGCAAGAATAGGGGTAGTAATTGATGAGAACTGCAGGCAGACCGGTGTACGGTGGTCGAGGTCCTGGGCAAGGACTCCCCAGCAGGATCTGGTAACCTTGTTAAACATCTAGATTAATTGGCATCTCAAACTTGAATCAATCCAAGTAAATACCCTTGATTACCCTGAAGTGCCCGACAGATGTATCTGGTTCAAGAATTGCCCTGTAGATTGCCGAGGCCGCCTTGACAATATCCGGAACGCCTCAGCCAAACGCGTCCAAAACACCTGCTTGGAAAAAGGTTCACAAATTCCCCGGAAATGGAAGTGGCGCAATCGGCCAATTGCGTCGTGTGACAAGCATGAACGCCTGTCTCAGCGTTGGTGGCAATATCACGCCAAATCAGGAGCTTGTCTGACAAATCTTCTCGGTTAAAATCATTCAGGAACAAATGCACTGTGATCGATACGGTACGTATATAGTAAAGCTGACGAGTGAGGACGCGTTCCCTTCCCATTGTGCCTGATCTACGATCAATAGACGCATTTTCAAGGTATCTACGTTATCAGACATCAAACGACCAACCCCAGACAAGGCAATTCCAATGACTCAGGGCAAGATTAAGATTGAACGATTCTTGACCGCTTCTTCATGCCTTGTCACGCCATTCACGCCCGAGTCACGAGGAATCGCGTCCGACTCGCGGACGAGCCAAGGTTCATCAGGCGAGTTAATCTCCTGGTCAACGCGCGAAAAGCGTGTTTCTAGGAACATATGACAGTCCAATTGCCAGGGCCACACCCAGATACGGCCTTGTACCACCGAGTCTTGCCGTCAGAATCGGACGAGAGCTCGGTAGATTAGCTTGTGCAGTTCCAGGTATAACAATGCGTAAACAAAGGCCTGCCAGCTGAATAAATACCTTGTCAGGCCCGGGGAGAAGCCAGTATATCCCGTGTCGATGCACTTCCAAGCACGCGATTTATGAACCATCAACTCTTGGATTAATAACAACACACACACAATGACTGCGGCCACAGCATCCCACATTGGTCTCGTTGACGAGTACCTTGCCAAAGGAACATGGAAGGTTTCTGAGAATTCAAACTCGACATACTCGCACCAGGGCCTCATGCAGTATGTCTCCAACCACATCATCTCCCAGTACTGGTTGGACAAGATCTACACCGAGGAGATTCGCAAGTACGACAGCGAGAATCGTTTCCATATCCACGATCTGGGATTTTTGAGTGCCTATTGCTCAGGATGGAGCATTGAAGATATCCTTCTTCAGGGATTCGGAGGTGTCGAGAACAAGATCCAATGTCGTCCACCGAAGCATTTGAACACGGCTCTCAACCAGATTGTCAATTTCCTCTTCACTCTCCAAGGTGAGCTCGCAGGAGCTCAAGCCCTTTCCAGCTTCGATACCTACCTTGCTCCATTTATCCGAAGCGACAACTTGTCTTATGTGGAGGTCTTTAAATACCTGCAGAGTTTCGTCTACTCTTTGAACGTGCCAACTCGAAGCGGATTCCAAGCGCCCTTCACCAACCTCTCTCTGGATCTCATCTGCCCGAGTCGGCTTGGCGATCAGTCCGTGATCATCGGCGGAGAACTTCATGAAGAATGGGTCTACAATGACTTTCAGGAAGAGATGGATATGCTCAACAAAGCCTTTGCCGAGGTCATGATGCAAGGCGATGGCAACGGCAACATCTTTTCGTTCCCCATTCCCACCTACAACATCTGCGAAGGTATCGACTGGGAGTCGCCTCGCTGGAAGTCCATCTGGGAGATGACAGCCAAGTACGGCGTTCCATACTTTGCCAACTTTATCAACAGCGACCTGGACCCTGAAGACTTTCGATCCATGTGCTGCCGACTTCGTCTTGACCTCAGCAAACTCCACTGTCGGGTTGGTGGTCAGTACGGTGCAAGCCCTTTAACTGGCTCCATTGGAGTAGTGACTGTGAACCTGCCAAATCTCGCCTACAGATCCAACGGCTCTAAAGAAACATTCTTGGCCGAGCTGTCAGATACCTTGAGGGTTGCCAAGGACTCTCTGGAGATCAAGCGGAAACTCGTTGACTCGAATGCGGCTCTTTACCCATACGCAGCTCACTACCTCTCTGCGACAAAGGGACGGACTGGATCTTACTGGACGAACCACTTCAGCACCATTGGAGTCAACGGCATGAATGAGGCCTTGGTTGCATTGTTTGGAGAGACCATCGCCAAGCAAAAGACGTTTGCTCTTGAAGTCTTGGACTTTATCAAGGAACGCCTTCAAGAGTTCCAGACTGAGACGGGCAATCTCTACAACTTGGAGGCAAGTCCTGCAGAGAGTACATGCTACAAGTTTGCGCGACAAGACAAGATCATCTTCCCGGATCGAAAGATTCCGACCTTTTACACCAACTCGACCATGCTTCCAGTCGACACTACCGAGGATCTCTTTGAGGCCTTGGATCACCAAGAGGACCTTCAGTGCTCATACACGGGTGGGACTGTCTTCCATGCGTTTCTGGGAGAGCGTTTGCCTGAGTGGAGGTTGGCTCGGGACTTGATCAAACTCTTGACATCGCGCTTCCGCATCCCGTACATCACCCTCACGCCAACTTTCAGTATTTGCAAGACACATGGTTACCGCGCAGGGGAAGAACCTGAATGTTTGCTCTGCGGGGAGGAATGTCTCGTCTATTCTCGAATCGTCGGCTACTTCCGTCCCACTAGAGACTGGAACAAAGGCAAAGCTGAAGAATTCACTGCTCGCAAGGTCTACCGATACATCTCGGACTCGCCGCTGTCGGAAGCTGGAAAAGGAGAGACGAAGCTTCAGGCACTTGAACGCCAGGTTGCTGAGATTGATGACATTCCCGTGGCTGGACACATCAAGAGTACTCTGAGTGACTATCCTGGCAAGATGCAAGCCTCAATCATGTTTACCTCGCGTTGCAACTTGGCTTGTCCTTGGTGTCACAATGGACCTGTTGTCAATGGTGAGCGTGACGACGTGACAGCTCAAGATGTCTTCAGACACATCACTTCAACCTCTCACAAGTGCTTGGTCATCTCTGGGGGTGAGCCAACCATTCACAAGGGTCTCTTACCTTTTATGCGACTCCTCAAGAAGGCGGGCGTGACCATCAAGCTCGACACAAACGGAACTTCTCCCGAAGTACTGCGCCAGGTCTTTTCAGAGAAGTTGGTTGACTTTGTTGCAATGGACATCAAGTGTGCCTTGGAGAAGTACAAAACAGTCGCTGGCAAGAGAATCAAGCCCAAGGTCCTCCAGGCAAGTATCACTCTCATCAAGGAAAGCGGAGTCCCATACGAGTTCCGTACAACGGTCGTTCCATCGCTTGTTGACATGGAGGATCTCTTTGAGGCGAAGCGCTTGGCTGGAGGGGATTTGAAGATGCAGCGTTTCCGCAATGGTGATACGATCCTGGGAGAGGATTACCGAGACTTCCCGGAACATACAGAGGAAGAGTTTGATGCTCTGGTCGCCCAGGTGGCCTAGGAATGAAAGCTGGGCCGTGTGATGGAATGTTTGATGACTTATTGAAGGGTGGCTTTTTGATATTTTAGATTTAAGTATGCTCGCTGCGTGTCTCCTTGGATTGGACTCTTTTCATGTTATATACAAAAACATCATATATATACATCTTCTTGAGGTCGTATACTTTTATCCCATCCTACTTCTTCCTTACCGCCATCACCAAATACACCGGCCGTTGCAATACCCGATGCCCCGAGTAAGGGTACGTCTTCAGCTCCTCCGGTGTTGGGCGCCACTCGTCAAACCCAGTCAGCTCAAAGCCTGCTTGTAGAAAGGTATTGATGTAGGTTGCGACCGTGCGATGATGCTTCTCAACTCCCTCGATGAGCCATTTCGTCAACCGCACGCCCTCCTTGTGGTAGCTGTCCAGTGGCCAATACTCTCGCCCCGAGGCTTCGTCCGTTATGAAGGCTGGATGAGACGGTGCCGTGTAAACTGGATGCTCGACGGAAAAGACAAACAAGCCTCCACGCTTCAGGCTCCGATGTACATGTTTGGCAAAGTCTGCTAGGTGAGCAAGGTAATGGATCGTAAGAGAGCTAAAAGCCACTTCGTATCTATTCTCGCAGCTCTCTGGAAGCATCATAGAGTCCATGTCGCCTCGTTCATATCTGATGTTCGGGTCGTCGGTCATGGCTTGCGCTCGGTCGAGCATGTTTTGAGAGATGTCGATTCCGCAGACGAATTCAGCTCCGGCCTTGCGAGCCCATCGAGCAAACCATCCGAAACCACATCCGAGATCGATTACGCTTAATCCCTTGAGGTCCGGGAGGTAGGATTGCATTCTCGGCCATTCTGGGGCACTGCCGAGGCCGTTGACTGACCGATCGAGGGCGGCGTATTCGGCAAAGAACTTGCCGTTATCGTAGATGTTTTGAGGCATTTTCCGTAAATCGACCACCTCGAGTTATCGTTGCTTTGAAGAAATATTGGATGAAGTGTCAAGTGTTTGTTGGCTCTTGGCTGGTCGGAGAATTCTCCGAGAGGATTAAATCGAGGATATAACGAATATTAACGCGTTGAGAATTAACGCGCCTCTTCAGCCTTTATTACCAATGAGTCAATTCTCCGCTTATGGGCCCTTTTGCATGAGTCATTTGACAGAAAGAGACTGCAGGCCAATAGGTTGCATAATAGCAGGGCAAATCAGGTTTAGTTGGCATGGCATCATTTGAAACCCACAAGACGTATTACTGCCTATGTACCTACGCCATCACTCTATATACAGGGTACTCGTCTCCCTCGTTGACGGGGAGAATATTGAATGTGGCATACGAGTCGATGCCCTCGGGTTCCAGCGTCACCAGAGCGTGTGCTGCGTTCTTTTGTCTTGTGCTGACCCAGAAGCTTCCTGCAGGCATTCTGATTTCCTTTCGGATCGTTTCTGTCGTGACGGTCGTCAAAGCAGTACCTTGATAGAGTGTCTTTCCCACTGAAGCGCTCGTGATGTTCAGCGCCTCGACCTCGCCGACAAAATCTGCCTTGAGGGTATCAACCTTGACTCCAGCAATTTGAAGTCTTTCCGCGGCATCCTTCCACGCCCTGGGGAACACGTAGGCCTCTGGTCGGCTACGGGTGAGGTTGGCTAGAACTGGAGTGGTGCTGAGGAACTGAACTGGAAGTTCCACAAGCTTTCCAGACTCGAGCTCAATGAACTGCCAAGTCCTGTTGGTAGGTTGAGGGGCATCGCTGATGACGATATCCTCATTGCTCTCTGCAAACTTCTCACGTGCGCCTTCAACGACCTTGTACACCTCTTCCGCATTATCCGCAGCCGTCTGGATGAGAGCCTCAACCATGATCAACCCAGCTGCGACTCGTCGCTGGAAGTGCTGGCCGCCAAGCATGATACCCCTAGTCTCAGTGAGGAAGACAAGGGCTTGGCTCAGGGCAAGAGAAACATCCCCAGCTCGGGCCTCAGTGTTGAGCTCAGTAAAAACCAGAGGTTCCTCCTTCAGAACACCTGTGATGTAAGGGCTCCACCGCAAGTCGTGAGCTTCCATCGCAGCAGCAACCTGAGGCACAAAGGTCTCCTCAGCCAACTCTCGGATATCCTTGTGAATGTTCAAGTTCTTCATGGCCGAGATCTGACCATCCACAGCCTGAACCCACTGATCCTTGGTGCCATATGCGCGGTTGGCGCTATACTCGTGAGAATCAACACCAATGTGAGGGTTAAACTCCGAAATCAACTTCTTGACTTCTCGAGTTTGTGAACTCGCTTGCTTGATGTGGTCTCTGTTGGGGTCGAAGCCGGTTGCAAGGAAGCGTTGGAAGTAAGCCACACCATCGGGGTTGTAACGAGGAAGAATCATAATGTCCATCTTCTCCAGGATGGACTCGGCCCAAGTAGAGTTGGCATCAAACTTTCCGATCAAGGCAAGGAGGAGTTGGTCACCGCCTGGTTCATTTCCATGGACACCGCCTTGAAGATAGACGCGGAGCTTCTCGGGCGCAGAGGCGTTTGTCTTGGGTTGCGTCGAGGTAGATAGGAAGACATATGGGATGGAACGGCCATCTTCGGACTTGAAAGATGGGTTTGTGTATGTCATCCAGTCATTGCGGGCAGCAAGAGTTTGGAGAAAGTAGTCTAGGGTCGATCAGCGGAACGTCCGGAAGTAGAGTCACATCTCCATACCTAATGTGGCATCGTCGGTTGGGCCACTTGTGCCGTTTTCAAATCCTGCTGGAACACTCTTGGGGTCCGTGAAAGGCGGAGAGTAAAGTTCAACACCCTCGACATCTGGGAAGTGCTTGGCGGCCTCATCAGTGTCTCTGACGAGAGCGACCTGGTTGTCTGCGTAGCGGTGCGCTGCTGTGGCCAAGCCTACAAAGAACAGGCCAGCGGTGAGAGTGGCTCGAATCGTCATTGTGTCTCTTGACTGCGTCTATGCGAATGACAGTTGTGAGTGCTAGACACCCTCTTCTATGGACGATCTTGAAGGAAGCTGAGCTCTTATAGACTCGTCGGCTGTAGACTTCCATCTCGTGTCCTTGGCCGGCGGCCGGCGGCCGGAGCGTCGCCTGGACCTTCTCTAAACCAAGGCGTCTCCGGACTCATCCCCACCGATCTGCGCATAATTAAGTGATAAAGAGATAGGACTACATCCCAAAAAGGTGGTGTTCATCGCCGGGAAACATAGACCATCTCCTGACGCCGGGCCAACCAGCGGCTGCGACAGATAAGCTTAAACCGATTAAAGAAGGTGCTTAATAGTTTGGCATGTTTAGAAGCTGGGATAGTCGCTGTCTAGGTTGCAATACCAAGGCGGGGGACGTGGATTATGGGGTGTGCCAAGACAACGGAATGCCTGCCCAAATGGATCCTTCGTTTATTACCCCTCTTTGGATCATTCTTTTCTGGAAAAGTCTTGTGATTGTCATGGCATGATGTCAAGGGTTTTGATTATGCCGTTGATATCCTCGGATCTCGCTGTCTATAATTGACACTTGCGGGATATAAGTTGATGTCCACGAGTCAGGTGGGGAGGCTGGGCGATGAAGGAATAAACCCCGGTGTAACCAGTCTTTGGGGCTTTTGTATTAGCTATCACTAAGATTAGAGTGTGTGTGTCTATGACTAAATAGGTATGGCTGGTGAAGATTAACATAACGTCGTTTGAGTGCGTAACATCCATCGAGCCGACCCCATGTAACGCGCAAGTATCCTGTATATCTGTTTGCTCTCATGATCCCTCCAGTGAACGTTTCCAACTCAAGCACGCAAGGCAAGAAACTGCCTCAAATTCATCACTCATCTCCAACCAAGGCAGCCCCGGAAGCTTAGCACTTGACATGCGGTTTCCATCCTACCTTCAGTACTCGAGCCAATAGAAGCAAGCCAACGCAAACTGAACTGCAGAGACCGGCCCAGATATGCGCACCAGTGTAGTCGTCCTTGGTTGCAGACTGAATACGGCCACCAATAGGAGGACCGGTCAATCCGGCAAAAGAGATGATGCTGAAACACATGCCGATTCGTGTGCCCATGGCATCCAGTCTCTTTGTGATACTTGCGACTCCAGTAGGCATGAGACTTTGGAACGCACCAGACGCAAGGCCGTAAAAGGTCGTGAAAACCCAAATGCCTGCCACGTTGTGGACTGCCAGCCAAGAAAAGGCAACAACAGCCACGCAAAATCCAGCTGGGGCTATCGTGTTGAGTGGCCCAATGCGGTCAGCGATGATGGGCACCAGAACTCGCGCGGGTAGACCTGCACCGTTGATCAAGGTAGTAAGGAGCGAAGCATCAGAGTACGAGAGACCCAGGGCATCTCGGCCATACGAAGCGAGCTACAGTCTAGTCAGCACAGTCACTTTTGGTCTTGGGGCATATGGAGGTATGCCACTCACATAATAGAAGGTGTAGTAGACAGGCAAGACGAAAAAGAACAGGCCTGCCACATAAGAGATGTAGAGCTTGTCTTTAAAGGCGTCCCAGTCGATGATTGGTCCAGACTTGCGTGGGGGAAGTCTTGGACGCATAAAGACAGCCACAAAGCAAAACCCGGTCAAGTTGATGAAGCCAAGCACTCTAGCTGTCCAAGGCATCCCCAGTATGGGAAGCAGCTCTCGAACAACGAGTGGATATACAAGACCACCAAGAGAGTTTCCAGTTGTCACAAGTCCTATTGCGATGCCTCGGTGTTTGTCAAAATATGTGGCGACCAAGGCAAGTGACGGGGCAAAGATGATGCCTCCTCCAAAGCCAGTCAGAATGCCCTGAGTAAGCATCAAATGCCAGTATTTTGTCGAAATACTCATTAGAAAGATTCCAAGAAGTTGCATCGTAGAGCCAATGAGAAAAGTTGGGACAAAGAGGCCAGCATCGAGGAGTCGGCCAGAAAAGGCGCTCCCAAAGAACGTTAACCAGACTTGCAACGAGCCGATCCACGAAATATCAAAGGATGATTGAGGCAGCACCGATATGTAGTAGGATTGAAAACTTCCAAAAGAGTTGACATAGCCCCATGTTGTGAAGATGACAATCCAGCCCATGGCAACTTGTGTCCATGCCCGTAGACCGCCATCTGGAGGTTCTGGCAGGACGATTGACGATTGGTGAGTTCTTCTCGTTCCAATTCTCTCGAGATCTTGAGCCTCCATCGCAGACAAATTTTGATCAGGTGCCGTTTCAGCCCTACAATGAATGCCGTTAGTTGAGATGAAGTGATTTTTCGCAGATGGGGAAGTTGGGAACTGACGGTGTCGCCGCCGCTATCGGCCTGGGAGATCCGATGTAAGGGGTGAAGCGAGCCATGATTCACAAGGTATGAGGCTTTACAAAGATCACCTTGCAATATTTCTGTGAACAGAAGAATGAAGGATGCTCATCAGTATTTACATTCAGGCTCCTATTTCGGAGTGGAGAAACAGGTTACATTTGCCTGATGCTTCAAATTCTTCACCATGGATCGGAAATCATAAGCCGACTCGGCTAAATTGCGCATTTGAAGCCCACAAAAAAAGGTGGTTCTCTACGATAAGGATATTTCGATTGTCGTGGTCGGGAATAACGAACGGTTGCAACGACCAACGCCTAACAGAGAGGCAAGTATTTTAGTAGAGCTGCTAGAGCATATTTAGCAAAGCTGAGTTTAGTGAATGTGCTGGGACAGTGACTTTTTGTCTTGAGGATAGCAAAGATCTTTATCGTGAAGTCGAGGCATGTTGATGGAGGCCAACCACTGGAAATGACCTGTACTTTATACCACCCATGATAAATACGATGTCACGAGTTGGGCTCTCTGGCTAAGATAGCATGACTGCAGGGAAATTGTTCCGTAGTACTGCCACGTCGCTGATTTGAAAGACAGGTCATTAATGACAAAGAGCAGCTGGCGAGGTGGATGCAAATCAACAAAATGTCGGTAACACACGATCATTTTTTAGGGCTTCATGCCTGCCGATATGATCTTTTCTATAGTGGAGACAATATGTTTTATCCTGGCCTTACGAAGTCGAGTTCCTCTCTGCTTGTGGATTTCTCTAGGGTATGTCTAGATTGGTGCCCGATGTTTCAACCATTCACCCGGCGTCAATATCGACTATCCCGTCATTCTAGACTGCCCAATGTATAACTCGAACATGAACAAGGATGGAAATGCGATTCTCAACGGATGTTTCAGCTGTTTATTGGTGCCCATACTATCTATCAGCTTCTAGATTAGGCGGCGGGGGACCTTTTCCGATCCATAAATCGGCAGCACTAATCCCGCTCCTCGGAGTTGACGTTTTACCCACCACAAGGAGGACTATCTTTAGATCCTAACCACTATCGCAATAGAACGACTCTATATGAACGTTCCAATCCCTCCTGACTTGAAAGCATTTTTGCCGTTTATTCCTCTTTTCCGTGGCGCAAGCTTCCGACATTGCGGAATCCCGCCGCTCAACTCCCGCCCAACAATCTTGGCACGCGATCCCATTGGACACAGACGTCTTGGCAAGGCAGCTTCAGCTCATCAATGCACGCAAGCGGGTTGTTTTCTTGCGGCCTCGAAGTTCAGCTAGCCAACAGAACATCGTCGTTGAAACATGTGCTCGACAGGGAATTCAGCCTCACTGGAGTCTGAAAATGCCGTTCAGCTGGCAACAGCTGATAAAATGAGAGTGCAATGTCTGTTTCGCAAGATCATGTCTGAGTCTCTTTGACACTCGATCGCGTCAAAATGTCGGAATACACGCACGTCGATACCCGGCCTATGGTCTGGGTCTCGCGCAAGATCATGACCATCTTTTCAATTCTCATCTTTTTCGACATTGGCATGATGGTCATCACTATCATGGCCGTGACTGGCGCTGAAACTGCTGACCCACGGGATGTTGTGCAGGGGGCAAAGATAGATTTTCCTCCACCAGGTGAACAGATTCAAGCTCTTGAGATTGGCCTGGTAAGATTCCTAACTAATTTGCTCCCATTCATAAAGTCGGTATTGACTGAGTGATCTCAAGGCGGCATTTGGCCTGTTCTTCCACATCCTGTTCGCCCTCATCTTCATAGACCGGGTGAAGAAGGCGAAGCAGACAATGGACTATGCAAGCGGCATTCGACTGACAAAATTTGTGCTCTACGTTGTTCTACCATTTCTGGTAATCGAGGTGGCTGGATGGGCAGTCTGCCTCGGGTTCCAGAGCTTATACGCCCCCGTCATTAAACCTCGGAAGCTTCTTGCATGCCATTACCTTGGGCCAGATCTCGTTCAGTGCGGAATGGTTTCCTCATCTTGGGTTGGGGCCATTGTCTATAGGCAAGTATATCAACTCTATGAAAGATCGTCATCTAACATCCATCCAGCTTCGTCCATTTCGTATTGCTCATGCTGGTCCTTCGAGCTTACTACCGTATGGATCCAGTGGCTGAGCCCTCGCCCCAGTACGCAGGCGTGCCATCGGTAGACGATGCGCACTCGTCTTTGCCGCAAGATCAAGATGCCCCTCCATCTTATGAAGAGAGGGAGTCGGGCCATCTCATCGGCAAGTCGACCAAGACGCAGCCTCAGGCCGTGGAAATGTCACGGATGACGACGTTACCGGAATAAAGCAAGAAAAGGAACCCTGTATTTGAAAAGATAGTCAAGATGAAAATAAAGGTTCATCGATATCGAGTCAGTTGCAAAACGGCGAAGGATCTATCCAAACTGAGTTCTTAGAGTTCACCACTGCTGTATGTTAGTATTTGGCAAAGCCAGTCTTGAGCCAATAGCTCAGTGTGCATAAGATGGAAGGCTATCTACGAAGTAGACAAGGTCGTTTTATTCGTCCCACCCTGGAAGCCAAGATGGTGTCTTCCATTGTGATGAGCATCAATTGGCAAGACCTTTGTTGTCAGTGTATTGTATCTGAGGGCCGTGAACCGGCCATTGCCTAGTTGTTCATTGTCCTGTCAAGACAGATCAAGTATTGATGGTTTATGGAATGCATTGTAGTTCCCAGACTGACTTGAATGCTTTGGCTGATCGCCCAATGAAACGAGGGCGAGATGATGCGAAACCAGCCATGGAAATGATGATTGTCACCTACACAACAACCTGGAGCGATAAACAATCAGTCCTTTTCGGCCGAGTTCTAGACTGGCCAAGGCAGAATGAGCAACCAATTCCTCCTCGCTCGTCGGAAGATCGGCGAGCCTTGCGACCTTGACTGTCCAATGATGGTATCGAGTGGCGTCGATAGTTGCATGCGGCTGAGTATCAGGTGCCTCCCTTAGGATGAGACACGTCGAGCGTCTCGCCACCTCAAGGAACGATTTGAGCTTGGGTCTCTCAAAACGAGATAAGACTAAGGAGGCTTGGAAGTTGTGCTGAAGAGATTTTCTTCTTTTCCATCAACCGTCGGCGTCGCTCGTTGCATCGCGGTCGTTGGCGAGCAGTAGGCAATCCTTCGTTGTCCACAAGGCTTCGGACTAGCCACTCATTAAACCCCCTGGTCAATGGTTTGATAAGCCCCTCCTTTTGACCTTATCTGTCTCCTCAGGTGCTCATACCTTCTTTCCTGTTTCTTCCCTCCCTTCTCCGCTTTGCTCTGCGTTGCTCCACCGCCTGGTGACAGACTCACGAGTCTTGGCGAACGCATCAAGATGTTGCCAAAGCTAGTGTTGCTCGCTGGCTGGGTTTTTTCTACTGTCGCAGCCAGACTCACCTTTACCAACAGCAACTGGAATGTCGAGCAGGGGACACCGTTCACGCTCCACTACGAGGGCTGTGATGATGGCTGCACCATCGCCCTTATGACAGGCGCTTCTGATAATCTGAGAGTCGCGAAAGTAATAACAAGTGAGTTATTATCTTACCTACTATAGACTTGTGCGCTGGGGGCGTGTTTAGGCTTATGGTTGGCAATTGCAGCGAGTGCGACCGGCGATAGCTTCACTTTCACTCTGAATCGCCTTGACGCGGGAACATACGCTTTTAGAATTACCAATGGAGAGGACATCTCATACAGTCTTCAGTTTGAACTAGATGGAGACTCGAACTCCTCTGCGTCGGAAACGGCCGCTTCCTCCGAAACCCCGGCCCAGTCGACAACCACGTTAGAGACGTCAACGTCAACATCGGCATCAACTGCATCTAGTTCGAGTATCACTGGCTCCGGTATGGAATTCAAACACCTCACGTAGTGAATATTACTAATTAAGCTCCAGCATCTTCGGCTGACTCTAAAGATACTGTGACGTCTTCATCATCTGGAACATCTTCAACCCTATCAACTGCAGCACAAGCCACCACAACAGCACCTAGCCCTCCTAAGCATGGATTAAGTGCGGGCGCGATTGCTGGAATTGTAGTTGGAGTAGTCGCTGTCATCCTCATCGTCCTTGGAGCTTTATTCTTCTGGATGAGGAGGAGAAAGCAGAAGGCGGCCAAAGGATCAACGTCAAACACTGACCCACGCGATTCGCAGCCTCAAATTGCCGAGTTGGAGCAGCCAAAGAATATCGATATCGTCGTCACCCCGGCCACACCGGCTGAGATGCGCGGGTCTACGCCGCCACCTCCGGCTGCGGAGCTTGCGGGCCAGGGAAGATTGCCAGAGTTACCGACCACGGAGAAAGCCACGGAGAAGGAGCTAGAAGGAGACTTGGCTGCTATTGTACCTGAGCTACGGGGAGAGGAGAAGCGGACTGAAAAGGAACTGGAGGGTGACGTGGTTCGTACTGTGCCAGAACTGCAAGGAGAGGATAAAGCGCTGCCTGCTGAGCTTCCTGGCGAAACCGCACGAAAGGACGACGGAGAGCAGCAGAAACAGTCCTCTGTCTTGCCACCCACAGAATTACTGAGTTCCACGGAGGAGCCACAGAGGAAGGAGACCGAAACGCCTTCCGCAGCTCAAACACAGGCCGATACACCAGCATCTCAGTTACCCAAACCATCTAGCGAAGCTGGATCGACACCTGTTACTGAAACAATTTCTCCAGTATCACCAGTATCAGATGAGGCGAGCCACGCAATGCTAATGGAGCAGTACGCACAGCTAGAAGCGCGCAGGCAAAGAATCCTAGAGCTCAAGACGATCGAGGAGGAACAAGCAGCGCTACGAGCACGACTGAGCAAGATGCAAGGAGGTAATGGAATAGAGTAACTTTTCAAAGCGATTGAGGTAGCTAGTCGAATTAATTAATTATTTACGGGCCCAAAAAGAGGTATGCCCGCTAGAGGGTTCTTCTCATCGGGACTCACCGCAATGCAGCCAAGCTTGAGATGTGTGGCAAACAGCTCATAGTTGTCAGGGCTCTGCA
This sequence comes from Fusarium keratoplasticum, assembly GCF_025433545.1. Taxonomy (NCBI): domain Eukaryota; kingdom Fungi; phylum Ascomycota; class Sordariomycetes; order Hypocreales; family Nectriaceae; genus Fusarium; species Fusarium keratoplasticum. The sequence continues at coordinate 2,183,654 of NC_070539.1, read as the reverse complement.
AGCTCGAGTTGCGATCCAAGGCAAGAATCTTTGGGAGTCCGGGCTCTGCATCCAGAGACATGTTTCCGGGTAGCCCGGATTTTCGCAGGTTCGCGTGGACCGTCTTTTGAATGACGGTGGATGCTCGAGAGGGAAACCAGCCCCAGGCGTCGGGCCTATCGTAGACGTAGCACCTCTTGGGCAAGATTGGAAGGTCGAAGAATGGGTCGCAGTAGCCAATCCGGAGCGATGGCTCTCTAAGGTAGGCCATGAGAATTCTGTCATTGGAGACGCAGTCCCTGTAGTACTCGCGACAGAACTCCTGGATGCGGGTAGAGTCTGTTCGGCATTTGTCAGCCGTGTCGGAAAAGACCTTGGCGACATGTTGACGAATCGGCCCGTCCGAGAAGCCAAAAGCTTCCTCCATCCTCCACGCGGGGCCGTTGAGTGCCGCTTCCTGGGCAGCGAGAGACAGTTGAACGCAGTGGGAGAGTGACTCTCGCATCCTGGGAACTCTCCCGCCACTGCAATTCTCACGTCTAATCCTTCGTCGGTCCCGGAGGTACTTTGCACGTACGCCCTCGGCAGCTTCACCGTTGACCATGAACTGAAGCTTGTTGGACTGGTAGGGGATGAAGCCTGCGATGTGGCGCCCCTTGATCTGCGCGAACGGCAACGTGCCCAGCAGCTGGATCGTATGTTCACCACCGGCCGTGAGGTCGTAGTTTTCAGCAACGTCGAACTTGACACTGATCGTTTTGCCGCTGGGAATGGTAGTGAAATGCTTCTTCTTGAGCCTTGTATAGTCCATTTTCGGCACTATTCCCAAGAAGGCCACTCGCTTGTCTGCCACAAAGTTAGCACGCAGGACAGAGTGCAAAAGACCATTAACGAACCTCTGGCAAAGATTTCGGCTCTCTTGACTGGAGCCCACTTGTGAAGAAAGGTGGCATAGTTGAGGACCTTGATGCTCTCCACGTTGTGATTGAATATGGTAGCCTCGAACTCGAACCCGCCCTCACGAACACGTTTCAAGACGACATCCAAAGGAATGGGGTATGAGACTTGCACATTTCCTTGGGCTCCTCCCTTTTTCGGTGAAGCTGTTACCCACGACGCCAGGGCAGTCAGCGCCGTGAGGAAGAAGGTGACTCTCATCGTTGGGAGTATGCCCTGTGTGAAAGGCCGGTAGAGATGGGGCCAAGATGCAGGATGGGCATATAGACAGTCACGGCAAGAGTCAAGCCGAGACTTAGACCCCCTTGTAAAAGAACAAAGGGGGCTGAGGGGTAAGGATAAAGTGAACAGCGAACGTGAATAGAAGGGGAGAAAAGGTGAATCGCCAAAAGAGCAGAACACCACGCTGTGGTACTGGGGAAGTCCCCTGTTTATCTAGCCTTCCAAGAGTGGAACTGCCGAGACAATGGAAGTATACCCGGGCTCGTGAAAGACAGATCACCATTTCCCACTCCGTCTATGATGCTTTTATGGCAAGAACATTCCCAAGGTCGGGCCTCGCCCTACAATGGGTGGATTTTAAGTTGATTGGGTAGGCTGTGTGAAGCAGGCGAGTGGAGGCTATGATGCGGGTCATGACGCTCTTGACTTGTGCCTGGACAAGCCTCCAAGTTTACGCCTGGTTGTGTCAGTTCGAAGACATTCCCAACATGGCACAATATCAGTCTGATTGGCGATTGACCTTCACACGAGGGTCAGACGAAGCCCCCTTCCCGCTGGTCCCTCGCCGTTAGGGCGTTTTTTGTTTGCTCGGGTAGCCGTTCCGGGTGCAACGTTCCTCAGTTTTCCATACGGATATCTTTAAAACGGGGGATGAAGCAAAAAAAAAAAAAGAATTCTGTGGTTTCTATACTTGTGTATGGGCCTTCGCATTAACAGGGCTTTGACTTAGTCCTAGCCCAACACTGTCGTTTCCACCAACCCCCACCGACTAGGCTGCCTCGACCGTCTTGAGGGCACTTTTTATGGATGGTCTTTGGCAAGCTTTTGCCCTAGCGAGGATGGGTGGCTTCCACAGACACTCCGTAACCGGAATGCCGAACTGCAGAAACCACAGCTGAGAGCGACGGCCACGCCGAAGGATGGCATCTTGAAAGCTCGGCCGACAAAAATGTGGTAGCAGTTGTAGGAATCTCAAGGAGCCCCTCAAGAATAAATTGATGGGGGTGTGCACTGTATCTCGGGGTTATAGGGAATACTAGTTAGAGTGTTGATTGGATCCTCTGAGTGATTAGCACTGATTGCCTTGACGGGGCATTGTCGACTACTTATCCACAAGCCGAGCACTTCGAATCATGTCAAAGCACTTCAGTGACATGTGCAAGGCCTGAAGACCCATGGGAGGAGCTGATGAACTGCTCATCACTGCGTCTTGGCACACCAAGGTGTGGAGTAGCTACTTGACTGCCCCTTGAGAAGATGTAGTTGTGACGAAGACGTGTTAACAAGTGATGACACTTGATAAGGATCCAGCAAGCCGCATAAGTAGGGCCGATACCTTGACGACCACTTTTCGGGATACCTGATATCATGGCTAACGCCCGGCCAACTTTTTACAAGGCAAAATATGCACAGGTAGGACGTTGGGTCTCGAGAAGCCAACCGGGTTAGTTGGCGTGCAGTTGAGTATGGTAGATCCAAAGGTCTGAAGCTCAACGCACCTACAGCACACGTCTAAACCTCCATAATACTACTCGATACTCGCATGATTATCCTGAATGTCCCTTATTTGATGCCATGTAACGATATATACGCGTTGAAATAGCAGATTGCTATACATCGGGCCTAGGTTGGCAAACTTGCATTGTATAAATTCTTTCGGTGGATGGTCTAGACCAACAATCGAGGTCGATAAGCAAGATGTCCCGGGAGCAAGAGCCACCGCCTAGATGTGCACACTCGACGAAGCCCTTCAGTTGAACACGGAACTTTTATCCATCTTTTGGATACACAGATCATTCTAATAGCGGGATGTCGTCGGCGTGTCTAACTCCACTTACGGCTCATCAAGCAGTTTATACACGTCACTGCGCGGTAGTATCCGGCCCGGAAGCTCGGAAACGCGCCGCGGAAAATGCCCGCCGAGGTCCATTTCCGACCGTGTTCCGGGAAACGTCTGCCGAGACCGGCTCCGAAAGCGGGTCCTATCAAGATAGACGAAGATCTCAGGGAAGGTTGGAGGGATTTTCCTTTCTATGGATGGAATCTGGCTTCTTGTTCTGTTCATTATCTATCGTGACGACTTTGTTTCACCCACAAGCTTCCTCTGCGTCAAGCCCATACCTAATCGTCCTGTGGTGCCACGAGAGCTCCTGGTATCTGTCCACAACAAGACGACAATGATACACTAAACTTGAAGCTTTGATAAGCGAAAATGACGCAAAATAACCGAAATGATCAGGTCTTGAAAGCAGAACGTGCTCTTCATGACCAATACAACCTCCTACCTCGGGCACAGCTGGTATCCTGCTTAGGAATCCTCTCTTTCTGCATGCTGATCAGTTTCATCGACCAGAACGGAATCAGTATTACTCAACCCACGATTGCTAAAGATCTCGATGCCTCGGCAACAATTTCCTGGGCGGGAACCTCCTCGTTAATCGCGAATACCACTTTCCAGATGTTATACGGTCGTCTTTCCGACATCTTCGGGCGAAAGGCTGTGTTTCTTGGGGCCGTTGCGTTGCTAGCCCTTGCAGACCTGCTATGTGGTCTATCACAAAACCCTGCCATGTTCTATGTGTTTCGAGGCGTGTCTGGAATCGGCAGCGGCGGCATCACCAACATCGCCATGATCATCGTCAGTGATGTGGTCACCCTCGAGGAGAGAGGCAAATATCAGGGGATCTTCGGCACCATGGTAGGCTTAGGCAACCTGATAGGACCGTTTCTTGCGGCCGCTTTCATCAAGCGTTCAACTTGGAGAGCCTTCTTTTACATGCTGGCACCCCTTGGCGCCATCGCAGGGGTGGTTTCATATTTGTTTCTGCCGAACAAGCCACCTACAGCGACCTTTAAGGAGAGTGCAGCAAGGATTGACTACGGAGGTTCCTTTACAATATCTCTAGGGATCATTCTTCTGCTCATCCCGATATCTGGAGGTAATTGCCAACCCGCTCATGCCCCTCTGTTCGGCAGCCATTATTGACCGCATGTTTGTTGCAGGCGGCGCCTACTTTGACTGGAACTCGCCAATGGTCATCACTATGCTTACCATTGGGTCCTTCTCTTGTCTTCTCTTCATGCTCATAGAATGGAAGATTGCCAAGCTGCCAATGATGCCTGGTAGGTCATTTCAAGTTTAAGTATCTATAGTTATACTAACATGGACAGTGACAATATTCGCAAACAAGGAAGTTGTGATCTTATTGATCCATTCTTTTCTTTTTGGTGCCGTGTATCAGTCGAGCATTTACTATCTCCCCCTCTATCTACTAAACGCCCGGCAATTTGAAGTGCTCGAGGCGGCAGCAATATCAACCGCCTTGTTCACCTTTCAATCTGTATTTTCCACACTTAGTGGCTTATACATATCTCACTTTAATCGTTATGGTGAGGTGATCTGGTTCGGGTTTGCCACATGGACACTGTAAGTTATCTTCGCGGATATTTCTATTTATTATCATGCTAACCCCGAGGCTCCTTCCAGTGGAGCTGGTCTCTGTCTAACCTTCGATCGCAATACTTCTCCAGGAGCCATAATTGGGCCTTTGATGGTGATTGGCGTCGGAGTCGGCTGCATCTTTCAGCCGACGTTGGTGGCGCTCCAAGCCCACTCACCCAAATCTCGACGCGCCGTCATTATCTCGAACCGTAACTTCTTCCGATGCTGTGGTGGTGCTGTTGGGCTAGCAATCTCGGCGGCTATCCTACAAGCCGCTCTTCGATCCAAGTTACCAGCAGAATATGCATACCTTGCTGACAGCACCTATGCACTCCCAACTGACTTGGAGCCGGGGCCCAGTGCAGAAAGGGTGTATGACGCTTATATGCATGCTAGCCACTCTGTGTTCTTGATGCAGGTTCCAATGATAGGTGTGTCTTTGATTGGTTGCCTATTTATCAAGGATCAGGGCTTGGAAGGAAGAGAAGAGACCAGAAGTGAGGAGGAGCCTCAAGGGGCGATGGTGGGATCGCAAGATAATAATACACCAAAAGTCTCATAGTAGAGGAAACGATTTATCCGATAGATTCTATATTTTATCAAGTGTACATGATGTGCATAATCACCAGGCTTGATATGGGTGATTGGCTTCCCCTTGGCACCAAAGCATTGGTCATCATTGGCCGAATACTTCACTTGGGGGTTGTTGTTGTCATAGAACTCGACTCCCATGCAAGGTCCATGAGCTTTTACTCGTATGCGGTAAGTATGGGGGTGTAGACTTACGATACCAAGGAGCAGTCTCAACGGGCAAGGCGCCGTGTGTACCGCTGGGAGAGGCAAAGGTCTGCCCACCCCAGCCCTGACCAATGTCCTTCTGGCCGATCCAGTTCTTGCACTTGGTATCTGAGTAGCTGGTGATTGTGTCAATGCATTGTCGCCGTTCTGGGTTGAAAATTCCGTACTAATTGATGTGAATGCCGGCATGGGCCACGGAGAGCAGAGCTGGGAGAATATAGGCGACCTTCATTTTGGCGTGAGGATGAATAGAAATCTGATAATACTCTGTTTATACAAAATTCTTCAAGGGAACATGTAGCCTTTATAGATATCTACTGGTGGCAATGTCGTATGGAAGGTCCTTTTCCCTTCGGCCAGCATCCTGGAAACCTGCACTGTTTTTTTTTCCCCCAAGACAAAGTGAAACTTGCTATTGACTGAATAAAATTTTCACTTTTGCTGGAGGCGGGTCTTAATATTATCTTTGCCATCGTGCGTGTTCCAGCGGCCGCCCTCACAGCGGTCCAAGTTGGTGAACCATGGTCACGATTACATATGGTTACCAAATGTCTACTTGGGGCAATTTATGGAGCAAGATTCCGTTGCATGCATATGTAGTAGGGTGTATTGCTATACAAAGAACATTGTTGATTGGCTAAATTGGCTTCGTATCATGAAACAGCGGATTTGTTCTAGATTTGAGCATTGATCTCACTCAGTCGGCCGCCTGCATCTTGATGGGTCTGTCGATACAAGGTTGCCTGGAAAATCAACAAGGAGTTCCGCAGCGATATTCGGCTCTATTGCGGTCATTGATCCCAAAAAGTTAGTCGTCCGCCTTGGTCGTCCGAGTATAAATATGCATGAGCGGTTTTTTGCCGAAACTGGCCAATGATGCGATCGAGTCGAATCTATCTGTTTGGTGGTGTATGTCTGATCCTGTTGGTATGACTTTCGCTTTCGAACCGACGCCTTTGGAGGAGTGAAAGGGATGCCTTGCTCGAATACGCATCCTCTTCGTTCGATGTATTGACGTCAAGCTCGACCAAGCTCAACATTGGGCCCAGAACAATCCCCGTTACAGTCATCATTGCATCTGTATCGAGCGACGATCCAGCCAAATTGCAACGCGATTCTGGACTTCGGAATGGTGACGCTCAGATCGTCTATGTCGCTGATTAACCCTCCTCGCAGAATGGTCTCCCCCAGAACAAGGGCAATGAAGCCATGGTGTATCTGACGTATCTCATTGACCACTATGAGAACCTCCCGGAGGTCATGATCTTTATGCATGGCCATCGCATATCATGGCAAAACAATGCCCTACTCCGTCGGAGCTCGGCTCTTACCGTGAACAAGCTACGCCCTCAGGCTGTCTCGGAGCGTGGCTTTGTCAACCTCGCGTGCGACAAGGTCTTGACAAGGGCTATTAAGCCGTTACCTGGCGCTCCCGGACCATCTATCTTGGATTTATCGCGGGAGGATTGGGAGGCAGAAGATGGAGGCTCGAGACTCCGCAGCCAATCATCCAAGGAGTTGCACCGTCTGTATACCGATCTGTGGCACCAACTTTTCCCATCACCAACACGTGATGAACCGCCCTCAAGCTGGGAATACTTTACGGGGGGACAGTTTGCTCTATCTCGCGAACTGGTCCATTATATCCCTCTAGACCGCCTGCGCTTCCTTCGGGACTGGATTCGGCAGACACATCTGTCGAGTAGGTCTGCGGGTGCTGTCTTTGAAACACTCTGGGAAGCCGTGTTTCGTGATGGGCACTTTGGCAACTCGATATCCTTCTCTACATCGGTAGAATGTTACTGTGAACTATACGGCATGTGCATGAGAGAGGATAGACTGCCGGTGGAGGGAGTGGGGGTGTTATTAGAGGCAGCGACATTGATGATGGGGCACTTGCTTGATAATTAGAGTACTTCGTCAACGACAGAGGAAGCATACTTAACTACACCATCTCTTACCTCTTCGTGCTATCGAGACTGGTCTCCTGACCAAGCTTGTGGCATCGACCAACACGATATGCACCAAAGCATGGTTTGCAATTCGAGTACAAGGATGTCATCCTGATCCTTCTGATGAGTAATAATTGTGCAACTTACGACGCTGGCATCATCTCTCAGTTGAACAACAGATAATGATCCCATCAGCGCTCAACACCCGACGATAGAGTAAAAAAAATCGGCCGTTATCAAACTGTGGTGACGATCTTTTATCAATGGCTCGCAGACTTCGAGGGCTTTTGGTGTCCTTCCTCTCGATGTTGACCCTCACCATCACTATCGTCAACGCGAATTATCGGCCACAATGGACTCGTCAAGATCCCTGCCCAGACAAGATCAACGCCGTCATTCCCGTGGGCTCACCATTCGGCAATCACGAGATCGTACATGAAGCTATGAAAACGTGCACAAACATCACCGAGCTATCCATCTATACTGGCTTCTTCGGATGCACCGGCTTTCCTGACCGCTACAGCCTGCCCTTTGCGCTTGACGGCAGTGATCGCTATCTTTCAGCTCCTCGGGTTTTGACACTGGACGCCTACGAATTTGATGACATGGAGTGGCAAAATGTTCTCCCCCCCAGGCCGCATTGGTCGAACGACGACGGAAGCTGGCCTTCTTCGTCTTCACCCAACTCCATCATCGCGATGACTGTCGAGCTATACTATCACACCCGCTGGTTTCTTGATCGTCTATCTTATCCTCTGACGGGACTGTTCCGTGCTTATGAATGGCGGAGTTGGTGGAATTCTGGCAAGGCAGCCAAGTGGTACAGATGGAGAAGGCTGCCAGCCGAGTACCGATCAAAAGACAACATGGAGCTATGGCTTGAGGCCATGGATTTTTCCCATGTCCACACTCTTTCCATCAAACAACATGGGACTCCCAAGCCGAAAGGAAACGCCCTTTTCCATCGTCTACCACTGGCACTCACCAGTCTTCGCTCACTCACCATCGGTGGTCGATGGGTGGACTGGAAGACTGAGCTGGAGAGGTGGGAGGCCGAACCTGGACCCCAGCCAAAGCAAAAGTTGAAGTCCCCGAGGCCACCACGTGCTCTTGACTTTATCATGGCTTTACCAGCCTCGTCTTTGGCTAATTTTACCTGGATCGAAAGTGCAACTATCGATGCACACGTTTTTGACGCTGTGCTTCAACACCATGGCCCGTCACTGAGACAGCTCAAGTGGATCAATGCAGAGGTTGAGAGAGATCCAAGGCCTACTTTGTCAACAGAACAGCTGAAAAACCTGGGGGAATGGGCCCCAGGGCTGGCGGACCTGACAATAGACCTGGACCGCGAGCAGCAGGACTGGCCAAGAGAAAAGCTCAAGACGCTGGGGCAAAGCCTGCCAAAGCTACAGAACTTGACAATCTACCTCAACTTGGAAGCTGTCAATGGCCAGAACGACACGATGTACCCCGTCGCCCACTACGACTTTCCTTTCGCGCCACAGTCTCTGGCACGGCCTCTTTTGGACGCCAACGGGGCACGCGACATGTTTCTGTTGCTTCAAGAGTCTCAGCCTGGGGATGAGCTCGAGACTGTCTTGTTCAGAGAGGGAGATTGGGATGGTCTAGAAGATTTAGCCACGCGCTCCTACGACCTTTGGTCGGAAGGTCTGCGTAACTGGGCAAGGTGCACCCTCCTTGGACAGGATGGCGATCGACTCAAAGATGGCCCGAGATGCTACGCAGAGTACAACATCGAGTACAAGAGATTTAAAGAAGGTCGACAGGGGGGGGGGATATACTAAAATAGCACCCGTGTTTGCTGCCCGAGGGATTGGGGCTCTGCTCGTGAGCCTCCAAGGTGGCCGACTCAATTTACCCCCCTATGTAACGTTCCACTGCTATCGAGATGCAACGATTCTTATCCCGGCGACAGAGTACTGCACAATACAGAACGGCTCTTAGAGCAAAGCTAATGCATTTTTCAGAGGTTCATGGTGTAGCAAGTGATAGAGCACTTTCATTGACGTCCAAGCTTGAGAGCCGCTTTCTACATGTCATCTTCTGCCCTTCCCTTCGTCCTAATACCTCTCATACAGCCGCGGGTGTCTCGGCCACACAACGAGCTATCTTTACTCCGACCAAGTATATCCCTCATCCTTCTGCGGGAACACTTGGCAGTGAGACACGAGATCAACTGACACTGATCGATCTCGCAAAAGCTGGCCGGCTGAGTAAGATGGGATGGATCAAAGTGGCAGAGGCACAAGTGGAGTTTTGGTTTATAACCTGGCAAAGATGATCTCGTTGCTGCACGTGTACCGTACCTATGCCATGAAGAAGCGTCCACGGATTCCCTTTCTTTCCATGGATTGGTCCTTGGCACCATCCTTTGCGCAGCTGATCAGCTTACTCCTCGTATAGACAGTCCTAGCCATGACCTTGATCACACAATCCAAGCTAGAATTCTCCAGCTTCCAACTTGCAAGTCGAGGCCTCCCGAGCACTATTCTAGTCTTCAATGTCCCAACGAATCAAGAACTTTAACTCGAGTCTCACAATAGATGCTTCAAGAAGTGCAGCCAGCCCTATCGCCCGAAACCGCAATAGGTGTCCCTTGCCGAAGCCACTATTTCATCGCCGCTGACAGGCTCAGCCCCTCCACCAAATTAGTGCCCGGCGCCGGAACAGATGGAGCCTGGTCGCCGATTCCGCTTACCTGCTGTAAACTTCTGACTTGCGTCATTTCAATTAAACGGGATCTTGGTGTCGGATTGCGAGATCGCAAGGACTGTCGCGTGGAGCTGCCAAGCTGTTTAATCGGCGAACAACGGGGAATACAATCCTATTTGGGCCATGAATTCGCAAGAAGCATTCCTTCCTAATGCGTGTCTTGTCTATTCTAGGCGTACAATTACCAATCTTCCCAAAACGAGTAACTGTCAACTCGTGATGCTACGCCGTAGGGCTGTTCCTCGAGCACAGCCCCCCTTGGTCCAAGGCTCTCTGCGGGGGTCACCGACGCCACGGTTAAGCTTGTGGAAGTGGGCGGAGCTGAGCCTCGCCGACTCTGTTGTGCCGCTGTTAGTGCTGATTACAGTGAGATGGGATTTCATTGGGACGGGCCTGGGCGCAGCTGAAAGCCTCTGATGCCGACAGGTGCAAAATAAGCGGCAAGAGGCTTGAGATTAAGCTCAACACTACCTAGTGGGCCCCGAAAATAGCATCATCGGCCACTGTCTCACTGCCTCTCGCAAACCGTGAGATGGATCTGGGTCCCGATGATGGCTTCGGAGCTGCGCCCTCTGTCGTGATGGCTTGGGAAAAGAGGCATATTGAAGGTCATGAGCCAAGGTGAGAACTTCAATGATAAAAGGGACCGGATATTCCGTCGTTGAGTCCATTCTCATTCTCATCATTATCAACATCATCCCCCTCTCACTTCAACAACCAACACAACTCACACACACAACCTTCCAATCGTTGCTTCTTTCAGCTTCATCTCCAGCTTCAATTTCCTTCCTCTCTTAATCTTTCTTTCCAATCTCATCCACAATGCGCTACTCTTACACTCTTCTAGCCTTTGCCGTCACGGCTCTGGCTCTCCCCACAGCCAAGCCCGCCGACGATGGCAAGTGGGCTCCCGGCAAGTACGAAGGCAAGGGCACTGGCTTCGACGATGGCAAGTGGACACCTGAAAAGTACGACAAGAGGAACGACGACGGTTCCTGGCACCCTGGGAAGTACGAAGGCGAGGGTACCGGCCACGATGATGGCAAGTGGACCCCTACCAAGTACGACAAGCACCACAAGCGCAACGATGATGGCTCTTGGAAGCCTGGAAAGTACGAAGGCGAGGGCACCGACTTTGACGATGGCAAGTGGACGCCTGAGAAGTATGACAAGCGCAACGACGACGGCAGCTGGCGCCCCGGTAAATACGAGGGTGAGGGAACTGGCCATGATGATGGCAAGTGGAATCCCACCAAGTATGACAAGAACCACAAGCGCAATGACGATGGTTCATGGAAGCCCGGCAAGTATGAGGGCGAGGGAACCGGCTTTGACGACGGAAAGTGGACCCCTACCAAGTACGATAAGAACCACAAGCGCAACGATGACGGTAGCTGGCATCCTGGCAAGTATGAGGGTGAGGGCACCGGCTTTGATGATGGCAAGTGGACTCCTGAGAAGTACGACAAGCACCACAAGAGGAATGATGACGGCTCTTGGCACCCCGGCAAGTACGAGGGTGAGGGAACTGGTCACGATGACGGAAAATGGACTCCTGAGAAGTACAACAAGAAGAACACCAAGCGTAACGATGACGGTTCCTGGAAGCCCGGCAAGTATGAGGGCGAGGGTACTGGCTTCGACGATGGCAAGTGGACACCCGAGAAGTATGACAAGAAGAACACCAAGAGGAACGACGATGGAAAGTGGGCCCCTGGAAAGTACGAGGGTGAGGGCACCGGCTTTGATGATGGCAAGTGGACGCCCGAGAAGTACGACAAGAAGAACACCAAGCGCGCCGATGATGGCAGCTGGCACCCTGGCAAGTATGAGGGTGAGGGTACTCCCTACGATGACGGCAAGTGGAAGGGCAACTAATGGGCTTAATGTCTGGTGATAGACTGGGGTTGACTTCGACTGTACATATTGGGCATCTTGTTTGGAGTTTTTCCTTGTCCTTTTCGAGTATTTAGATTCATTCCTTTTTCTGCATACATAGAGTTCATACATAGCATATCTGCATATAGAACATACGGCTTGGTTACTTCACTTTCCTGACTATCGATAATATTCTTGTCCTTTCACAGGCCTGGCATGCTCAAAGCACCTAATTTGACTTGCGCATCCTGGCAACACAATCTTATCCAAGTCCTCCAAACGGTTCAAACTCGCTATTTCCCAAACTTTCGCATCAAAAGAGACAATTAAGCCTGCTGTGCTTTGGCCTCTTCGGTTTCAATATTTTCTATAGGGATGTAGTGGTTTTACTTTCGGACAAGTGTGATTGCGGGTGAATCTTCTCGGTGAAATGCTGCTCGTTTAACACAAGATTCAAACGGAGGGAAAAGATCATCCCTCACTGTTCTCACTGGTGCACAGGTACGCATCATCTCCCAACCCCATCCCACAAAATAGAGGCTTAGCATAGGTACAATATAAAATTTATTAAATAATACATACAGACTATCTTGCGTTAATCGACCTACCGCCTTTCTCAAACCTCACAACCAACTCCGTCGGCGTAGGGTAAGTAGGAACGGAACTCCGTCTCACGAAGCAGGCTAAGACAGACTAGTCCACCAGGGTGATCCCTGTGCTCGTTAGTTGGCACGTTTGCTTGCCTCAAAAAATCAAGGTTCGGTCGATGCCGAACGCTCAGAAGATGGATGGACCAACATTACTCCGTCAATGGCCTGTTCAACCCAAGATTCAAATGCCGAAGAAGCGGCTGCCAATCAGCGAGAAAGGGCGTCTCAAGGCAGAATGTTGACTTGCATAGATGGCTGATGACTAGAGACTGGTGGCTGCATCTTTTCAAGGCAGCTGAGCTCTTGGTGCGACTCTGGATGCAAGATACAGGGATCAGAAGTGGCTCACTTTTAGCCCCCAATGTCGGTGGCTGTGTCAGCAGAACGCCCGTGAAGAGAGGGGCCTGTTGCCTAGGGTGGGTGGCATTGCTATCTGTTGGCGTGCTCTTCTAGATCTATATGAGTGGTGTCTGTCGCATGCTATCTCTCTTTCGTGCCAAGGACTTCTTTCTCCATCCATTACACTCAGGAACGCGATACCGGCCATCATGGACAATCAAGAGAACGAGCACCTGATAAGGTACAAGGTCAAGTACATCGGCAAAGGAGGAGGCGATGTGATTCTCGACAAGAACCCAGACTTTGTCCCCGACGCAGAAGAGCCACCCATTTTTGAGCACATCGACGTTCGACTGTCAAGCCTGGGCACCATTTCGGAAAAGGTTGACCTCGATACCCTTGCCAAAACCGAGGTTGCAACAGGACACTGCTACATCAACATCTTTTCGTCTGTTGTTGCTGAAGCCCTGCGATGCGTTGTCGACTACTTTCCGGGCGTCTACCTGTCGGAGAGTGTCATCAGAGTCCCTGAGCCGTACAACATCTTTGTCTTTTTCGAGAAAGAGCTCACAGAGTACCGCGAGAGACTCGAAAAGGCTGCCGAGACGGATCCATTGACCTGCGCGAACCGCTGGGCGAGCAAGCACATCGCCATCGTCCAGGACTTTGTCAAGAAGCGAATCCAGGCCCAAGTCGATGCAGAGAGAGAGCGCCATGCCAGAGGATACGCCAGCTTCGACATGCTCTGGCTGCTCTATAAGCCAGGAGCCGACATGTACTTTGACCGCTGGAACATCAACGAGCACGAGCCCTTTGTCATGACTGGCGTCGAGTTCACTTTCATCAACGACGCGGCCGATTTCTACAAGCTTCGGCTTTGGAACATGGATGCCGATTTTGACCGAGTTGGACCCTCGCCCTGGGAATTCAAGGTGGATCGCTTTCCTGGAGAGAGAAAGATTGTCGACCTGCCAGCGTTCCCCTGCGAGTATCTTCACTTCTCGGAAGATGTTGAGAGCGAAAGCATCCCTGCCATCAAGGAACATCTCGTCAACCGTGGAAAGAAGTGGTACAACCTCAGACGCGAGGTTCGTCCTTATCACTTTGATGGCTTCACAACCACTTTCCCCCGAAAATCCTTCAATGACCTCGCCATAGTGGACAGTCGTCCGTTTCCAAGGCATCCAGAAGACCGCAAGATTCTCATCGACTCTATCGCCCATCCTTCAAGCCCGCTCAAGATCTGCAGCTGTGACAAATGCGAGGAGCGCATCTATCGCCATGCGGTCAAGCCAAAGTTTGTTGGCTACTCCAACATCAACCCCCAGAATGTGGAGACCTTGACAGAGCATCAGTATTTCCTCTGTGACTCCATCGTTGAGGCTTTCTTGTTCAAGGCAAAGTCGTGGCGTAAGTTATACTACTTGAGGGGTAAATCCAAGATACTAATAGTTGTTTATAGGCTACCTTCATGTTGATGGCTTCCAAGAGGCCTCTTTTGATGGCCCTCTCTTCGAAGACCTGGTCCTCAAGGATTCCTCAAAGATGTACATTCAAGACCTCGCAAAGCCTTATGTCAGAGGCATCAAAGAGAACAAGCCACAGAAGCAGCTTCGCTCCGGTCTTGGTCAAATTCACAAGCCTTCCAAGCAGAAACAGCCATGGTCACCCGAGGCGACTACAATCAAGGGCGACGGACTGACCATGCTCCTCCACGGGCGACCCGGAGTTGGCAAGTCGTATACGGCAGGTTCGTATTTAAATGACCACAACTATAGGAGATTAAAGCTAACAGACTTTAGAATGCATTGCTCAGTACACAAGACGACCTTTGCTTTCACTGGATACTTCAGACCTGGGCCCCAGACCCGATAGGAAAGACGAGAGCCTCGTCAGATGGTTCAAGCTCGCCGAAAAATGGGGAGCCATTGTCCTCATCGATGATGCCGAAGTCTTTCTCGACTTTGGCCGCACTGATCTTGTCGCCAACTTTCTCCGAGCTTCGAGCTACTTCAAGGGCATCTTGATTCTCACTACCAACCGGCTCAGGGCATTTGACCACGTTCTCATGTCGCATGTCAATGCACAGATCTTGTATCCTCATTTTGATGATGAAGAACGTGCTAAGCTTTGGGGACATTTCTTCCAGAAGCTGGAAGCCGACACTGACGTAAACATGAGTGTCATGGAAGAAGCCAAGGACTATGTCAAGTCCGAGGAGATCCAGGCACTGGAATGGAATGGCAGAGAGATCCAAAGTGGTAAGCAACCATTCGCTAAGAAACAAAAGTAATGTCACTAACATTGGAATAGCCTTCCAAGTCGCTGTCAAGCTAGCCGAGGCAAAGAGTGAGAAGGATGACCAAGGACGCACCCTCGTTACCGTGGACAACCTCAAACCCACAGTTCAAAATGCAATCGGCCTTCGGGAGTACATCTTGAGTGAAAGACGTCGCGATTGGCGCCCACAGCGCCCGCTGAGAGAACATAGCTACGATGCAGTTGAGAGGGAAGAGGTGCGCTCTCAACCTGAGCACTAGGACCAGGATAAGGACCAGGGTGTTCAGGGTTGTGATCTTGCCAAGATTGAAACATTACGAAGCAACGAAGATTTAATACGGCCGGTAACAGGTTGAAATAGTTTGTTATAGTTTTTGGTATCTGCAATAGCCGCCTTATGAATCACGATCATCATAGACTTTTGTCTCACCGTTGTTTCTCACTCCCCGTGACATCCATGGGATCATTCCCAGAGCTAGCCCGATTGGCTCATTCGGACTACGGTATCAGACCCATAAAAGGAGCCGTTAAATTTCTCACAGCAGTTGTTGCCTAGCATCCGTTTCACGACCTCTGTCTCCTTCATATATGTCTTACCTCCCTTTGATCTTGGCCCATTAACCTTAAGATCAATTTTCCTCTACTCACCATGGAGTCCCTACCTGACGAAATATGGCGCGACATCTTTGCCAACTTCGAAGGGGATCTCCCATATGAAAAATGGTGGATGTACGGAGTTGAAGTCGACCTTTCACCCATCAAGACCCTCATGTCGATATCTCTCGCGTGCAAAAGATTTCATCGCATAGTCGAGCCTCTGCTTTACCGGACGATTCTGGTTGCGGCACATAATAATGATAATGAGGAATGCCTCGTTCAGTTGACCAAAAGACTGGTCTCTAACCCACAGCTGGGACACGACATTCGTACCATCACGCTGGGCAACGGCTATCGACGAGGAGATGACGACTTTAGGGAAGCCCTGAGGTCAACTTGGCTCTCCCTGGATGCACCTATATCCTTCAAGAGACAGCTTGGGAAGGAAATCGCCGACCACAGAGTGGTAGGGATGGCGCCTCTCATCTTGGCCCTGTCATCCCAGGTGCGGTTGGTTGACACTACTTTCGACAACACATCGCCGTGTACGATGTGGATTTTGAGCGGACGCCCAGATTTGGAAATGAGTCTCAAGGAAGACTATTATGACGACACTGAGTTGGCCGAGGAGGACGAGGAAGCCTTGAAGGAATATGAACTTGGGCGAGGAGAGACCTGTGCAAACTATGGCCTGCCGCATCTGGAGGAGGTACGCATTAGACATGGAGACTGCACCGACAGCCACACTCCCATCGATGATCTCGAGCCAATCCTGCTTCATCCCAACCTGAAGACGCTGCGTCTGCTCGGAATTGGCTGGCTATCGAGCCCGATCAGCAGATTCAAGTTCCCAAACGAGCCATGCAATTTGGAAACCCTTGAGCTCAAGGAATGTCTCTTTGACCACTTGACCCTGAGAAACATCCTGACCCGCTGCAAGAAGCTGAAGTGGTTGTCCATGGAGACAGCCGACGCTCGAAGACACGACATGCATATTGACGAGGAAGAGTGGGATATTGACCTGAGCAAAATTGGAGACGTCCTCAGGAGGCTTGGCCACAACCTGGAATACTTCAGTCTTCAGACCATTGAGTATGACAACTGGGGTTTCTGCAACGGACGTCTCGGGTCCCTTTGTAATCTCAAAGCACTCCGACACCTTAAAGTTATTCTGAATAACCTCACCGGTCGTGTTAGAGATCCCTGGGAGACTGATCTAGAACAAGAGATACCACTGGCTGAAGCACTACCCCCGATGATCGAGACGCTACACCTGCACTGGGACGAAGAGTACTACAGCCACGGCGAGTACAAGCGCTTCTGCAACAACATCAACGGGGCCGTGTTCAAGCTTCTCATGGCAGCGGATAGCTTTCCCAATTTGCGCAAGATCAGTATAGAGAGGCATGGAGGGGAGAGACAGAAAGGAGAGTCTGAGTGGGACAAGACCGTTGATGGGTGGGAGGTTGAGGTGACAAAGGAGCATCTGTGGCAGAGATACAGCTCGAGTGGATGCATGCGGACTCTCATTTACCTGACAAAGACGAGTTAGAAGTTACGCGAGGTCATTGATACTGTAAACAGATAAACAACCGACGTTCACGGTGAAAAACGCCAAGAGTTGTTGGTTGCTCAGTGTCTCCAACACGAGCCATGACCTGACTTGGCAGGCCAAGACCCTTGTCCTTGTGCTGTTGCCTGACTCCACCACAGTCGCTATTTAATTAACGGTCTTCCTGCGCTGGTTCACGCTGTCCTCTTCTCTTCATCTCAACTCCAGAGTCAGTCTTGGAGTTGTTTCTTCCTCTGCACTCTTCCAATCAATCTCACTTTCAACCTCATTTTTCATCATGCCAAAGTCAGTCAAGACGGCGGATGAGTACGATTTTGTGGAGCATGAAGAAACCGCCGTAAGCCCCGAGATCCTCGCCAAGATCCGTGAATGGCTCCAACCCACCGATTATCTCGCCGACTCGGGTGAGTTCCGGCGTCATCTAGCCTCGCAGGCTCCTGGTACAGGACTCTGGATCTGCGAGACGGATGAATACAAAAAATGGCACGACTCTCCCGACCATGGCAGCCTCTGGATCAAGGGCGTTCCAGGTGCCGGCAAGTCCGTCATGGCAGCGTCCATCATCCACCATATGAAGACGACTGAGAACTGTCCCGTTCTCTTTTTCTTCTTCAGAAACATTGTCGCAGCCAATTTTTCTCCACGCGCTCTCATTCAAGACTGGCTGGCTCAGCTTCTCCCTCACTCTTCCAAGCTGCAATTTGCGCTTCAGTCTCGCCTCGAGACCAAGCTGGAGGAGACTTCAGACAACGATCTCATCGACATCTTCCTCAATGGAGCCTCTCGACTTCCAAAACTCTACTGTATTGCAGATGCTCTCGATGAGATGACGACCGAGAACAGACCTTTTCTCGACAAGCTCAACAGTCTCGCGACTCACCGCCCTCAGTCGTTGAAGCTTCTCATCACTAGCAGACCCAAGCAACATCTCCAAAGCGCACTTCGCGACTCTTCAATCGTCCACGTCAGTCTCCAGCAACGTCTTGTGGATACCGACATCAACTCGTATCTTCGCCATCGATTTGATACAGCCGTTATGTCCGAGGACAAGCTTCAGATGAAAGAGGAGCTCATCGACATGGTCGCCAAAAGGTCTGAAGGCCTCTTTCTCTACGCCAAGCTCACCATGGACCAAATCGAAGCTTCTCTTGCCGACGATGGTCCAGCGGATATCAATGCCCTCGAGCAATCCCTTCCCATCGGCTTAGAGCAGACATATACCAGCATGTTGGCCAAACAGCGTCAGGAGAAGGGCATCAGTACAGATCTTCAAGTGCTTGTTCTCGAAGCCGTCACCCATTCATCCCGACCTCTCCGGTTGAGCGAGATAGCTAGTCTCGTCAAGTCCGTCTGTCCGGATCTCGATGCACCCACTGGCTTCAAAGACCTTGTTGCTACCTGCTGCGGACCGCTGATTGAGGTCTTGGAGGACGAGACTCTGCAGGTTATTCACCACTCTTTCACCGAGTTCCTGCGCGGTGATACACGCACCGTCTCAAATGATGATGCATCCTCCGACTTTCCAGTCATCGACTCTCTCAAGGCACACAAGAAGATGGCCATCAACTGCCTCCAGTACCTCCAATCTGGAACTCTACGCCTCCGTTCTGAACCTCCCATCATCTCGACTGAGAACTTGGGAACAAGGCCAGATGAGAACGATAAAGAGTCTCAAGGCTTACGGGAATTGTCTATGTTTATCCGCACAGACTATAACGAGGATGGGAAAGATGGCGAGAAATACCGAGAGGCTCGCCTGCACCATCCACTTTTGGGCTATGCCGTGGAGAACTGGTCATACCACGCTAGCCATTACGACGTGAAAGACGACGAATTCTTCGCCACTGTCCAAGAATTCATCAGGCCTGAAGTCCTGGCATTTCGAAGATGGCTCTCTCTCGAGTGGGGGTTGGTAGCGTGGGTGGATGGGTTTTGGCTGGATATCCCAACAGTTCTTCACATTGCCGCCTTTGCTGGCATGTCTGAACTTGTCTCGGAGTTGATACAGAAAGGAGCATCTGTGTCGGCTCAAGATGACCGAGAGCGCATTCCCCTCCATTGGGCAGCTGAAAATGGACATGCAAAGGTTGCATCGCTGCTCATCCAGCATGGGTGTGATCCCAATGCTGAAGACGCGGATGGTCTGAAGCCACTTCACATTGCCGCCAAGAAGAACCATGCGTCAGTGGTAACGGTCCTTCTGAAAGCAGGTGTCAAGCCCAGCACAGGCAAGACAAAGATTCCCAAGGGGGCAATGTACTGGGTGGTTATTGAGGGAGAAAACGCGCTTCTACACGCCAGTCAAGCCGGACACACAGAGACTGTTGAAGCACTGATCCCATTCTGCAGTTCAGAGGAACTGGAACAACTTCTCTGTGAATGCTGCCGCTTCTCCCGGACCGACTCTGTCCTGAGTATTCTCGAAAAGACAGATGTCTCGGCCAACGTCATGTGTCATGGGGGGTCTCCCTTGCATTTTGCTTGCGTCTCAGCCAATGCCAAATGCGTCGAGGCTCTTATCAAGCGTGGTGCGGATCTCAACAAGATGGCAAGTTTGAGAACTTCAGAGTCAAGGCTCCACGCCTATCCTCCTCCAGGCATGACGCCTCCGTTGCTGGATTTGATAGATGTTTGGAACAAGAGCAACAACACTGCGTGCCGCTCCATCCTGAAGATGTTGGTCAAGGCTGGGGTTGATCTCGATCAGACTAGCAGCTCCGGAGACACCGCCCTGAGGAAATTGGTTGAACCTACACAACGTTTGACTGGTGGCCTCTATGTGCCAGCACTCAAAGCCTTGTTGAATGCAGGAGCCAATCCCAAGATAGGAGACTGCCGTGGAAGTGCTCCTTTGCACATTGTTGCCGCGAGCAATCGCAACCTTAACGGTATGCAACTGCTCATCGAACACGGAGCTGATCCCAATCAAAGAGACAGTCGTGGAAGGACACCTTTCCACGAATTGATTAGTTCATTCCACTATGACAAACCAACACAAATTGAGTATGCAAAGCCTATCATCAAGTTCTTCCTTGACAACGGGGCTGATCCAGAATGCCGAGATAACGATGGGGTGACCCCAATGGCCCTGGGTCCTCACAGGTTTGGGCCCGAGATCTTTGGCCTGTTGGTCTCAAAGTGCAAGTCTGACTCGACCAAGAAGGAGTGTTGGTTCGGCTTGTCCAGCGAGTGGGACATTGCCAAGTTTACCGAGACTCTTGAGGGTATGCTTGCTGCTGGGATGGAGATTGATCAACGAGATGAGAGTGGCCGTACTCTTTACCTTCACTCTCTGACCCATGAAGAGAAACGATGCATCCTTAGAGAACACGGCGCTACACCTGGCCTCTCAGACAACCAAGGCAATAATGCCATCCATCTTCTTACCGCCGGGAATCGGGGAAATCGCAAAGCACTGGAGAGTCTCTTTGCAGATGGATTGGATCCTCTCAGTACGAACAGCAACGGAGACACGCTCCTCCATCATTGCGCAGCTGTCTATCACAAGACACCAATCAACTTGAAGTATGTGAGGTGGCTACTCAGTCTCGGCATACCCGTCAATGCTGTCAACAAACATGGCCAAACTGCCTTACATGTGTTCATAGACAAGTTTTGTCAAGAGAACGAATCCAAGGAACGGCGAACCGACTTTATCTACGCCATAAAGGATAGCTCCAGCGTTGACTTTGAGATCCGAAACAACGATGGCTTGACTGCCCTACACATGGCTGCGATGAGGTCTGTGGTGCAAGTATTGCAGCTAGTGGACGCTGGGGCTGATCTCGGCTCCTTGACAAGGGACTCTCAGAATGTTCTTCATCTAGCTTGCCGAGCTCGAAAGAGCAATATCGTTGCTCAAATCCTTGGCCATCTGGGGAACCTCGAAGTGAACCAAGCAGATGAGTTTGGCAGAACACCGCTTCACTATGCTTGTGCCTCGGGAGGAGCAGAGTCCGTAGCACTTCTCCTCAAGCACGGTGGCAATGCCAAGGTCATTGACTCACACGGATGTACTCTCCTTCACGCTTGCGCAGAATGCGCGGCGGAGCAGAAGACCTGGGAGATCCAAGCTCATACATCTGAATGGATGCGAAGCCCACGGGATCCTTTTCGGCCGAGCGGTTCTGTCAAGTACCCTCGAAGACACATGTGGGACGCAGGTGTGCCTAGAAAACCACCAGCGCCGGCCTCGGCTGTTGGGACCATCTTGAAGCTGCTCCTGGATGCCAGCGTGGACCCAGCTGTCGTCGATCAGTCGCATCGCACCGCCTTGGACATTGCAATCCAAGAAGGCTGCGTCGAATTTGTTGAAATGTTCTATCGCGACGAGGAGCTGTTCAATGCAGCTACAAAATCTCTTGAAGAGAAACACGGTGTTACTCCTTTCGTCGCCGCGACTCGACGAGGCATGAAGGCCCAGATGGCGCTGATGCTGCCAAGGTCTTGTTTGGAGATGCTGGAACAGGACAAGTCTATCTTTGACCTCATCATCCGCAGTCCATCGCGCTTTTTGGGTCTCATGCCTCGGGACGACGTTGTGAAGCTGATTAACCAAGGCTTTGAAGCTGCTCCGAAGAACCCTGGCTACTACCTTCTTCTGGAGGCACTCATGAAGCCCGGTCACCTCCAGCTCATTGAGAGATTGCCACATATCATTTCTTATTTTGGCACTTACGAGGTACTCAAAGCGTTGTTTAGACGAATACGGGTCGACGAGGATGACGCCGGCATGTGTACTCCCCTCCAATTGGCCTGTCGTGAGTCAGAATGCAACATGCTCACGATCCAATACCTCGTGGAGAAGCTCCATGTTGATGTCAATGCCCGGTTTGCGCATATGGACGCAGAGGACAGATATGACGGGGACGGACCTTCTCCAGGAGGGACTGCACTTCATATACTTGCGTCAGCCGATCACTATTGGCAGCTGGATGCTATGAGGTACCTTATCGCCCACGGAGCCGATGTCAATGCTCTCAATAGGAAGAATGAGTCTCCAATTCACGTTGCGGCGTCTGGAGAGCGGAATGGCAGTGGAGATGAGGGCTTCTGGAGGTCGGAGGCTGTGAACATCCTTCTTGACCACGGTGCTGACCTCAACATTGTGGACGAAGAAGGTTGCACTCCTCTCCACAAGGCGACCGACTCGGGAGATGCCACGAGGCAACTTCTTCAAAAAGGAGCGGACCCTACTGTGGGACGTCAAAGTCCGCTCTTCCGAGCCATTGAAAATGAGAATCTGGAAGCGCTCGAGGCGCTGCTTGACCACGGCCTTAGTGTGAACACTGTCGACGAGGACAGTTTCCGCTATTCTTCGAGGAGGCCGCTTCGCAAGCAATATCCGGTTATGCCCGCTGCCTTTGCCAACAGGATGGGCACCGGCGTGCTAGGGTCCATGCCATTACTTCGTACTCTTGTGGAGCGAGGAGCAGATTTGTATCTACCGTTGAACGACCAAGAGACCATCATTCAGTATCTCTTTGAGGAACCGAGCTGGTACGAGGTTTCAGATACCCTGCTACAGGAACCATGTGTTTCACGAATCGACTTCAACCATTGTGACCAGATTGGTCGAACTGTCCTGATGGCTGCCTGTCGCTGGGAAGGTCGTGTCCCTGGATACTTTGAGCGTGGAAGAGTGGTTCCCAAGGCTCAAGGTGCTCCTATTCGTATCTTGGATCAAGGAGCGGACGCCACATCAGTTGATGACGATGGAAAGACGGCACTTCATCACCTCCTTAACAACGCTGCCATGCCAGATGAAATCGTCATTAACTTCATCAACAGAGAAGACGTTGCCCCTACCCTCTGGTTGCAAGACAATGGCGGCTTCACACCATTTCACTGTGCTCTCCGTACGCTTCGACCCAGTGTTTGCAGCTGGTTCCTCGACAAAGGCGCATCAGCTTCTAAACCCGATCCTAAGGGCCTCACACCACTGCATCACATCGCGACTCAGTGTTTGAAGATTAAGAGAGAGCTACGCGACACGTCATCCCATGAGGAACTTCCAAGCGACTACTTTGATCAATGCTTGTCCCTCTGGCAAAATATCATTGCCAAGGGAGCCTCTATCAACGCTACCGACAACGCTGGAAACACTCCTCTGCATATGTACCTCTCAACCCCAGAACGGTCTAGCAACAGACGCCGGGATCCAGGAATCTGCCATGTTGATCACTTTGACAAGCTATTCCCACTAGACAGTGAGGTCAATGTCTCGGCTGTCAACAACTCGGGCGAGACGGGGCTTCACATCATCACTTTACGAAAGAAGCCGAGGTTTGGCAAGACTGGACACGACAAGCCTCTCTTTGAGGTGTTGCTGGGCAGAGGAGTAGACCCGCTGAAGGAGGATGCAAAGGGGAGGACCGCTTTGGATATTGCGAGCGCTTGTGGGAATGACGAGATTGTGGGAGTTCTGCGAAGAAAGTAATAGGTGGTGGTGAGAGGCGGGAGGAGTTTAGCTTCATGAACACAATAACTAGATTTAAGACAGATCCTTGTATGGCGACTTGATGTTGATCGAGAAATAATTTGAGCCTCCTGGCGCCAAACGCCATCTTGAGATCTAGCCCCCGGCTTTACGGCTGTTTCCTTCTGGTGATTGTCAGCCCAGGTTTTCTCAAGCGTCTTTCAGTTTCTATTCTTCGCTCTCACTCTTCCAGAATACAGCCCTCCTACAATTGCTACTCTACAGCCGAGCACGACCATTCAAAGAATACTCGGCTACAATCTTCTCCGCTGCAAGCATGCCGACTTGGTAAGCCGTCGACTGCGTGTGGCAACTGTATCAAGTTAGTATCCTGAATCATGCAACATCCGTACCAACATACCTCGCAATGATGGGCATGACGCTCAAATCAGCAACCCTTAGTCCGCTCACGCCAAAGACCCTAAACCCAGTGTCGACAACTGCTCCATCCTTTTCACTACATCCCATGCTGCATGTGCCACTCATATGCCACGTGCTAGTGCAGTTCTTGCGCCAAAAGTCGAGAATATCCTCGTCGCTGTCGCTCGCGGGGACGTCAAAGTTGGCTTGCGTAGGATGAGCGTCCTTCTGGAATTCCGGGCTTCTAGAAACCTTCATAACCTCTTTGGTCGCCTCTATGATGACCCGTTTGTCGTATGGGTGCGAGGCAAATGAAGGGTTGAAGATCAACGGCTTTGCAGGATCCCTAGACGCCAACCGTACGTTTCCGACGCCTTGGGAGTTGTGCACAAAGACCATGATTGGCAACAAAGGCGGCACCGTATGAGGATCTGTGTAATACTCTTGCGCGATGCCTGCTGTTGCGATCTCATAAGTGGGGATAGTAGGTCGTTGAAGTCGCTTCTTCTCACTCGCCGGCAGATCCTTAAACTCCTTGCTCTGGAGTACGGCATTGCTCTTGAAGAAGCCCATATTCATGCTTGTGCCATTCGTCACGCAAAGGCCAGTCCGATATAGCTCCCACTCACGCTTGGCAGCGTCTTGAAGGGCCTTGCTGCGGAAGAAAGTCGTGATGTTGTCGGTATGCTCGGCTCGGCCAAATTTGAGTGCAACATGGTAGTGGTCCTTGTAGTTCTGACCAACATTTGGATTCTCGAGAATTTGTTGAATGTCAAACCTTTCCAACTGGTCTCTGGGTCCAATACCAGAATGCATCAAGATCTTAGGAGTGTCGAGGCTACCAGCTGAGAGAATGACCTCCTTCGTTGCCCTGAGAATGGTTCCATCCAGCAGGGAGATGCCGACGGCCTTCTTGTTCTCGAAAATTACGCGATGGACCGGTGAATCTGTCTTGATATGCAGGTTGTCTGGAGTAGGATAGAGCAAGTCGGCAGCCGTGGCTCTTGTTCCTCGATACATGGTCTTTGGGGCGACGGAGATGCCCAAGCATTCGCCGTTGCCGGTGTCAGTGCTGATATCATAGCCATTGGCCTCCCAAATTTCCATCGAAGAAGTGGCATAGCCATCCCACTTATCCTCGAACCCGATGTGTAGTGGTCCCTGGTAGCCGTGATCGTCACTCTTTGGATCCAGGTATTTCTTGACTCCCTCAGGTACCTCGGGGACCTTGTCGTGATACGTTTCGAGCTTCTTGAAACGTTCCTTGGCATTGCCCCAGCTCCAAGCAGAGTCACCGGTGATCTCAGCCATCGTATCCCAATCATCGCGAGGCCCGATTGTCCATGTGGTAAAGTTGACGGTTGATGAGCCTCCCAGACCTCGACCTCTCATGAGGTCTATCTCGCGGCCAGCGAGGTGTTCTTGGGGACTGCTCTTGTATGGATTTGCTAAAGAGGGTTCCATCATTTGAACGAATAGATTTCCCATGATTCGCTGGTTAACATCGCTGTTCTCCCCGCCAGCTTCGACTAACAAGACCGAGGGCCGGGTTGTGGCATGTGCAAGGCCTCTAGCAACGCTACAGCCAGCGGGACCAGCACCGACGACGATAAAGTCATATTGAACTTCCGAAGAGGCCATTTTTCGTGAAGAATGGTGAGAAATGAATCACAAAGTTGCAATTGAGATCGTCGCTTGCGCCTCAGAGAGAGGCACCCCCTCTTTTGTACCCCTACTCCAAACCCCAGCCAAGAAGCGCCCCCTCGGGATCGGCTTTTGGCGCGGCAGACACAACCGGCACATCAATGTGGCATCCAGTGACACAACAATAGCTTGGTAGTAGACGAACCGTGGGATAATTGGGTTCAACTAGGAAACGAGAGTGTTTTAATAAGTGAGACAATCGCGTTACTGAACCAACCAAAGAGCAGCGGGCTGGGCCATTTCCCGCAGTGAAACATTTTAGACCTGCAAAAGTGGGCGGAACTATCGTTCCGATATGGGTGCTTTGTGACAACCTCGCAGCCTTTTGCCATTGCCTGGGAGACAGACTGAATTCGTCTTAGCTTGTACCCTCTTTCAGCTCGCTCGTGGCATGGGGGGCAACGGAATTTACAGCCAGGCCAAATAATATCGTCACACTAACCATCGAAGACAACCAGTGCTCGGAAACAAAGCCGAAAGGTGACAAGGCATGACAGATCTTTGAGCGAGACTACCAAGTTGATCTACCTTCATTCTGGCCCTCTCCAGTTGGTCCTAGCCAGCCATTCTTCAAACGTGCTCGCCCTAACGCCAAGATCTTGCCAAGAGGTATCCTCCTCGGGGTCCATGGTTCCATAGCAAATCTTTTCCTCTGGCGCCTCGGCGATCCACTGCATCATCTGCTTGATGTCCTCTCTGTACCCTTCGCCCACAGTCGCGGCGACTGTGTCTCCCCATTGGTCGATGGTTGTCGACTTGAAGGAAGATGGTGTCGAGGTTGACTTTGTAAAGATGTCGGAAAAGTCAGAAAACCGGACCTTTGGGCTCACGACAGGATACGTTTTGGATTTGGTTTTTTCCGGTCCAACTGCGAACACCTCTGCCCTTGATTTAGCATCTACTCAATCGGTATCGCGTCAGATAAAGAGCTGTGCTTACCTGCCGCAAAGACTCCAATATCATATGCTGGATCGACCCAATCTGCAAGTGTATTACCGGGAACGGGGGCGCAAAATCGCACAGTTCCATCTTCTAAAACTCGGAGCATCAGCACAAGTCCCCAACTATTTTTGTCAAGGTTGTCACACCTTCTTTACGGCAGTACTGTGGCCACAGCATGTTGCTGTAGAAGAGACCTGATACAACCCGTCAGTTTATCGATATCAACACCTCGTGTCGTGGGCCCTACCAGGTAACAAAGCAGTGACGGCGGGCAAACGCTGTCGAGCCCACTGCTCAATCTGATGCTTATAGTCAAAGTGATAGACTTTGGTGAAGCGTCCACCACTTGCTTTGGTCAAGTTCGGCAGGCTGCTCATTACAAAATGCTGTATCTTGCAGGCCTCTGCTGTATCGATAATGTTTCGACCTGCTTGGAGCTCATGCTTCATGTCATCTTCGGTATCGACGGTTCCGCCCGCAATTCGGTTCTGGGTAACGGCAAAGACGCCGTATGCATCCTTGAAGGCTGAATGCAAACTCGGCCCATCGTATACGTCTCCTTTGACGAGACGAAGTCGATCTGTTGATCCAAACTCAGATACCAATCGTTTAGCGCTTGAGCCCTCGATATCTCGTGTCACCGCCCGGACGTGGAATGCTGGTGAGATCTTTTGGAGTAGAGCCCTCACTACTCCTCGACCTTGGTTCCCGGTGGCCCCAAGGACGACGATGGTACGAGTTTGCTGCGTGGACGCCATGGCGATTAGAATGTCTGACACGAAGTCGTAGAGTTCGTCATCAATCGTCAACGTGCGAACGGAACCCTTTTAACCTTAGCCTCCATACCCGCGGCTTACATCATTAATCGGCATCGGGCGCTGCGATTGGTTCCCAAGCAGGCTTCGAGTTTGATATCGGTTCATTTCATTGTCTTTCTTCTCCAACATTTCATGCAGGACAGCGGGCTTCCGGATATAGACACCCAATGGATCCACAAACCGGAGATACGGATTTACCCTGCACCAAGAGCCATTTGACCGAGATGGTAGGGCTGTAGTTCGATGTGGTGGAATGAACCAAGTTGAAATGCTCGCAAAAAAAAGACTAATTGAAGCTAGGATGCCAAGGATCGCTACGAAGTGTAACGGGGTCGGTTGTGAGGGGGCTTATCTGCTGATCGATACCACCTTTCTCGTCTGACGTGTTCCAGACCCAAACGGCAAAGTTGGACTTGGCCATGCAGGAAATCAGCGAGGAATCATTGGGTGTGCGTTAGGCAAAATGCAATTCACTAGGATCCAAAGCACAGCCCTCTTCTTTCAACCTTAGGCCATGTATCTGATCTGATGCGCGGAAAGAACTGGAACAAGGATGTCAGCCTGCATGAAACATTCTGCCCAGCTGTCGTGTCTACAAGTATATAGCATACACCCCATTTTCTAAGGATTTAGGTACTCGAGCCTCATCCTGTCACATCCAAACCTAGTCCATCCCAACCTTTCTCATTCGGATGGGAAATCTCATCATGGCTGACACTCCTCAACCTGCTACTCCCAACCTCACCAATCTCATCTCATCGTACTCTATTCTGACAACACTCTCATCATGGATCTCGACCCTCGACCTGTATCATCTCGCTCTCACTAATCGCTCCCACAATTCATTCATCTTAGCCTCGCCACAAATCTTCAAAGTCCTCACTCGTCAATCTCTCTGTGATGGACGGGGACTAGCTGACCGGCAAGAATTCCGCGGCCTGTATAGAATCTACGACTTCGACAAGGGGAGCGGATTAATTCGACGCGATGAACCGGTTGAGGTTCGTCTCTACAACCTCAAGTGCGACGAAGCCGGTGCCCTTCCCTGCGTCAAGTGCGGCATCAACGTCTGCGAGGAATGCAGGTACTATCCTCGGACCTCACCTCCAGGGAAAGGCAGAGACCCCAAAAGAAGGCCTCACCTCAACGCGTCGTTTCAAATTGGAGCCGTCATGTGCCTATGCCCTCCTTGCGATGCTGCCATGGAGGAGGAGGTCCAAGGCAAATTCCTCAATGAGCTCTGCGACTGTGACGCCCTGAGATACTGGATATGCTCTAAATGTAGGCAAGAGGTGGACGATTTCACAGGAGATTACCGGGGAGAGCATACCGCGCTAGAAGGAGAAATTGAAGGTTTTGGTCCACTACCAACTAAGCATATCGATGATGCGGGTTGGATAAGGGCGGTATGTCCCAACTTCACCTTGAGACAAAAGAAAATGCACTAATGAGACTCGTCTAGGCGTGGTGCATGTGTGGTGCAAGTGTTCCTCGGCATACACGGATTAGATGCACTTGGTGCAAGAGACGTCATCTGCCAGAGTCGGAGTGGTTTAAGGAGTTCAAAAGACTAGGGTCTAAGATGCCTTGGTTTGATGATGTATGTTTGTTATATCGCCTCATGTTTCCAGTCAGGTTTCCCTTGACTGACTTTTGTATAGGACCCCGACTATCCGCACTGGCGGACTGACGATCATGGCAAATATCCGGTGCCATATCCAAGGCTGGGCTATAAATGACCTGGAGACAGGTATTGAAAGTAAATGGGTTGATATCAAAGAGTCATAACGAGCCATTTACCACGCTGGGGGAGATAAGTTCCTGGTGTGCTCGGATTTACTGTAGGAGCCGACAAGCCCCGGATAGTTTAGATAGCAGGGGACATTTGAAGATGCCAGCAATCCACATTCAATAAAAACGATATCTGTAAAGAGAGACACCAGAGTTCGGGCGATGATATCGGAACTAAATTAGGTATGTTGCGTAAGCTTATGATGGCCTTCAAGCAATGAGGCAATAGTCAGATCAAACTGGACTTACAGAAAGTCTCGCATAAAGCTATGAATACGACACCCATTCGGGGTCTTTTCACTATGAGAGCTCACTCATAAGCTCACTCACTTCTCATATGAAAGCTGATAAATCTCAGTGAGCACATTTCGCCGTGTGACCAACCCCGTGATAAATGTGGGGCTGAGTCAATTGTGCGGTTTTGCTTTGGCGCGTGAAAAACACTCTCTTCATTTCACTTGCGTTATCCTGATCATCAAGATACCCTCTCGGATGCTTTGACTGCTTTTTGACTGCTTTTTGACTCTTTGCGGCCTATAGTATTTTTCAAAGAAGCATGAACGGAATCGCCCATCACACTCGCCTTTGCGGGTCCAGGTTACTCTCACGTTCACCTCACATCAGCACCGCTGCTTTCATCAACGCGCCTTCAATAAGCCTGAGTTTACAGAAGCAATGGACAAGCAGTCAATCATGCAGCAAGAAAACACCCTGCCAAAAGTCGCCTCCTCTCTCCGCGACATCCGCTGCCTTCTGGAGCTCTAGGCCGACATGGAATCGAGCTTCTGTCAACACCTTGCGCTGTCTCGTTGGCTGCACGTTGGGTGACTTCACAGCCATGTGGTTGTTGCAAGCCTACTACCCGGACCTTGGCATGGGAGTCGTAATGCCAATTTCCAGTAAGGAGATCTCATTTACCTGCATCTTCGTCCTTCTAACAAGCACAGTGGCTTCTGGCATCTCTAGCTCCATCCTCTTGGAGACCATCATGCTTCGTATCGGCCGTGATGGATTGTCATGGCTCACAGCTGCAAAGACGGCCATCGGCATGAGCTTCATATCAATGATCACAATGGAGGCAGCCGAGAATGCAGTTGACTACTACCTCACCGGCGGAAATGTCTCCCTCAACGACCCTGCGTTCTGGCTCGCTGCTGGCCTGTCTATAATTGCTGGCTTCTTTGCCCCTCTTCCATACAACTACATACGCCTACGAAAGTATGGAAAGGCTTGTCACTGATCGGATCTTTAATGTGGCCGCTACTGGTAGCGCCGGGCCTCGGAACACGCATCCTCACTCCATGTGCACCCTCACTCCCTGTACAATAGCCGATGTCATAATAAACCAAGTAGACTTAACGCTATCATGTGCTTCTCATACAAATGTTCTTCGATGCCCAACTCAGAAACTCTTCCCTAATTCCCGTATCATCTACTTCCTCCTCTGGATACCCAAACACTCAAGGAAGGGTCCATCGTGACAAGCCACCAGATAAGCCTTTTCTGTTGAAGACTCATTAATGTGCTTGATCTTGCACCACGAAGGAATGGCAAAAGTGTCGCGAGCCTCCCACTTGAAGACCATCTTCTCGCCCGATGGAGCCTCAACCTCTGTTCGGCCAGTTCCTTCGTAGCAGTGGTAGAGGTATGACTGGCTCTCTTGCGACTCCACTGAAGCACCAGGGTTAAGGCGTTCGGCTTGGACGGTAAGGATGTTTGATAGAGGCTTGCCATCTGCAAGAGTGTATTGATAGATGGCGTAGTCGTCCTTGCTGGCGTTGAGGGCCTTCTCTACCGGGCCCCAAGGGAAACGCCACTCGCAGGGGTCACAGTGCCTTTGAGTGGATTAGCTAACATCCATGCAAAGTATAGAATATGCAAGGAAGAAACTTACTCGCTAGGGTAACGAGGGTCGGAGTAACCCTCAGCAAAGTGCACTGGAGCGAAGCGGAACAGGGGCAAGTTCAACATGTCCAGCCAAATAACAGGCTTATCACTTTCGTTGCCGTGGTCATGCCAGTGCCAGATAGGTGTGACAACAACATCTCCTCGAACAAGAGGCATCTTCTTTCCCTCGACAGCAGTGAAACCTTCACCATCCATGATGAAGCGACAGGCAAAGGCAAGATGTCTGTGTGCTGGGGCAGTCTCGCCCGGGTTGACGATTTGCAAGCCGCCATAGATGGTGTCTGTAGTATAGGGGGCCTCTGAAAGTAGCGTAAGTACATGATGATGAATCGACTATGGCTCGGCAGGGGGCTTACGCATGCTGGGGTTCACTAGCATCAGGACTCTCCTCTCAGCCTTCTCCTCGGGCACCAACCGAGCAGCTGTTTCCAGATGCGGTAGAGCGTCTCGGTATTTCCACATGTGAGGCTTCGTGGCAGGGTTAGGCGTGGGAGGCACCATCATGTTCATCTGAGACCACAGAGGGTCGAGGTGTTGGGCAGGGAGAGCACTGAGATAAGACTTCATCTCCTCTGTCTCGCTGTCGGCGGCGCTGGCGCTCATGGTGCTAGCGTAGTTTCCCATTGTGATAGATGTTGTTTAGATGTGTGTTTTCGTAGTGATTGATCGTTTGCTGAAGCTAGTGTCGGCTTCGATTCTT
This sequence comes from Fusarium keratoplasticum, assembly GCF_025433545.1. Classification (NCBI taxonomy): domain Eukaryota; kingdom Fungi; phylum Ascomycota; class Sordariomycetes; order Hypocreales; family Nectriaceae; genus Fusarium; species Fusarium keratoplasticum. The sequence goes on along the minus strand of NC_070539.1, from coordinate 2,151,550 downwards.
TATAATATTACTCGAGTGTCGTAGGCATCGAACGATTACACAGATGCCGCTACCACTGCCGTATCTCAAGAATGGAGAAAGGATGAAGGTCAGGAAAGTCAAACAAACATGGACTAATCACAAGTCTCCCAATGCTGAGCCACGCGTAGGGGAAACGACTTGCAGCCCGGAACAAAGTCCGCCGAACACAACCGAGGCCATTCCGAAATCCCGGAAGCTCCGTCCAAGATCCGCATTCCGATCGGACCGCGACATGGTTGGCTCCCCACGTGGATCCTCTCCCATGACGCTTTTCGGCAATCTATTGTACAATTACCTTCCACTAGACATTGCTGGGAGGGGTTTAAAATCAAGACTTGAACCATCAGAAGCTGAGAAATGCGTCACCTTACCAGTAAACTCGCTTCACTATCACGCACAATGTCTACCGCTTCTTGGACACGTCTTATTCGCTTTGTCGATGACAACGGCAACGAGACTTTTGGCGAGCCAATCATTCAGGATGAAAAGGAATTCTCCGATCGTCTAGCCAAGAATGATCTTTGGGCTGTTGAGTACAAGGGCACAAGTCCTGTAGCTGAGCTCACCAAGGGCGAGAAGATCCATGTCAAGACTGTTCGGGAACTTCTCCGACCTTCCGATGTGCCGATTATTCGATGCATTGGTCTTAACTACATCAAGCACAGTATGTTACAAATTCCTCGTGGAGAAATACATCACTAACACAAAATCAGTCAAGGAGGGTGGCCGAACACCGCCTCCATACCCCTCAGTCTTCATCAAGCCCGCGACTTGTGTCACTGGCTTCAACGATGATGTTCCTATTCCCAAGATTGCCCAGGACGGCACAGTAGACTACGAAGGAGAGCTGGTAAGTTACTATTTGAATCTTTTGTAAACCGCGACTAACATGGGTATGTAGGGCATTGTCATTGGCAAGACTGGCAAGAACATCCCCAAGGAGTCTGCCCTCTCCCACATTGCTGGATACGTCGTCTCCAACGATGTCTCCGCCCGAGCATGGCAGCGTGATCCCAAGAAGGCCGGCGGTGTTCCCCAGTGGTGCTTCAGCAAGGGTTTCGACAAGTTCGCCCCTCTCGGCCCCCTTCTGGTCTCTCCTGCTGTTGTCGGAAACGCCTCCACCCTCAACTTGAGGACAACCGTCAACGGCGAGGAGAGGCAAAACTCCAGCACTGGCGATCTTCTCTTTGGTGTTGAGGAGATTGTCAGCTTCATCAGCCAGGGAACTACCCTCGAGGCTGGTACCGTTGTTCTCACTGGCACACCATCTGGAGTTGCCATGGGTATGAAGGAGCCCAAGTACCTTAACGACGGAGATATTGTGGAGGTTAGCATTACTGGACTGGGGAGCGTCAGGAACAAGATGGTTTTCGAGTAGATATAGAACTCAAAGATGGAATAATAAAAGCACATTTAGACCTAAAGATTTCACATAAATAGTGCTGGGTATTGTCTTGAACTCGTCCATTTTGCTAGTTACTCATTAAGCAGTTCCCAAACCCCCTGCATGTCATTTAGCCATGACATGTCGTTTACATCAAAATTGAAATCAGCCAGGTCTTGGTAAGAAAGATCCGGCATTGGAGTCTCAAACTCATCAGCCAATTGCTGCACCAAGTCAGGCAGCTCGATGTCAGCTGGGACATCTGGCCCTCCCCCAGTTTGGCTCCCTTCGCTGGTTCGGCAAGAAGTCATCTTGCTTCCCCCTTCGTGTCCGAGCAAGCCTCCGGGCACAGCCTGCAATATCTTGGATGAAAGAATATGCAAAGCTGCTACGCATCTTCGTGCAGATTGACCGAACTTCTCGTGAGCTTTCAGTACTGAAATAGCTTGGCCCCATGAGCGCCCAATTTCAACCGCAGGAAAGATATCTGGTCTTAACTTTGCGGCGATGAGAACGGTGGCGGCTGAGTACACATAGTAAACGCGATACCACCACGCAGGTAGAAGACCAACAGTGCTGTCAAGAGTCTGGTGTGTGAGAAGTGTGGTGATAATATTCTGAGCCGTGGCAACGCAAAACATTGCTCCTTGTTGGATGACACGGATCTGTAAGGTGTCGTCGGCTAGACTGTTTTCTGCTGGTGATTGTGTGAGGCAGAATCGTGACAGCAACGGTCGAAGTAGTAGAATTCGAGCATGAAGAAAGCTATTTCTACTGTTAGCCGCACATACTCAAGATTGCTTCAAGATAGGCACATACCGCATCCGCAGAATAACAGCTTGACGACGTGATATTTCGTCCTTGTTCGCCTCCAGCATGTTCCACTTCAGGTGATCTGGAAGTTTCTTCTCCCATTTACTGAGCGAACGATCCAGTTGAACGACCTTGTCGAGATCTTCATCATCGTTATCTGAACTGTCGTGGTCGGGGACGTGATGCTCTTTTGCTTTGCATCGCCCACTATGAGAGCCTCCGTAGAGCGCTATCATGGTTTGGTGAATTATCTCATAGAGTCTGACTGACTCGACAAAGAAGCTGTAGTACCCTATGTCTCTTCCCGATGTCACATCTCTCGGGTCAACAGGTGGTGATGTGTTGGGTAACGGGACGGCCATTGCAGGACGTTTCGAGATCATGGCAGGCCGTCCATGGGTTACAGACACCATCCTACTTGTGTTAGCTATGCTTGACAACAATTCGTGTCCTTCGTACATACCTATCCATGAGAATGCACCCATACCATATCCGCCGCAATAGTTCTCGCTCCCCTGGATCAGATCGATCTGCCGATGTTTCCGGTAGGTGAAGTCCCAAGCCTTGAGCCATTCTTATTGCCGAGCCAACAACCATCCATGTCTGATGCGGATTGTAAGTGCTCTGAAGATACTGGCTCGTAACCAACAAACACTGTACAAGCTCAAGAGATCCAGACTCCCAGGGGCTCATTGGTAACAAATCTTGGGCTCGGCGGAAGTAGGTTTCGCTTGACTGTTCTCGTTGCTCGAGAGACTGAGACTCATGTAGCTGTGTGGAAAGAGCAAAGATGATGTTGAGGGTAGCAACGAAGATGCGTTCGTTGAAATCAATTACTGTACCGGCGAAGATGGCATTGTATGCATTGGTCCAACGCTTTCGGTCCAGGAACGGATACAAAGGATCTACATAGAACCAGTAAAGCTCCATGAGATGATCTGCTTGTCGACGTGGAGGCAGAACGTAAGAGAGCTCAGGTGCTGGCGCATCACCGGCGCCTGTGACCCCTAGAACCGAACGCGATGTAGCTGGGACACTATTGGAGGGTCCTGTCCCAGGTTTCCCCAGACGAATATCGATAGCCTTTTTAATTTGAGCTGTGAAGGAACCAGCACTACTGATTCCAAAGAACTCTCCAGTGTTGGTCCCTTCGTCAACAACAGCCGTCATGGAATCGATGACAGACGGACTAGTTGAGCATGCCGATGCCCCAAGTTGTCTTTGACCTTGTGCCTCGTGTCTACTCCCGGGAGTTGTTCCGGCCGGAGATGAATGTTGTTGCTGAGGCTGTGGGTTAGACATGGCTTGCACTCGTATCTGAGCTTCAGACATGTGTGCTACACGTCCTAGGTCAGGGCTTCTTGCAGAGCCAACATTTGGAAGAGTTTGAGGATTTGCTCCCTGTGGCACGATATTGTTGGTATCACGACTCAATCTGATTGATGGGCCTTCTGAGTCGCGAACACGGACGAGACTGCCTGCACTATATTTGCACTGGTCTCGCAAACTCAGCTTCCGGGAGCATGATCCACAGACTATACGATCTTGTTAGTGAATATTATTTTAAGTAATCAATCCATTATCAACATTTGATATGGCTGTCGCCAAGTTCTCATCATCCCACACCGCTGGGACATCAGGTGATGACTTGCCTGGACGCACACCATCACATTTGACCTTTTTCGCACGACAGGTATCGCAAGCGACGTCAATCTTGAGTCGTTTCGACCCACTTTGCCTACTTCCAGGGCCCTCGACAACTCTCTGGGGAGGCTCCATCGGTTGCTATGCCGTCGTCTCCCTTCAGCGAGCTCGGGACGGGTCCGGAACAGGTGCACGTGACTTGACGCGATCCGCTGAGAAATGAGAGAGACCAAGAGATAAGCAGGCTGCAATGAGACGTGTGGAGTTGCCCCGGAGGATCAGGACCTTGATGAGCGAGAAATCCGGGGTCGGAGGACGTGGATAAGGAAAGATTTCGGAAGCAGATGAGGTTGAGTTCCGAGGTTGAGATTGTCCCGAACGTTCGTTCCGAACCAATCGGAAGCCATGTTTATTCATAAGCTAATTACTCCGCATCTGAGTGTCTCAGTGTCACGACCCCCTGTCCATCAACTCCTCCTCCGCAAATTCTTACTTTCTCATCTCTTCCCACTGGCCGACTCCCTCAACCGGCTCCATCCATTTCGGCCGGTTCTTGACAAAGATCTCGTTTGCCGGCTTGAGATTTAGCCTAAAGATAAGTCAGCTTGCTGTTACCGAGTGCACGGCAACGCCTCCACTTACCCTCCGTCCAGGAGTGGCAGCCGGATGAGATGAAATGCTCCTTTGGCTGCGGCGGGAATCGTCCATAATGTGCATCCACATGTTCGGCAAAAGTGCTTTTCTTTCTTATTTCCGCTGGCTGTATCCGAGAGGATGAATTCGCCGATGGCGTTGTCGGCAGCCGTTATTTGGACATCCTTCGTCGCGAACTTGCCAATCTATATCTGAGATTAGAGAAATTCCTGAGACGTCAATCTGCTCTCTCAGTTCTTACTAATTGATGTGCACCTCCAGCTCCCTTACTACAATGCTCACAAAAACATGATAGCACTGTAACTGGCTCAGACGAGATGCTGAACTTGACAGCGGCACAGAGACACTGTCCGGAATATGGAGCTGACATTGTGATTGTGAATTTCTCCGCGATGTAGATATGGATATTTCTAGCAAACAACCTTGATGGCATCATCGTTTATATGAGTATTTTAACGTGGGTATGTATAGGTATGTAGTTAACTTAGAAACCTACACACGCCACCATCCGTGGTTTGAGGCCCAAGTCCACAGCTCTAGCATTCTCGGAACCGGAACGCCTCCCTCGACAGGCTCCGGCCGACCAAAGCCGTCCACCCAGTGACACATCTTCCGAAGCCCCGGGATCATGTCTGCTCTAGGTCCACCTTTCGGGTATCCATCCTCGAGTCTTGGTAAGAAACGGCTATACCCTGAACGCATCTATGGGATGGTGAGAACGGTAACATGGACTTTATCGCCATCTATTTAGAATACAAACAGTGGTAATTAGATTTTAGAGATTAGGGTGTAAAATATCAACTCTGGCTGCTTGTCGTAACAGTGCTAACAACACCTGTATCGTGGGGCAGGATATTTCGTTGACTATACATTGTCATAATCCATTCTCTAATGCTTTACTCCTGATCATGCAATTTTATCTAATATCTATGGGTCGAAAGTCAACTTCTCCGACTTCACAACAACCTCTCCCACGAGATCAGCCGCCGAAGAACCCAGATAGAAGCGATATTCTCCCTCATCAACTACCCACTTCTTAAGACCACTGTCGTAGTACGCCAAGTCTCTATCCTTCACTGAAAGCTGCACCGTCTTCTTCTCGCCAGGCTGTAGTTGAACCTTGCTAAAGGCTACGAGAGCCTTGATTGGGTGGTCTGCACTAGAAGAGGCTCGTCCGGCGTAAACCTGCACCAGTGAACCTCCAGCCTTGTTTCCTGTGTTTGAGACTTCAGCGGTGACAGCCCAGGCTCTCTCATCTCTCGTGACACTCTTCAGGCCATATGCAAAAGTTGTGTAAGACAAGCCGTGACCAAAGGCGAAGTTGATCTTGTCCTTGTCAAGGCGATCAAAATGTCGATATCCAACAAAGACTCCTTCCTCGTACTTGACCTTGAGTTGATCATCGACGTACTCTCCAGGGAAGTTTCCGTGCGCTGGACAATCTTCGAGGCGCTTGGGGAAGCTGACTGGCAGTCGACCTTCGGGGTTGACGGCTCCAGTGAGAACGTCGGCGATAGAGTAACCACACTCTTGACCGGGGAACCAGGCTTGCATGACGGCAGATACTTGATCGAGCCAGGGCATAGCGATAGCAACACCGGTGGAGTTCACCACAATGGTATTCTTGTTGGCAGCCGCAACAGTCGAGACCATGGCATCCTGAGTTCCCTTGCGAGGCAGGTTGAAAGAGTCCTGATCACGACCCTCAGTCTCCCATTGAGGGTCGTGGCCAGTGAAAACAATAGCGTAGTCAGCATTCTTGGCAACCTCGGAAGCTTCTCCGAGGAGATCAGCATCATGGTCTGACTCCAAGGAGAAGCCGAGGCGAACGCCACTGCGACCTTCAAGAATGGTCAAGCCAATCTTTGTTGGGGGGTCACTGCAGATGCGCAGACGGTATGTCTTGCCAGCCTCGAAGCTATAGCGGAACTCGGGCTCCGGAGCTGCCAAGAACAGCGAGCCCATGGGGTCCGAGCAGTTTCCAGGCTGCTCAAAGATGAGATCGTCGTCGACAAAGACGCGAGTAGGTCCGAGTCCAGAGCAGGCGATGTAATGTGTACCTGTCTCAGCTGGTGTAAAGTCTCCAACAATCTCGAGTCTTCGCCAGAGGGACTCTTGAGATCCTAGAGGCGAATACACCGAGGTTGGCTGGGAGATGACTGACACAGGCTCAGTCTTGCCACTCTCGAACAGTTGTCGGCTGAAGCCTGGTTGTCCATCAAGACCGACCACAGTACCGCAAGAGCCCTCCTTGCTAATTGCTGGAAGAAGACGCTCACGGTGGGCTCCTTTGGCAAATGTAAACTCAACATCATCGCCAAGGGCTTCATGTAGGGCGTCCCAAGGTGTGACTTTTCGGTAAGCATTGACCGCGGCACTGCCACCACCGTGGGCCATAGCATCCTTGGCGAAGCCAATGAGAGCAATCTTCTTCTTGCTAACCTTGTCCTTTGAAAGGGGTAGAAGATTTCCCTCGTTTTTCAACAGCACAATGCCTCGTGCACCAGCTTCTCGGATCATGTTCCGGAGTTCGGGGCTATCGGTAGATTGTCCGAGAACAGCAGGATCCGCCTCATCCTCAAGGGCCTTGAGCTTGAGAGCGAACTGAATGACAGACTTGGCCCGCTCATTGATGACCTCTTCCGTGACTTCTCCCTTCTTAAGTGCTTCGATAACATCAGCCTCCTTGCGAAGTCGAGGAGGTCCAGGCATTTCCAAGTCCAGCCCGGCGTTGAGGGCGGAAGCAACTGAGTTTGTGCCACCCCAATCACTCATGACGAGGCCATTCCATCCCCAGTTTCCACGAAGGACGTCCTTCAAGAGCCAGTTGTGTTCGTCGCAGTGGACTCCGTTGACGTGGTTGTAAGCTGTCATGATAGCCCAGGGCTTGGCCTCCTTGATGGCAATCTCGAAGGGACGTAGATAAATCTCACGAAGAGCTCGCTCGTCGATAGTCTCATCGACCGTCGTCCGAGCCGTCTCCTGCTCGTTGGCCACGAAATGCTTAATCGTCGCGGACACACCAACACTCTGCAGACCCTGAATAACTCGAGAAGACATCTTTCCGGCGAGGAAAGGGTCTTCACTGAAGCTCTCAAAGTTACGCCCTCCAAGCGGATGTCGGTGAATGCAAACTGTAGGTCCTAGGATGCAGTGGGCTCTCTTCCCCCTTGCCTCCTTGGCGAGAGCACGGCCGAATCTCTCGGCGAGTTCTGTGTCGAAGCTCGCTGCGAGATTGCATGCTGCCGGGAAACAGGCGGATTTGATGCTAAGGTCTGTAGCTGCTGAACGGACTCCATTGGGGCCATCAGCTGTCTGAAGATACGTTAGTTCATACTGGGTAATGTGAGCTTGGATGTTACCTTGATCGCCGGGACTCCCTTTTCGAGCAGACCGACAGTCTCGGAGAAGTTCTGGCCTGCGAGCAGGGATATCTGAAAGTGACGATATTAGCACCAAGACTAGGGCATGGTTAGGTTTCTGCGACACACCTTCTCCTCCAACGTCAGCGACTTGATAATCGCATCAATATCAGTATTCTTGGCCATCTTGTAATCTCGTTATCTCAGAAGAGCCAATTTCAGACTTGACCAAGAATCACGAGTGATTAACACAACACCAGCTCACTTTATCAACGTGCTCCGTTGAGCTATGGGACGAAGCTAACTGGAGAGCTAGACCCAACAGCCAATCATGTCCAGGTCCGAGATCCTTTCCGGAGGGTCCAACTCCACTCAGATGAGGAGTTGGTGATTCTCGGCTAAGAAGTTCGGCTATTACGGCATCGAATATTACGCGATCAAGTTATTCGAGGTTTGTCTTGAGGTTGAAGAGATCAATTCCCATGCCAATGACTGCCGTTCTCGTCGTACTTTTTATACTATGTCAATAAAATGGCTGCCAAATGATGGCTAGCAAAGTGCGGAGATCCCTGCAGGTCTATGGGTTGCCAGGGTGTGTGTGTCGACCGAAAGCCCCAGCGAAGTCAATAATTGCTTCTTATTGCTCGGTATCCGGAACTACGGGTTACCGTATATAGATAATAGCTGACATGATGCGGTGGGGACTTCGGAGCCGAGGAGGAAAAGATGACTAGTGTCCATGACTACTTACGTGACCAGGCCTCTTCAGCGTGTCTCGGTAACCGATATTGTGTGAGGCTTGGTACTGGCAGAACCAATTTCTGGTATCCCATAGGTTCTTTGACTCAATAAGTTGGTTGTTTCCAGGTTTACAGTTTCATCTATGCAAGGCCTGACTTAGGTTTGCCCTCTGGGCGGCGAATTCGACCGATATCTCACTGAAAGGATGAAGATGGGATCCAAAAGATCAATTATCTAGCCAAGGCCTGGATCCTCTTCCTAGATTATACTATACGAGCTTGAAAGTCCTCAAGCAGTCAGGATCGTCGGATTAAGCGAGCTCGACCTGATCGACCTGCTTGTCCTTCTTGTTATCCTTCTCCAAATCTCCACCCTCGATATCTGCAAGCTTTCCAGCGTGGAGAGCACCATTTGACTTGCCCTCAAACACTTCCTGGATCTCCTCAAGAGTGTGGCCCTTGGTCTCTGGGAAAAGGAACCAGATGACAACAATGAGCACAGCCAAAATGCAGCAGAAGACGATGTAGTACTTCCAGCCGATCTTGCCCATGGCGATGGGGTTGACCTGGTTTCCAACGACCAAACCAGTAAACGTGCTGATGTACATGATGGAAACGCCACGGCCACGAAGAGTGTAGGGGTAGATCTCAACGATGTAAGCCTGAAGCAGAGGAGCCCAAGCGATGGCGTAGAAGAAGAAAGTGATGAAGACGAAGCCAACGATAGCTCGGCCAGTTTCCTCACTCCTTGTCGAAGCGAAGTGAGAGCTGAGAGCAGTCCAGATGACGTACGAGACGAACATTCCGCAAGTCGAGGTGAGGAACAGAGTTCGGCGTCCGAGACGATCGACCAACATGGCTCCAACAAAGATGGCAGCCAACCAGTTGGAAATCTGCAACAGACCATTGATGAGAGTCTGGTCCTTGGCGTCGGTGATTCCGATAGTGTTGAGAACGAGAACGAGGTAGTAGCTGTAGATGGTTAGCTTTCAGTCTGTCAAACGCGGAGAGCAATGTCAAACTAACCTGACGAGGTTGATTCCGTTCCACTGAGCAAACCAACCAACGATGACAGCGATAAGAGTACGCCTGCGGTTCGCCGGTGTACGGACAAGTTCGAGCCAAGAGTTCTGCGACATGGCATCGGCCTCGTGCGTTAAAGCACCCTCAATCTCTGCCATCTCAAAATGCACAAGAGGGGCATCAAAGTCACCTCCAGCATGGTATTCGGCTAAGATTTTTCGAGCTTCTTCCCTTCGACCGTGTGCGACGAGCCATCGAGGCGATTCGGGGAGGAAGTAGATCGTGAGAAGCTGAAGAGCGGGGAGGGCTCCTTGGAGAAGAGAGGGGATTCTCCAGCTCCATGTCGTGTCGAGCTTGAATGTTCCAAAGGTGCACCACGCCGCAATGATGCCTCCCAAGTACTATCACCCTTTGAGTTAGCCGATGCGTTCCCATGATTCATCGAAAGGCTCAAGACTCACGAAAGAAGTGTTGTAGAGAGCTGTCAGCTTGCCACGATGCGTCGGGTACGCCAGCTCAGTAATGAGAATAGGGCTAGGCTGGGCAAGGAAACTGGTGAAGAAGCCGAGAATAGCTCTCGCCGCAATAAACGTGTGGAGGTTCTGAGACACGGCTTGCATGATGGCAAAAGCAACACATGTCAAGGCGCCAATGGCCATGGCCGTCTTTCTACCAAATCGATCGCAGATGTAGGTGACGAGGAAGAGGGCAACGACTTTGCCGGCAGGGTAGACCGAGTTCATGGCTCCGAGCATGGCACCTTGGGGGTTGCCAAAGTATTGTCGCCATTGAGGGAGTGTTTGAAGACCGTTCATCATGGATCCTGAGATGTCAGCGACCATGAAGCGCAATTGGAGTCGTCGTAGAGCTCACCATCGTAGCCAATTGCACCGGATGACACGAGAGGGATCAGAAGAAGTAGGTTGAGCTTGAGGAGATGAGGCGTGCGATACCATGGTCGAGGGTCATTGGGAAGCACCTAAGATGGTCGGTCAGCACTCGTGGTAATCAAGTCAATTGAAATGTTTGACTCACTGCAGCGAGCTCAGGGCCGACGACTGCGGCCGCCCCTTTTCTCTCCTTGTGCGATGAAGAACCCATGATGTCGTCGAGGGTGAATGAAGTGATTCCAAGGCAGGGATGTACAGACACCTATGGCCAGACAAGGATCGATGGGATGCAACGCAAACACCAAGGATGCAGACCTCGATTCTCTTATATCTTTGGAGATGCAGCAAAAAAGAAAGGATCAAGATTTCCCCCCAACCCCACACATTTTCTATGAGGAGTGACCCCACGGGGAGGGATAGTTCGGGGGATGTCAAAGGGTGGAGTTTGACCGTCAAAATCTGGACAAGGATCCGACGCTACCGTTTAAACCTTGGACTCTTCCGATTTTTCGGACCGGATTATGATTGGCTCTTGGCTTCTAGTTCCGATAATGACGGCTTGTGATTTGACAGAGTCTGACTCGTGACTCTAACCCCGACGCGTCAAAGGCCAAGGTCTCACAGGAGATGCCCATTTTTAGCGGCCAAACTCCGAGGCTGTTTCCACGTGGGCATCAAGATTCTTTGAGGCTGAATGAATGATCAAGACCGGTTAAATAACGAGTCCATACATAACCTGGAACTAGTATTGCCACACGGACACATAGCTCGGTTGAACGGGGTCGCGTGTTGAGATCTAGAACTTCAAGGGAGCCGAAGAGAGCCGAGATCACGAAAACCATCCGATCTGCCTCCCGTCCCTTCATAAATATTTTCCATCATGATGAAAAATAAAAATTACGTGTCTTCTAGCAATTCATCTCATAATGTTGGAAGATTCTTGCGTCTGTAATACTTTGTTGTCGGGCAAAAAGTTCTTGAGAGATGCTCCAGTTCTCCAGGGTAGGCTGGCTTTGTGAAGCAACAAGAAGGTGGCATGAACATGGTGATGTGATGCTACCTATACAACAGTGCCTCTCATAATGCAGATAGGTGTGAGTTTTCTACTGCAGGCAATAGAAAAGAATAAAAAAAGCGGCCACCGTGTTAGCATGGGTTCGGATATGATATAATGAAGTATTAATCTTGTCTTCTTTCGTACAGTTGAAGCCCGGCCCTTGGCGTGATAACCGAGCCGATGCATAGCCGTGCAACAAGTAGTCAGGCATTTATCAACGTAAGAAACCCATTGATGAACTCATACCAAATTCAGTGCGAAATCTTGCAAGTTTGCAAGTCATGTGATACCATCTGTATGCTCAGATGGGACAGCCACTGCTTGAATAGTAATCATCGGATCGCCGACAAATCCGCCCGTCTCGCTAGACACAAAGAACTTGTACGAATTTCTACATTTGGATTTGCGACATATAATTCTTCCTTCCGCTTACCAAATTTTTGCTGCCCATCTCTCACTTGACCACCCGACACTTAGCAAAGCACCCCGTGCATTGATGATGACGGCAAGCCCTCGATGTAGCCCGCCCGGGCTTGTCTGACATATCTACTCGCAGTGTGAAAATGCCGTATAGTTTCCCAATGCCTCTGAAACATTGTGATTAGTCACACTGTCCGAACTTGTCGGTGGTGCGCCTTTCGCCGAATGGCTTCGGAGGCTATGACACTCAACCAGCAGCACCACTACAATTGGATAGTAATCTTGATTATCGTGCACCACTTGGAACCATTTCCTGATTACTCATGATTATAATGATGGAGGTGATGCGATTAAAAGCCACTCATCCACAGTATCCGACCCCTCCGACGCCAGACATGAGAAGCAGAAGCCTTCATAAAAGCCTCTCAGCTGAACCGGCAAAGATCTCTTGCGATTTTGCAGCACACCACACTATCTGACTCATTTCGGAAGAAGAGTATCACTGAAACATGTCGTCTCAAAATAACAACACCCCCACAGTCTTTGTCGTTGGTGCAACCGGCGCACAAGGCATTCCTGTTGTTCGCCACCTTGTCAAAGATGGCGCTTACAAAGTCCGCTTCCTAACGCGCGATGCCGATTCCCCACGAGCAAAAGCCCTCATCGCCCTCGGAAACGTCGAGCCCCTTGTTGGGACCTTTGCCAGCGAGGAAGACCTCCGGAAGGGCTTCCGTGGTGCGCAGTATGCGTTCATCAACATTGATGGGTTCAATTGTGGAGAGAAGACGGAGACGTTCTGGGCTATACGAAGCTATGAGCTCGCTCTCGAAGAAGGCATCAGGTTCTTCGTCTATGGAAACCTTGACTTTTCGTATAAGAAGAGTGGATATGATCCAAAGTTCCGGACTGGCCATTACGACGGCAAAGGTCGAATTGCGGAATGGATCTTGCAACAGAACAAGGATACGAAAAATGCGGCACGAATGGGCGCTGCCATTTTCACTACTGGGCCATACATGACAATGTCCATTGCGGCGCATACTCCCATGAGTCCTCGGGTCGAGGATGGAGTCGTCACATGGAGAGTTCCCCTTGGAGATGGTGCTGTGTGTCACGTTGACCTGGATGATTGTGGACACTATGTCCGCTGGCTGTTTGAGCACCAAGAAAGAGCCAATGGAATGGATCTCGAGGTTGCTATTGACCTGATCGGCTACGACGACCTGGCCAAGGCCTTTGAGAAGGTGTCTGGCCACCCAGCCCAATATATCGACACCGACCTCGAAACTTACTGGACTTCAGGTCCTCTTGGAGATGGATCCCCTAGTAGCGCATACAACTCTGACCTCAATGATCCCGCCGCAATGACAATGCGCCAGAACTTTACCGGGTTTTGGAACATTTGGAAGGCGTCTGGAGGAAACAAGGGTTTAATCCAGCGAGACTTTGAACTTCTGGATGAGATTCACCCTGGAAGAGTCAAGTCGGCCGAGGAATGGTTCAGAAAGGAGGAGAAGAAGGGAATTGAACAAGGCCTGGGAAGTCTCTGGGATAGGGTCAACAATCTCAGGCCTGTGTTGAAGCTTGTCGAGGATCGACGGAAGGGTCGTCTATGACAAAGGTCAACAACACGCTTGATGTGTAAGAGAAGCGAACAAGCCCTTCTTCACTCTTCTAATTGAGACATTTGGTATACTATCCCACTCTTCGTTGAGAATAATCTCCCTCTCAGCACCCTGACACAACAACCTTCACTATTAAGATGATGGCTTCACAATTGCATCATTTGAATCAAGGTGATGTTTTGTTGACCAATTGAACTATCCCATCCTATCAAACCCAAGCAACTGGGCACATGACTCACAGACTCCAGCTGCACTGGGCTAGAACAGTCGGCGCAACTGCAGGGGATGATTAAGCCACAGCACCCGTTGGTCCAGACTCTGTGGAGCACACGTGGGAATACGCCATTGTTTCGGAGGTTGATTAGCCCCCCGAGCAGGGCTGAAGTTGACCTGCGAAGCTGTTCGACGAGGTCACGGAGTGTAAAGTAGACTCCGTTGAAATCCATCGCCGACACCTGCAGCTTCTTCTCCTCACGTCGGACATATTTCGAGTTTGGTTAAGCGTTGAGGGTGTTGGAGAAGGATGGGTAAGGGCTTTTGTTGACGCTGGGTAGGCCAACTCCCCGTTTGCCTGTATGCTTACCCCTACGCTTACCTTGGCGCCAGAGCTAAGCACTACGCTACTAGAGAGCTGGTTGTACAAGGCTTCTGGAACACCAGTATAGAAGAGCCAGGTGAAATCTCAAAGAAAGAGCTTTGATGATATCGTTCAAAAACACATCCATGACCTCGGTGCAATGCCGAGAAATATGGTTCGATCCTCGCCCGCAAAACCTGGGGTTACATGAACCACCAATCTCAACCTCACCCACGCCATCTTCCCCATATCCGTTCTCATAGCGGGTCCCTCGAGATCTCTAGCGTCTCTTACCGGCCAAAAGCCATGCATCTCCCCCGCAAATGAGACAATATCGTCGCATCTCGCGCGACAAGAAGCCCTCGGAGCTTATTTCTGAAGCCGAAATCCCCCATCTTCGCGTTCATTTCCCCAGGTTTTAGTGCCGTTTTCCCCGCTCTCGGCTTTTCCCTTGCTCCCCACAAGGGAGATCTTGCCCTATTCCGGGGTTGAGGTCATCTGGTCGGTCAGTTCGAGGGACATAAATACAAAGCATTGACCTTGTGAAGTTTTAATTTTTTGCAAAGTCAGGGCTCCAGTGAGATCAGCATTGACTTGAGAAAAGCACTCCAGTTCCCTTTCTTCAACATGACAGCCGCGCAAGACAATCGTCAGCTTGCTGACTCCAAGGAGGCGCCAGACTTTGCGCATGTCAACAGTGTGCTTGAAGATGAGAAGCCTTCGGCAGTGGAAGAGCGGGACTACACAGGCACCGCGAAGAAGACAGATCCTGAGGAGATCCGTCTCGTGAGGAAACTCGATCTCTGGATCATGGTGAGTGGCATTGAGCGTCTACACTTGATCATGGCTAACATTTGACAGCCATGCCTCTGCCTCATGTATTTCCTTAACTACGTCGATCGAAATGCCATCGCCCAGGCCCGACTTAACAATCTCGAGGAAGATCTCAACATGACTGGCACCGAGTTCAACACAACTGTTTCAATGTACGTTGCAACGTAGGAGCTGAGACTTCTTAGACTGACACAGTTCACAGTCTGTTTGTCGGCTACGTCTTGATGCAGGTCCCCAGCAACATGTTGATCACCAAGGTCAGGCCGGGTATCTACATGAGCGCATGGATGTTGGTCTGGGCAGTTGTTTCTGGTAAGTCTATCCCTGCAAGATCGAGCTTGGCTGCTTGGCATCAGATCTCTGACCCCATTCCAGGATGCACAGCGCTTGTCAAGAACTATCAGGGTCTCTTGGTTTGCCGATTCTTCCTCGGTATCACCGAAGCGCCTGTGAGTGTCCAATTATTTAATGCCACTATCTGTTATTGACTTGAGCAGTTCTACCCAGGAGCCACCTACATCCTGTCCATTTTCTACACCAGAAAAGGTTTGTGGGACGTACTTTCAGGAGACGCAAAGACTAACTAATGGCCGAAACAGAGGTCGCCTCTCGAATCGCTCTTCTGTACTGCGCCCAGATCCTTGCGACCGGCTTCTCTGGACTCATTGCCGCTGGTATCTTTGCCGGTATGGACGGTCTCAAGGGAATCGAGGGATGGAGATGGTACGTCCCCAACGCCAAGCGCACAGCCCCAAACTAACCCCATGCCAGGCTCTTCATCGTCGAGGGTGCCGCGACTGGCCTCGTGTCTCTCATTGGCTTTGTCCTTCTCCCCAACACTCCCCTCACGACCCACTGGCTCAACGAGCGCGAGAAGCAACTTGCCCACTCTCGCATGGAGAAAGATAAGCTCTCTGATGCTTCTGATGAGAAGGCTTCTTCTTGGGAGGGTCTCAAGCAGGCTTGCTCTGATAAGAGGACTTGGCTCTTCTGTCTTATGCAGAATTTCCATCTGTCAGCTTGCTCATTCAACTCTTTCTTCCCTACGTGAGTCTCCATTCCTCTACTGCATAAATACGAGTTTAAACACTGACTTGCTGTTTCATCAGTGTGGTCAAGACCCTCGGTTTCAACACAACCATCACCCTTGTCATGACCTGCCCTCCATTCATCTTCGCTGGTGCCGCTGGCATTGGATTTGGATGGAGCTCTGGCCGCTTCCACGAGCGCACATGGCACATTACTGCCGGTCTTAGCATTGCCATCGCCGGTTTCGCTCTTGCTGCTGCAACCTTGAACACAGCTGCTCGCTACGTGGCTTGCTTCATCTTCCCCGTGGGTGCTTATGCTGTCAACTCTGTTATTATCGGATGGGCCGCATCTACTCTGTCTCAGACAAAGGAGAAGAAGGCTGTAAGTCTACCATTGACGCACAAATCCCATAAAATGTTGATGCTAACTATCCCAAGGTTGTTCTGGCAATGACCAATGTTGGTGGCCAGATCGGTTACATCTATGGTGCCTACCTCTGGCCTAAGAGCGACGGACCCCGATATGGCATTGGTTTTGGTGCATCCGCCGGCTTCGCCTTCTGCTCCATCGTCTGTGCTTGGTGCATCCGAATCCTTCTTGTTCGGGAGAACCGAAGGATCCGGGCTTCCACTTCCGAGCATGTCAACCTTTACGGATACTAAAAGGCCGGAAAACATCAGCCCCCTTATGGATCATGACTATCTGGGACGCGGTGGGCTTGGGTATCTTGATCTCTAGTTTATGATGGTTAAAGGCGAATGGTTTACAGCGCTGAGAGTGGGACCTCATGATATTATGGATAGGGCCCTCTTGTTTTGGGATAAGGAATAAGTTGGTGAAGGTGTTGGGCAACGAGTGATAGGCGCTCAGAATCACAGGAAATCTTAGGTTCAACAGTAACTGGAAGATATGACACATTTGGTCAGAAACTTTAACTGCATAATGACTCCGTAGATGCCAATTGAAGGTACAGGAATACTACCAACACCCAAACTGCTATTGTACATACTCCCAAACAAACCACCTCACTCAAGCAATGTTAACCCGAACAGTACTTCCATCAATCTTGAAATCAGAGACAATGTCAGCTGGCCACCTGGGCAGAGCCACAAAGTGATCCTCCCACAACTGCTTATGCGGGCCGCGCCTCGCCATCATCACTTCATCCTGTCGTGTCTTTCGTGCAGCGGGGCTAACCTTGGAAAGGGTCTTGAAGATGGTTGTATGCCGGGCCGCGTCTCTCAAAGCAGCGTGCGAAGCTCTTAGTAGAACGGGCTTTGCGTCCTTTGCATCCAACCACTTGCCGCCCTTGGCCCAATCCTTGCCGTTGTAGCCCCATTCTGTGTACAGCTCTGTGCAATCCTTGTTGAACAGCTTCCGGTCCTTGGATTGGACTGTGACCTCGACGTAGTCGCCCCGTAGCTTTGGCGCAAACCGCGGGTCTACGCAAGCAAGATAAGCCTCGATGAATCCAGGCTTGGAGCCCCGAGAGTCATTGAAGATGCCCTGGAAAGCCAGCATAACCTTCGCCTCATTGATGGTGCCAGGCTGCCACTCTGCTTGATTCCGTAGGAAGAGTCTGCAGAGTGATGAGCCATGGCGATAAATGGACTGAGAGATGTCGATCGACTGAAGAGTCTCGTGAAGACTGATCTGGAGATCATTGAGGTATACACTCTTTCCAAGCAGAGTAGAAAGCTTAGAGTCCTTGTCGCTCTGAGACTCCAGTACGCGTTTCTTATCGACGACAGAACGCATCTTAGACGACGCCGGTAGATACTCAGATGAGGATTGGAAACTGGCGTGATAGCAGCATGTCAAGAGCGTGAACGTCTTGCCATCGGCAGCCTCTCTCAAAACCAAGAACAGGCAAGATGAGTTTCCTTCGTCCAGGATAAATACGTGATCGCGTCCGGGTTTGACGTACTTGTCCAGTCGCATAGTGGTGGTAAGATAGAGGCTCACAGGGCGACTAGTCTTGGACACCGCCGGGGCTTGGATCTTGAACAGCCATAGCCCAGACAACTCTTGGACAAACTCGGGAACCGAAGGGATCGTGAGGAGGCGAATCAGGTTGATTCCAAGAGTGCCATTTGCAGAGTTGACTGTGGCATCGAGGAACCAAGGTCTCTTGACATACGCACTACAACTTTGACGGAGGGCATACAGAGTGAACTGGCCTGGCTTCAAATCCGAGCTTGGAAGACGATCCCGATCACTTTCAATCTCATGCTCTGTCTTCCACTGCGCGGGGCCAGCACTCACGTTCAGGAAGACGGTGCCCTCTCGGCTGCGGAGCTTGGCCCACCAAGCCTCGAAAGTAGAGGATTGCCACTTCGGAATGTTCACATCTGGTGCCTTGAAGATCCAGTTGGGCCCAGGAGCCTTCCAGTTCGGCATCCAGGACGGGCATTGGCCCGCGGAATCCATAGCTGCGGCATTGCGCAAGACGTCAATGTTCCTCATGTTGAGAAGCGCGTATGCAAAAACGCCAAAGAACATGTGCTGACACGAAATTCCGTAGTTCGCCTGGAAGCTGAAACCCGAGGAAGGATTGTTGCCAACCAATGCCATGATTCCAAAGATCTTGTCGCGAGGGTCGGTGCACTGCGACTTGGAAACTGCTCGGAGAGTCTTGAACAAGCCTTGGTTGTTGAAGGTCTGCTGGCCCAGGTACTCAAGCCAAGGGGCCTTCGTCTGCTCCCACTTCAAGGGAGAACTAGAAGAGATAGACCGGATCGTTGAAGAGTTCATCCAATACTCCACGTCGCCCAGCTGAAAGACAGCTTGCCGGGAAAGTATGAGTTCTTGAATCACCCACATGCGACTGAAGTATCGTTTTTGAAGAAGACCAGCCAAATCAACTCTATAGTCTGGTACACCGGGGGTTTGTACAGGCTTCCCATCGGTCAACTGAAGCTGTCGTCGCAGAGGGTATGGCTGTGTCGTTGGTGTGGCGCCGAGATAGAGATAGACAGATCGACAAGCCGAGTAGATTTGCGACATCTTGGAGACCTGGGCATCGCGCTCGCTGATGTCATTCTGGTTGATGCAAATAGCATCTACCCAGATCATTCGGCATCCCTTCAAGGGTCGCATAAGTCGAAGCATTGACCAGCAATTCTTCGTCTGTATCAAGACATCCCACCAAGGGCCGATGTAGATCGGCATGGTGAAGGAGCCATCTCCGTTTTCTCCGGCCCAGGTGTAGGATGTGGCCTCATACTCGGGGCATCTCTCGTTCTTGTACACTTCAAGATCGATGTGGATGGGGTCATCGGTGCTGAATGGTGCTGAAAGAGCAATCAAGCGAAACTCATCCGGGGCCAGCCTGGATGGGTAAACCGGCGATATAGGCAGTTTGCCGTTGCTCGTGGCGGGGCCATTCGGTTTGGTGGCTGGTTTAGTCCCTGCTGTTGTGACATAAGGGACCGAAGGAGGCCAGTAGAGGTTCAGTTGTCCCAGGGGCTCATCACGAGGTGGTGGTGTGAAAGGGCTGGTGGTCTTTTGTTGTAGGATGAGACCTTTGAGGTCTGGTGCAGCACCACAAGTCTTGCACCAAGGAGTCCCTTTCTGGACCACAATAAGTGGTGCCTTGCATGTGGGTTTATGCCAACGAGTCATGGTATGATGAGGATGGAGAAGGGGGATAATTTGTGCAAGCTACAACCAAGATTACAAGCGATCTACAGCAATTCTTATGTACTTGAAGGAGAAATCTTCAGCACCAGATTACATGGTTGTGTCGGCGCCAAAGTGTGAGACCGCAGCTCTTGGCTTCAGGCATACTGTACCTGTGATTGGAAAGAGCAATGCACAAGCGCTCTGATGGAGAAAGCGGGCCGATGCGGGTTTGGCGGGAGCATCCGCAATAATTACGAAACGAGCTGCGCCTCACGCAATATTATCCCAGTCCTTGCAGTTAAAAAGTACTTGGATTAGAGACTGAAGATCATACCACCCAAAGTAGATTCTATCGGATCTTTCTTGTCCTTCCCACCAACAGACACACCCTTTTCCTCAGTCTGTCTCACGGCTGAAGGGAAGCGGATTCATCATGCCATCAAGGCGCTTACTGTGCATCGGGGCGCCTACGAATTCGGCATTAGGCGCGATGTCAAGATAATCATTGGATTGATCGTGTAAGGGTCCCTTGTGCCAGTAAGCAAAAGTCTTTCAGCCCTCCTGGGCTGCAGTAGCTAAAAATGTACTGACGGCTTGACAGACCTCCAACGCATGACACTACGCATGTGTCGGCATATCATGTGGTGGGCAGCTTCTTGGCAGGAGATGACCTAAGCAAGAAGTTCATGATCACTGATGGGGGAGATGCTCTACTTTTATAGGGAACAAAACCTTCTTTCCATGTGAGGCAGCAACCTTTATGTATTGCTCTACACGTATGGGTTTCCGGGGCCCTGGACGGACGGTGGCAGACCTGGGGGGGAAAAAAAAGATAAAACTTACAAAATAAGGTTCCTACAATTCCCTAGATCTATATTTCAATTCCTGTCATATAATCATATTCTGCTATCTCTATAATTTTGTAATTTTTTACAGCATATCATGTTGTTACCTAAGGGAACCCTCACTGACCACAAATACTCTTCCCAAGACCTACCAAAGGCAGCGTCCTACTTATCTATGTAACTTGCTTTACTGAAATAACCAGGCTATTGCAAATCAACTATATAAAGCCTTAGCATTTTTCTCCGCCGCCTAGAGGACCTGAAAAAGAGAATAAACTGGCAGTCCGATGGTCGGAGGCAGCTGGCCCAGTTTACCCTAGGCCGACACCGGACCCTCTTATCTCGGCACCCTTTTCCCCGATGCCGAATGACGCGACCAACATGTTGATATTCAACCAACAAATGTCGACGGGCTTTTGACATAAAATATTAAGGAGTTTCTCGATCCTGATTCTTCGAGCGCCAGTGAGGGTTTATATTATGCTAGTCACCGCCATCCTATCACAGCGAATCTTCAAGACCGCTTGTAGAACAGCTTTCTGGCCCGGCTACACTAGACGCAGCGCACCATGGTTCAAGCAAACCCTTACGAGTTCTTGGTCATAGGATGTATTTGGTATTGGATTTCTTTGCTACTGCTTGTATACTTTGGGGTATGAAGGCCAAGTAATACCCCGACTCGCCAAGATGTTGGAGTTGGCTGCCAATGTCGCCAAGAGCGCCCACGAGGCAGACGCCAAGCTCCTGCGAAAGGATTGCATGACTTGGAGAGCTTAGAACGCATTATTAAGCTTTTAGAGAGTAGGAGACAAAGATTCTGATGATTTTGGAAACATGGGAGGTCGAGTCCAGTCTCGAGAATTAAGATCTGAACTTCAGGCAGGGATGCCAACAGCCGAAGTCCCGCGCGAATTAAGAGGTTAAAAGTCACGTCACACCGTTTCCAGCTGTGCAATGGACACATATTAGGCATAATGGGCCCAGTTTTTTGGGATGGACTGAGGCAAGGCAGGTTTCTTCTGTTAACTATAGCCCAACTAGCCAAGAACCAGACGCTTAACCATTGAACAAAGCCTCCCATAGGAGCTGCTGTGTAATATGCAAGAGGACTTTGACAAATCTTCTCACCACTTCTTTCATCCATCAGCCGCACTCCGCGGGTTCCGAGGCCAGGGACTTTGGAAGATGCAGGGAGCGCGGTACTCCGCTCCGGGTTGCTCGATCTGTATTCATAGACGTTGTTCCAGGTTTAATGCCGAATGATACAATGGAGCGCTGCGACAGATAAAACAGTCACAGCTCACCGGAGTCGAAATATCAAGCTTGAAAGGGATTGGACGATGTCATAACCCAAAGAGGAGTGCTTGTACTGAAGTTGTATTGAAAGTGGCGACAACGGTGCATGTTGGCCTTCAGCAAAAGCTTGACTAGGTGTCAAGAGTCGACAAAATCAGATGATCGGTTATGTCGACAACCATAAACGGAATGTGACAGACAGTCAAGATCAGCAACATGGTTGGTGGCAGCTTGGAAGTTCCTAATGGAAAGGAACTTTGGGAGCCCACTGAAACCAGGCCCATAGAAACGTGGTCCATTTGTAAGCCAGGTTTCTTCAATATGGCTGGCCCAACTTTGACAGCCATTAATTGCTAGAGTCTGGACTTTGGGATCGTCTTAAAGGGTGGGGTTTCAGCTGAAGACTTGGGGAAGAAGTTGCTACGCATTAAGTGATAGATGAAGCATCTCGAATCTCATTGAATATTTTATACGGGTTTGTTGGTTCAGTAGGGACCTCGGTGACTTTTGGGTCAACTTTTTACCGTGACGCCGCAGGATACGTCAGATGCAGTCAGCATCCTTCGCCCACATTCCTGGATTCCAATCCCGTAGCGAGGCTGACGCAGCATTAAAAAGTGACATGCTGCTCGGACTTTGTTGGCAGACGAGTCCGAGGTTCCTGGCATAGCATCGTTTGCTGAAGAACGCTTGTTTGGCCACTTTGTTTGGTAGTCAGTGGTCACCATAGGGTTTTATCCAATGGGATAATCCCCAGTCCGGTGAAATCTCGTAATAGTACCGGTGCAACACAACATCGGACCATAGTGTTTCCCAACTGGGACTCATTTTTCGATCAAGCTGTGATGCGTGCATCATGATTATGATGATATCCTTACATCCCCTCCTGTCTACGTCAGCTGCATCAAATACCTTTCATGGGCCTAAGAATAGATGCAAGAAGATATCGCGTTCACAGTCCGTCCAGCTGGCAGATATATCTTGGCGTAGTTATCCCCATCTTTCGACCTGCCGTGGCTTCATCTCCGACACAACGCACTCATACCCAAAATACAACGTTTCACGTCCCCGCCATTTCTCCAGCTACAAATCGCTAAACCTATAAACCTATCAAGACTCAAGTCACATATTTTTTTTTTTAGCTTGAGAGACGGTTATTGTTATTAGCAAGGGCCAACTGAAATTGTCACCCCAACTCGAGTCTCACAGCGCCGACCACCTAAGAACCAGCACAATCACACAATCAGCAAAATGCCATCCGCAACGCGTAGCGGCAACAAAAGAGGAATGGACAAGTTCAGGAACAAGCTGAATCAATCTCTCGAGGAGAAGAGGAGAGAAAGGGAAGCTGCCGCTGCTGCTGCGGCCGCCGAGGAAGAAGAGCAAGAAGAGCAAGAAGAGGAGGAATGGGAGGAAGAGGGTGAGGAAGAAGAAGATGAAGAGAACGGGGACGACGAGGAAGAAGAGAATGAAGGCGAGGAGGATGAAGATGAGGAAGAGGAAGAGGACGAAGAAGAATACGACGATGATGAATAGAGAAACACCCTCAATAATTACCGAAACACCAGAGGAGCTCTTTAATACCCACATCAGCCATACTATCAACATCATTATCCCCCCTAGCGACATCAGGTCTACCAGTTCGCGCCGTTCTTTCCTTCCTCCTTCGTCTTAGCTCACCAATGGCCACATCGTCTTAGTCAGCCAATAAAAATCTTTCTTATCTCGCGTTCAACCACATGTTCTTTATCATTCACCGCATCAACTTTACTTAACCGCTCACCAATGGCAGTCACCGAATCAGTCAGCACTGGCCGCGTAGTCGGCGCCTTGGCTTGCCAGTTGGACTCGTATCTCAGAACTCTCGATACCGAGGTTGTTTCGTGTGTCAAGGCACCGGCAGAAGCTAGCAAAGGCTCCAAGAAGAAGAAACAGGAGGCTGCTCCTCAAGATGAGTGGTTGATTGAATGCGCCGATTCTGTCTTGTTTCCCGAAGGTGCGAAAGCCGTTCGTTGTCAATCAGGATGAGTCTAACTTGGCTATCGCAGGTGGCGGCCAGCCTTCAGATCACGGCACTATCACTCTCTTATCTGGTTCTGATCAGACCCCAATCCCCATCAAAAACGTTCAAAGACATGGCCTGCGATGCGTCATCTACTCTCCCCAGCCTCTATCTCCTGGTGATAAAATTCGTCAAGAGGTAGACTGGGCTCGCCGATGGGACCACATGCAGCAACACACTGGCCAACATCTTCTCTCCGCCATCATGATGAACGACCATGGCCTCAAGACACTTGGCTGGGGTATGGGTGCTGCCGGAACTATGAATTATGTTGACATTCCTCGGAAACCAACCGAGGAGGAGATACAAAGCATTCAGTCTCGGTGCAACCAGTTCATCCGCGATAATCTTCCCATCAAAGTCGAAACCCCTGATGACGCCAAGCACGAGAAACTTCCTGGAGATTATGACAAGTCTGAAGGCGTCGTTCGGGTGATTCATATTGGAGATATTGATATTAATACGTACGTATTTATTCCCCAGTTTACCTCTTTGTTTTAATACTAACCATTATCAATAGCTGCTGTGGCACCCATCTCTCTCAAACTTCTCATGTCTCGCTAGTCATAATCGGCTCTACTCAGTCGGTGCATGGAAAGAACTGTCGTCTCTCGTTCATGACTGGAGATAGGGCTGTATCACTCGCCAATGCATCTGTTGGCGCCGTCGGCTCCATTGCAAAGCTCATGTCATCCAGCAGTGCACCGATTGAAGTTCTTGCAAAGACTTCAACAATGTGCGATACTGTGACAGAGTTACGAAGGGTCGAGAGAAAGCTCATGCTTGAGATTGCCAAATATGAGAGTGATCGAGTCAACACAGTGATCCGCAGCGGAAAGAATGCATGGGTACATCGCTCCGATGGTGGAATGGATTTCATCAACAAGATTATAGGCGAGACGAAGGAGACAGTTCAGGGAACTGGCCATGTTGTTGTCTTTGCCATAGGCGAGTCAAAGGGTACTGGCCCAGTGGTCATTGTGGGCGACAAGGAAGCAGTAGAGGACATGGCGACTAAAGTCAAGGGAGTCGTCAAAGATATCAAGGGCGGAGGTGGCGCTGGTAAATGGCAGGGTAAAGTCAAGGAATGGCAACACTCTGAGCTGACGGCGCTGAAGGAACTGGTAGAATCATAGATGGAAGTCCAATAGAGCCTAGATATGGAACGTTACTTACAAGCTAACACGCAATTGTAAACTGAAGAGTCGTCTTATTTGTGATTGCAAGCAGAGCTGGTTCCTATGATCAAATACCCCTCTCCGAATTCTCTTAGCACAATGGAACAGGTGCCCCGAAAAGGACAGCGCCCTCGTCTCCCGGTTGAGCTCTTGGGTCAGGGAATCCAATATAGCTCTTTTTCGTTCTGAGCAGTCGTAGCGACTTGCAATTTAGGTTGAACTTCCACTGAGAAAACTGGAATGCTTTCGGTTGGAGGTGATACACCAACAAAAGCTCTTGATATTATGTGTTAGGTAGAAATGAGCACCTGATCCCCCACGGCCAGAGTACTTATAGCGCTAGCAGCTCTTAGATAAACTTTCAAGACAGACCTCTGCATTAATATATATATACCTTGGATTGGTAATCATCTTACTCAGTTGTTAGGAATCTCAGCCGCATATCGTGACATCCCTACCAACCCAGCCCCTCACGTTCAATCCCGAGCGGGATGCGCTCCGATTAGGCCTCATCACCCCGCGTTTCTTGCGTAATCCACGCAACGCGTCACAGGCCGTCTCACAGACCCTCCCGGGATGCCACGGGTGCCCCCGCCTCCAGAAAGTTTAACTTAGACTGCGACTATTGTGACAGGGGTCCCTGAAAGAAGTGTGCGGTAGATATTAGGTCTACGAACCTCGGCTGTCCTGATCAAATGAGTAGAAACATTACTCCCCGTGCTGGTTGTCTCGGAATCCGGTACCTAGTTCCGTGGCTTTGTCTTGGACAGTCCCGGGCCTGCTATAATCTATTGCCGAATGAGTCTCGTTCCGAATGTTGAGTTGAATCGAGCCCGATGAATGCCTCATGGGCATTTATTAATACCCCCGGTCCTGCCCCCTTGGAATATCTACACTTGTCAGGCTCTTTCAAAACGTACTTACAGCTGTTCACGACCATTCATCTCCACTTCAACATGACCGATTCTGACTCACCAAAGGCAGACACTGCCGTCGACCTGCGTGAAGAGTATGTCCCTGTCCCGTGTTCATATTCTTGTCGACTGTTACTCACATCCTCTCTTTCTTCTAGTGTTGGGAAACTACCCCCGGCCGCCGACACGACCCAGGTTCATCTTGACCCAGCCGCTGAGGCCCGACTTCGAAGGAGAATTGACCTACACATCCTGCCGATTGTCAGCATCCTCTACTTATTCTGCTTTATCGACCGTTCAAATATCGGTAGGTTTCCTTTTGTCTTCCCCCAGAGGACTCGGGCTTATCTGTACGGATCCAGGAAATGCTCGTCTAGCCGGTTTCGAGCAAGACTTGGGGATGAAGGGGATCGACTACAACGCCACCCTTTCCTTGTTCTATGTCTCTTATATCATATTCGAAATCCCCTCCAACATCCTCTGCAAGATCATCGGGCCTGGCTGGTTCTTGCCGATTTTGACCATCCTCTTTGGTGGCTGCTCAGTTGCAAATGCTTTTGTGACAAACGTGCCGCAGGCCATGGCTATTCGCTTCCTTCTGGGCATCTTCGAAGCTGGAATGCTACCTGGCATTGCCTATTACCTCTCGCGATGGTATCGAGCGTCTGAACTGGTCTTCCGAATCGCTTGTTACATCGTAACAGCCGCTTTAGCTGGAGCATTTGGTGCCTTGCTTGCGTCGGCTATCCTCACCATGGATAGCTTCGGATCTCTTCGTACCTGGCGGATGATATTTGGCATCGAGGGCATGATCACCATGGCGCTTGGCCTGATCTCTCTATTCATCTTGACCGACAGCCCTGCCACGGCTCGCTGGCTTACGGCAGAGGAGAAGAAGCTCGCCGAGGACCGTTTGCGATCCGAGCGGGTTAGCCAGTCACAGGTTCTGGATCGAATCGACAAGAAGAAGCTCCTCAGGGGTATTATCAACCCAGTGACGATGGCAACCTCTGTGGCCTTCTTCTTCAATAACATCACGGTCCAAGGCCTTAGCGTGTTTGCTCCAACGATTGTACGCACAATTTATAGCGACCGGAGTGTGGTTCAGCAACAGCTCTATACTGCGCCACCGTATATTGTTGGGGCCTTCTTCACGCTTCTGGTGCCATATTTCAGCTGGAAACTTGACAACCGACAAATTTTCTTGGCCCTATGCTCGATACCTACCGCTGTTGGCTATATCATGTTCCTCGCATCCAAGGACTTGATGGTGAGGTACGCAGCCTTTTTCTTCGTGGCTGCCCTCATCTTTTCCTACGCGCCTCTGTCAAATGGCCAGGTCTCTGCCAATGTCGTTTCCGATACAGCTCGATCATCTGCGATCGGATGGAACGTTATGATAGGGAACATTGGTGGGCTCATTGCAATGTGGTCGTTTCTACCCTCCGATGGCCCCGACTATCCGATTGGTAACGGGATAAACCTGGCCGGGCAGGTCGTCATAATGTCTGTTATGTATTTGACCTTGTTGTGGATGAAGCGGGATAATAGAGGAAGGGATACAAGGCAAAGGGAGGCGGAAGCGGCGTTGGGCAACGTTGATGCCGAGGGCATTGAAGATCTAGACTGGAAGCACCCGCGTTTTCGGTGGAGAATTTAGAATTAATAAGATTTTTAAGTCCCTGTTTCAAAGGGCAAGAAAGCTTCTCTCTTATCTGAATTTTTGTGAACTGGTTAAACCGACGCTGCTTTTCTATCCCGTAGTATATAAGCTTTGTTTGCAAGTGGGAGAAGTCGTCAAGGACTCGTAAAACGCACACGGCCTTATAGACTCCTATAATGTGCAGTTTCAGCATGAACTGGTTGAGCTTTTGAGAACTACTAGCTATATAAATCCTACCTCGAGGAGGCCTCTACTAGTTTTATTTTCCTCATCTTAACTCTTCTTCTTTTTCAATGACGTCTTGGTCGTACATGAGATCAAACACACATATAAACACATGACAGCATCAAATCCCAATGCTGTAAAACACCGTAATCTTAACTATAATAGTGTATCTAAAGGAAGCCATCAGCCCCTATAACGAAGAAGACAGTTGTTGGCATAGGCCATCGCTAAAACCCAATGCTGGAAAATACCATAGCCAAGGTTTTATCAATCTTCTATAGCTGCCGCTATAGAAGACCGCTAATGCTTATGCGCGTGCGAACCGTGGCCACACTCTCCTCGCTTCATCAGCCTAGCCATCTCGGCGCGCCCTTCTTCACCCAGATTCCTACCACCGACACCACCCAGCGACCTGCGCGCCATCCTGACAGCAGCCTCATTGTCGTTGGGAAACTTTGGCGTGATCTCTTGGGCAAAGGTCGTCTGCGCACTATCCTCGACGTAGACAACCTCTCCACCTACCATGGTGAGGAGTACTCGGTTCCGACCCAACTCCTCTTCCGGCACTTCGAAGTAGTTCTTCTCAAGCACGATGATATCTGCAACCTTGCCTTTCTCCAGCGATCCAATCTGCTTATCAGCTCGTAGGAGTCTGGCGGGGTTGATTGTCATGGCTCGAAGAGCGGACTCGCGAGTGATGCCGCGACCAGGGAAGGGGCCCCTATAGTCTTCGCCGATGGACGCCGGCGAGTTGGGGTTC
Source organism: Fusarium keratoplasticum (assembly GCF_025433545.1). NCBI lineage: Eukaryota > Fungi > Ascomycota > Sordariomycetes > Hypocreales > Nectriaceae > Fusarium > Fusarium keratoplasticum. Next base: position 2,122,907 of record NC_070539.1, on the reverse strand, counting down.
TCCGGGTCACCTCTGCGAGTCACTCCCGCCTTCAGGGCCAACCAGATGTCAAGAGGATCGACCTACGAGTATAACGTTAGCTAGGGCGGTGGAAGACAGGCGGAGCATCCAGCTACTTACAGGCCAGTCACTACCATATACAGGTGGCCTTCCAGCCTCCTCGATGCGCGCATACGCGTCCAAATTATCCATCCGGTACTCACCCAGGCTCAGCAGCGTTTCAGGCACCCACATTGGGGCGAGCTGGGACCATTGGAAACTGAAGACGGCATCAACGCCAAGTTCGGCAAAGCGCGGCCAGTCCTCCTCCAAGGTCAAGGAAGCATGGGCCAGGGCGAGACGGATCGGAGGTGCGTCTGGGTGAGCTCTACGGTAGTCTTCTGCCGCATCCAAGCTGATGTGGACAGCCCTGTCACCGTCGGTGTGCAGCTGCGCGTCGACCCCCTTAAGGAACAAGCCTCCGAGGGTCTTGGAGAGAATGTCGGCCTCCCAATACGTGCGGGCCAACTCGTCCGGGTCAGGCGCCCACTCTACAGTACCGTTTGTACCATTGGTAGGAAGCCAGTAAGGATCCGTATTGGCGGCCGTCCTAGCGGAATAGGGCATGATGCCATCCAAGAGTGCCTTGATCGACTGCCATTTCAGCGTTGGATTGGGACCGATGGTGGTGTTGTCGTTACGAGATGCGAGCAACTCTACCGTCTCATCGACTACCGCATCAACCTCTTCCAGCGTCGATGGGGGCTGGATGCGGTAGTCAAAATACCCGCGCGAGCTAAGTTCGCCCTGCTCCTTGATGATCTGCCACGGACCCCAGTGCTCGTTGGTCGCCAGTGCATCTTGCCAGGTTGTAATGCCGTTCTCGCGTAGAATCTGGAGCGCAGCGCGGCCGGCATCGGCATTCTGCTCTTCGGAAGGCCGCGGAGGCCCAGCAATGAGAATATTGGCGCCATCTAGGAGCACTCCGGATGGTTCCTGGGATCCCGAAACGTGCTCGATAATCCCACCAGGGGGATTGGGAGTGCTCGCAGTGATGTTGGACAGAGCCAGAGCCCGAGAGTTGAGAACAAAGGTATGGTAATCGCTGGAACGAACAAAGACGGGGCGGTTTGTGTTCAAAGTGTCAAGTTCTTCCTTGGTAAGCGTCTCGCCAGAGAGGGCCAGAGGAATGTAGTTGAGGGCAACGCCGTCAAGCCAGTCATCGTCAGTGCTGTCTGGGTCGCTATCGAGACAGGTCTGCAAGTGCTCGAGAATCTGCTCCACGTTGAGTCGTTGATAGTTGAAGTTGCATTTGAGCAGATCCTGCCCAGCTTGCAAGACGTGCATATGCGGATCCACGAAGCCAGGCATAACCATGCGGCCTTCCAGGTCCACGACCTGCGTTGCGTTCCCGATCAGGGGCGCGACCTTGGCGTCGTTACCAACGTAGATGATTTCTCCGTCCTTGACGGCCAGAGAGCTGACCTTGCTCGATGCCGCGTTAAGGGTATAGATGGATCCATTCTGGAAAACAAAGTCGGCAACAGGACGTCCTGGACGATTGGGTGGTCCCTTGGCGGTGGCGTAGGACACCATGCCCGTGGCTATGAGTGCCCCAGCGCATCGTAGCATTGAGACAAGCGGCATTGCGAGTGATATCGCGTACTAGTAACAATTTTGAGAATGTTGACGTGATAAGTTGAACAAGTCGAAGGCTCAGTGAGTGAGAGACTGATGATAAATGTAAACTCGTCAAGGTGTCACCTCTGGGCCCTCTTTATACTTGACAATATGGCATGGTCTAAACAAGGCCAAGAGGATTGGAAAGATGGCACAGCCACAAGACCACAAGCTTAGACGAGGCTGATTCTGAGAAATCGGTCGAGCTCTCGGAAACCCTCTTTCGCCATAACCGGTGCATACGCGTCGCCACATGAGCGAGGGGCTGGATTTGATCTACCCATCTATTTCCGGATCACCATCACATAAGCAACGAAAGTATATGACCTTCATACTCAGATTCCCAGTTGAACCAAGGTAATCGGCCCATTTCCGATATCAAAACCCGGAAGCGTTTCTGGTTGGAGGAGCTATCTCCCCCCTTGTTCTCACGGTTGTCGTTCCGAGACTGCTCCGTTGTTCAGATAAGCTTGGTGAAGCACTTCATCGTGTGGAATAGAGTTGTGCTTTTCTCCCCGTGACTGAATCCTGGTATAGGCTAAAGCTTATAAACTGGGTTTGCAAGAGGCCGAAGCAGGGGTGCCAGAGGCCAGCAAGACAAGGGGTGCCGAATGCCCTCATTTGTGGATATTTCTCCGAATAACTGGAGTTACTAATCGTCTCTAACCGTATTGGATTCCGAGCGTGCCTAGCTACTTAGAAGATGCTACGGACGGCTGCACACTCTATTTGACGATAATTAAAGGACATCTCAAATCATTAGTAAGAAGTAGCTGCCTATACTGCTATAGAACAGACCAGGGGCTATGTCACTGGCGTCAAGATCCACGAGGGTCTGAAATTTATAGAGAGGTGCTGACGCGTACCATAGATGATCTAGGCTAGATGGATATCGCGCGCGCTTAATACTGCAAGTGAGTTGGTTCGGTCCGACACTGCAAGGGTCTAGGCCGGATGCTTTTGCAAAGTTTACTTGGGGTTCCGTTCCGTAACTTATCCCACCGGCGTTTATTCCTTGATTACCAATTCGCCAATTTGCCAAGCTCTCTGCAACCACGTTCCGGCTTTACGTCTACTGTAACCGCAGCGGCTTCCAAGGTCCTCCTTTAATGGCCGCGAATTGAAAACTTCGTGGTTTCACCTTTTGTTAGGTAAAAAGTGCTCGATGTCCCCCTCCTAAACTTCCGCGCAGGCGCGTCTACCCTCCGTTGTGAAACCATCGTCCATGTCAACACACTTTAGCACTGATATCCGTAGTAGAGACGATAACAATTTGGTAGAGACTTGTCTTGCCACCATTGAGTCGCGCCTAGATGCCGGCTGTTGGTAGGGTCGATCAGCACCTGCTTCGTCCTCCAACTCGAACAATGTTCCACTGAGCTCCTAGGACCTTCCCAAGATCCGCTTACACAAGAACTTTGATATATGGTACTAAGTATTGGCCTTAAAGGGGGATAGGATCCTAAAAGTAGGCTTATATAGATATCTTAGGCCGAGCATAGCTTAAGCATAGCCTTCCCTAACTATAACTTAGGCCTCCTTAGCTATTACTTAGTACTCACTTAGCTTTGAGCGGCGGGAGCTTACCTATAGGAATGGAAATGGATTCTAGCGTGCTTGAGTTTCGTCTCTAAGTAGATGAACATTTGGTTCAAGAACTAGCCAGACTAATATACTGGATGCCTCGTTATAAACTGAGTCCATCCATGCAACTTGATAGGCCTTTTCTTGGCGGTTGTCCTAATTGATGTGAACTGCGTCGATCCAGAGGGCTCTTCCTTGTCCATCCCGTGGCCGTAGTTGTCTCAACATGGCCTCAAGCTTTTCTCCAACAGAGAACTCGCCCCCATTGAGCAGGATAAGGGGCCGAGAAGGCGAGGTTCCCCAGACATAAGACAGACCCTCGTATTTGGCGGTTGACTCATAATCTACCTCCTGGATCGTGCAAAGAATCGGTTCAGATAATTTAGGGTACGTCGGCTGTGACTGAGAACGATGCGGATATGCGACCGCAGAACCAAGGTCCACCAGTTTACCGGACCCGAAGGCTTACAGAGCTCGAGGTTTATCTAGCTAGCCTACTACCATCTCCAGACGAGGCGAGATCAAGGCTCATTGCACGAGGTAGGAGGTTTCATAGCCTCCAAGGTGTTCAACACAGAACATATTCTGGGCGAGTTACCTTCATCGACCCGAGCAGACACACAAAGACAAAAAAGACAACCAGATAAATTTAGTGGACAGCCATCATTTGTGATCTCAGTGAATTTAATGCTAACACGTTGCATTAAAAGATTAAGGAGTGAGTCATGGTAGATGCTGCGGCATACTTGGACTCCCATTCGCATAATTGTTGTAAACTTGAATCTCTCGATTCTATCTATTGTAACCCAGATTTTTGTCAAGAACAACACTCGCATAGATTCGGATTTAAGTTCAGCGACCCTATCGGAGGAGGAACTCTATCACGATGCCCAGGTTCGACATGAAGCGGGTTCCGGTGAGTTGTCAACAGACATAGTCCCTCCATGCATGGCCAACTTCTATTTCGGGCCATCTCGAAGACGAGCACTTTACTCTTTGCAGCTAAAAGCTCTAGGATACTCACTCAAAGCAAGGCTCTGGTGCGAATTGGACGTCGACCACCTGTTTGACATACCCTGGAACGACGCCTTTTCGAAGCTCCTGTTTCCACCAGTCTACAAGAATCTGATGTTCTCCTTTTTGGAGGGTCATGTTGCCAACGAACCCGTATTTGATGACATTGTTGAGGGCAAGGGGCTCGGCATTGTTATACTATTGCTCAGCAGCTCAGGCATTGGCAAAACCCTCATAGCTGAAGCCGTAGCCGAAGAGGCCTGCAAACCCATTTACCTTCTCAATGCAGCAGAGTTCGGTCAGCAACCAGAGAGTATCGAGTCCAGGCTACCCAAGATCTTTGAATTGGCCGAGAGTTAGGGATGCCATAGCCTCCCGCTTGACGAGTGCGACGTCTTCCTGTTGGAACGATCCTCGAACGAGCTGACACACAATAAGGTTTTTGCCGTGTTTCTTCGGTGAGTAGCTCTATTCCGTAGCCTTGAACTTGTTATTGACCAAGCGATAGGAGAGCTCGAATACTACCGCGGCCTTCTTATCATGACCTCGAACCGTGAAAAGTCCATAAACCCAGCATTTAACAGCAGGGTTCATTCTACACTACACTGCACTCCCGTGAGCTAGACAAGACGACGAGGGAGCACATCTGGAGGGGATTCGCTGCCAAAGCTGGGCCGCGCAATGCTCTAAGCGACTCATCCTATGAGCGTCTCTCGCGGCCCCCTATGAATGGTCGTGAGATCTGGAACGTGGTCAAGATTTCGATACTCCTGGCGGCAAAGGAGAAAAGTAAGTTGGGGATGGAGCAGATCTGCACAGCCTTGCCAGTGAGTCGAGGCGGAGGATGGTGGGCTAGAGGTCTTGGATGCGACTTGAACTTTCTATGGTACCTCGTATTCGAGAGAGCCAAAATCGGTCAGACGATATTATATGTTTGACAGATAAGAAAACGATACAGTTTATCGGGTATCTCCATGTCTATTCCAAGGGGAGATACACATCCAAGTCCATCGCCCAATGCCAAGCTTTGATCAACAAAGTCCCTCGTCATGACCACAGATTTGATCCGTGAGTCGATGCCGACCCTAGTCACCAGACAAGTCACAGTAGCCCAACTCGGCTTCAAGCATCTGGTATGTCATAAAGCCCAACCCCACAGTTTCCACTGGAGCTTCCGTCTGGGGAAATACTCGGAAAATGCCCAACCCAGCCTCAATTACGCGGTCAAGGGAGGGATTTACATAAAAGACATCCCTTCCGGGCGAATCACCTTGTCATCTACAGGGGTTGGCACCACCTCCAGTTGATGCGGGCTGAGATGCTCGTAAAGTTCCCCTTCTGTCGAGGGAGGCAGGGATGGCCCTGCTCTTGTGCGTGCGGAGAATCCCCGAGACCCCCAACAACCGTTTTTCTCCGCGGATGTTCTCCATATCCCGAGTCAGTTCCAGCCCAGTCAACGCTAGTTCATACTGTGGCTGGCGATTGCTTCAAGACTAAGATGGCTAGTTCACGCCGCTTCCAGCCACTCAGCAGCTGAGTCTGGAACTGGGCAAGTCGGAATCACGGATGGATCAGATTGAAGATAAGAAGGGACTCGGTCTTTTGTCTACATGACTGTATCTAAGGCAAAGATGTATCTCCAATCCCTTGCGGCTGATTAGTGTGCAACACCGTGACCAGAGCCAGAGGCTAATGAATAATTAAGCAGCATCTTCGCCTTTGACGTCGTGCGACTGGGCGAATTCTATCTACGAGTCAGTTTATGTCGCATGCTCACCAGGAGAGGCCAATACTTACGGTCGACAGCAGTGTACTTGAACTTGCGGGCGGGAATCTTGTTCTCGAAGAGAACATCGAGTTCTCCGAATGTGCGGTCCTTGGTCTCGGGAAGACGGAAGTAGCACCAAGTGTTGCAGAGGAGGTTGGTGCCTGCGTAGAAGAGACCAGCCTTGGCTCCCCAGTTCCAACCTACAGAGTGTCAGTGCATGTTTGCCATGGAGTATCAATTGAGCAGGAGCTTACCAAGGGGAGAGATCATTCGAGGAGTAATGGTGTGCTCAACAAGACCAGTGAGGTTATACACGAATCTTCCAATAACAATGGTCTTGTAACGGAGACGTCCAGAGGGAGTTTCGGCAACGATGGGATAACAGACAGGGCCAACAGTGACCATGTTGACCAAGTTGGAAACCACCAGAATGATACCAATTGCCATCTGAGCCCCTTCGCTCTTGGTGAATCCAAGGCCTCCAATGACGAGGTTCGCAAAGAAGAGGAATGTGAGACCGCTCATGTAGAGAGTCGCTCGACCAAGGTGAGGGAAGAGGAACCAGGAGATGATGCCACCAACGACATAGCAAGCTGACAGAGAGATGTTGAGGTTCAGGGAGGCAATCTCGGAGAAGCCTGCGGACTGGAGGAAAGTGACTCCATAAGCGACGAGAGCGTTGCCGCCGAGAATCTGAGCAGCCCAGACGACACAGTTCTGCCAAAAGTTAGCCATTTGTGCAAACATTGAATCCAAAATCCACTCACAATCTCAGTTCTCCAAAGGTTGGTTCCACGAAAGCAGTCCAGGAAGCTAGCCTCATGCGTCTCAGCCCTCTCCAGAGCAGTAGTATGGCGGATATAAGCAAGCGTAGCCTCAACCTCAGCCTCCCTCTCGACATTGGCCTCGTGAAGGCGCATCAAACTCTTCTTTGCCACATCAAGCTTGTTTCGTCGGACGGCGTTCCAAGGAGACTCGGGAGCAAAGTAGGCTCCGATAAAGAGAGGAAGAGGCCAGATCCACTGGAGGAGGAAAGGAAGTCGCCAGCCCATGTCACCCTCGATGCCGGCTACAGCACGGACGACACCACCGGAGAGAAGGATACCGGCGCCCCAACACATACAGACGTAGGCGGTGACATAGGGTCGAAGGACTGTAGGGACAACTTCGGAGGCGTAAGTAGTGGAAAGAGTCTGTTTGAACGCACATATGTTAGCTTAAGGTCTTTGACAACCAGCAAACTGACAAGTTGGATCAACTCACCTGGAAAACACCCCAAGAGACACCACACATAGCCTCACCCCATGCAAGAACAGGCAGCGAGGGCGCAAAGCAAGGAATAGCGATCATAACAGCCATCCATGCCAAGAAGAACATCATGGTGTATCGAGCACCGAACCTATCCTGGCAAAAGGCGTTGGCGACGAGACCAGCAAGCTGGCCAACCAAGGCCGAGTTAGACAGACCCGACTGCCAGGCAGGGGTGATTTGCTTCTGCTCAGTCTTGGGGTCCCAGACACCAAATCGCTCTCTGAACTGCGTTTGGCCGTAGAACGAGGTGATCTTTGCCACATGTCAGTATCAAGTCTCGTCATATATCAGATTTGGGGTAACTAACAATGACAAGGTCGTAACCCTCCATGATAAGACTGGTGGACAGGAAAAGAGCCCAGGCAACAGCCTTCTTGTACTTCTTCAGTGCCTGTCGCACCGTCAATTGCCGGTCAGCTGCATCACTGGCTTGAGCTCGCTGGATGAGGTCTTGAGTATGCTGATCATCCAAGTCCAGCTGTTCAAGCTCGACCTCGGTCGGGACGACTTTCTCAGGCGGCGCCATGATGGTCAAGTCAACTTCAGTGAGAGTCGGGAGTAGGCGTAGCTTGTGAGGATGGTGATTATGTTGTCGAGGCTGATCAAGATCTTCAACCCGAGGCAATGCCCGGGATATATATACTCGGATGGCCCTTGAACACTTGTTCAAGCAACTCTCTTATCCAGCACAGTCTTGGCAGATTCCGGGGAAGTGGATAAACCCATGCAGGGTTTGCGGGGGAGAGTTTGGAGATACGGATGTGGACCTTTTGCACCGGCATGGAACAGGGACGAATGGGGAGAGAACTACATCATAATCTCTATCGACATATGCGCTCCAATGGGGACTGATGCCGCTATCCACACTAAAACAAGCCCTGAGATAGAATATTTCACGTCCCAACACACAGCGAATGTTGGATGGCCTTCCTTGAAGCAACAAGGGGCTGGGTTGGGTTAGTGGGCCACTATCGCGAGTCAACCAACTAGTTCATGATAGCTGCTAGTGGGCAGGTTAAACTGCACGGGTGCCCCTTGTGACACGCCGTGCCCAATGACGAGCCGCCGCTTATTACCAAGTTACAAGGGCGCTATTCCCGGCCGTCGGTAGCACACCCCGACCCCCGCATCGGCTGCTTCGTCCGACCGGTGGAAGGGCGCCGACCTGAGCCCATTGGCTTCTCCGCTTATCAAGCTGGTATGTCTAGATGCGGAAGATGAGCTGGAAGCCGCGGGGGGCTGTTGGGGCTTCAGGCACGAGTCGTGGGTCCATGATAGCCTCAGCTGGATATAAGTCCATGATACGTTGTCAGCTCGAGATCTGTGTTTAGCTACCCGTTACTCCGTAGCATCTTATCTCCCCTATACTGACCTGAATCTTTACTGAGACCTGAGCTTTCCCCTTCGTCATGTCCCACCCTCAGTCAGTCTTTTCTCAGTCTGCCTTTACCGGCAAGACTTTGTTGTCTGTCAGGAGAGACACCATCCGCAAGACTTCTATCCATACTCAGCTTGAACAGTTGAAGACGACTGGACGTTATGACTGCTTCAAGCTGAAATGGCACCCCATCTATGATGACCACGCCATGTGGCCTGTTCCTTTCCACCTCTTCTGGGATAGTGATATTGCCAAGTGGATTGAGGCAGCCTGTTACTGGCTAGGGGAGAACTATGATGAGGAAATTGACAAGGCCGTTCAGGAGCTTGTCGAGATGATTCGTGGTGCCCAGCATGTGGATGGCTACCTCAATGTCCACTATACGGTTGTCGAGCCTGACAAGCGATGGACGAACGTCAAGGATATGCACGAGCTGTAAGTGAACTTACAAGGTCTCAACTAAAATGTTAACCTTTATTGTAGTTACAACGCTGGTCATCTTCTCGAAGCTGCCCTTGCCCACAAGAGTTACTACAAGAATGACCTCCTAATGGAACCCATCCTCAAATACATCAACCACATCGACAAGACTTTTGGCCCTGCCGAGAACCAACTCCACGCCTATCCCGGACACCCAGAGATCGAACTCGCCCTCTTCCGGCTATACAGTGCCACCGGCAGCCAGCAGGCTTACAACCTCGCCAAGTACTTCCTCGAAGAAAGAGGTAACCCCAAGGGTCAAGACGGGAAGCACTACTACGTGTGGGAGACGGAGCAGCGAAAGGATAACTTTTGGGCTCGGCCTGATTCTTATCCTGAGCATGACTCGTATTGGGTCAATCAGGCTCATCTCCCAATTCTCGAACAAAAGACCATTGAAGGGCATAGTGTTCGCGCCGTGTATCTCCTGGTTGCTGTGGCAGACCTGATCTACAACCATCAAATCAAGAGCCAAGAGATTTCCGCTCCCAAGGAGTGGACTGAGGCTCTGTCCCGCCTTTGGGATAACATGGTCGATCAAAAGATGTACCTGACTGGTGGAATCGGTTCCATCAAGCAGTGGGAGGGCTTCAGCGTTGACCACTACCTTCCCCAGTCCACCGACGAAGGAGGTTGTTACTCTGAAACTTGCGCCTCTATCGCCGTCATGATGCTAGCAGAACGACTCCTTCACCTTGACCTCGATGGGCGCTACGGTGATATCCTTGAGCTCAGTCTCTACAACGTGGTCATGACAGCCATGAGCCTGAATGGCAAGGAGTTTACATACGTCAACCAACTTGCCAGCTCAGAGGCCGACAAGAGTGTTCGATACGACTGGTTCTGGTGTGCTTGCTGTCCTCCCAACCTAGCGAGATTGTACGGAAGTCTGGGAGGTTACCTCTGGGACTATGGAACTCAGGACGGAGGGGCATACGTCAACGTCCATCTTTATACGTCTGCAAAGTTGACATTTGAGGCTGGCAGAAAGACTGTTGTTCTTGAGCAGGAGTCCAACTGGCCTCTCGAGGGAAAGATCAAGTTCCAGCTTTCGGCGCCCGAGACTCAGACCACGATCCGTCTTCGGCTGCCCGCGTGGGCCCAAGGCCAATACACGCTGACACCAAGCCCAAGTGCAGACCAAGTTAGCATCTCCAAGGGGTACATTAGCCTCAGCCCTGCTTACCTCTCGGCCAACCCATCATTCACTCTCGAAATTGGCAACTTTGAGCCACGATACATTTCACCACACCCTCATACCAACCAGAACACCCTAACCCTGGCTCGCGGGCCTATTATCTACTGTGCCGAAGACGTCGATAACGACTGGGAGAAGAGCCACTTCAAGGACGTCATCCTCAAGCGAAATACTACGGTCACCGAAGAGAAGCAGGTGAGCGAGCAGACTGGCGAAGAGTACATTGTGCTCAAATCAAAGTGTTGGCAGAGGCAACTGGCAAACTGGGACTCAAAGCCTCGGGGTGTAACACCCGGGATGACAGCAGCTGATCAAGAGGTGGGAGATGAGCGGGATATTATCTTTGTGCCATACTACTTTAGAGCCAACAGAGGAGGCAACGGACATATGAGGGTGGGATTCTTGAAGGGTTAAAGGTGATGAGGAAAATTCAGGTGGTGGTGCGGTCAGGAGTCAAGGTGGTTAGTCAAGGTTGGGAGTTTAAACATTCGCATCAAAAGATTGTTCTCAAAGTTCATTTCTGTCGTGCTTGTTACGGTTCGGGGCATGAGTGAGAGGATCCCCACTTCGCCGCACGATAGCTATCAATCCTCATCAGAACTATTGTCTCTCTTCAGATCGTTTTGATCACATTTGTAACAGATATTCTCGATTAGGTTGTGGACACAGCTAAGGCTATATGTTAGTTGATAAGCGCACGCCAGTTGTGATCACCACGGACAACGACCTTCGGATATCTTAGATCTGATAGCGCATGTGAAGCCATCACAAGGCGCTTGCCAAGGGCGGGTAGGGCAAAGTGGAGGCCCATGCAAAGATCGTCCGCATTCAGGGGCCAAGGGGCTGAGGGGCTGAGGCTGTGGAGCCGCCTTGGTGGCTGCTCTGGCTGTGGCTTGTGGTCCTGCACGTGATATGACACGTGCTGTTGCCTACCACGGAGGCCTAGCCTGCTGCTAGAGCGCTAACTGCTACAAGACTCATTTTGCAGTGAGTCTGTCAAGGTCTTATCATGAAGGCATATATGTTTCTCTAGGGTAACTTCATCAGATTGGCAACCACGGATTTTGCTCTAGCAGGTTGCAGTTAATGCAATAAATGCGAAAGAGTATTTTTATTCATTATGTGTTAATATCTTGAATCTTTCTTATTATTTTTATATAAGATTTCGTGGGCACTGTGCGATTGATCAAGTGTCAATGAGGTTCTCGCTGGTTTGTCATCCAACAGCAGAACACAGAGAGAGCAATTTAGACTGAGTGACGAGGAAGCCTCAAATTTTAGAATGAAATGCAATCAAGTCAGAAAATCAAGGTTCAGCTCGTGGCCATTTACAAACCTTTAAGAATTCAATAGTAAATACTTGATGCTTGACTCTGAGACGTCGACCTCAGGCGCTCAGCTTCAGAGATTCGCGTCATGACGCGTTTGCCTGAGGCAACAACCGTTGGAACGTGATTGAGGGGTTCCCTTGCGTTACCTAGACGTCTCCCATTCTTTTGGAAGATCTTTATTACCAATATCTCAAAAATATGTTCCTCAAATCTATCACCTTTCTTTGTCGTTTTTTGCCGAGCCGCTGACTCCTTGTTGGCTCTGAGGATGGGGATGGAAGCGATGCCTCAATCATGGAGTGATGGTCTTCCCATGTCTCCCCGCCTCAAGGGACGCAATTCGAGACCGGCCGGCATCAACAAGAGCATAAGGCGCTTATCTGGTCTGGTGGTCTAGTGGTATGATTCTCGCTTAGGGCAAACCCGAAAGCAAGCTTGCGAGAGGTCCCGGGTTCAATCCCCGGCCAGACCCTTTCCTTTTGCCTTTTTTGCTGATTTTTTTGCTTCTTTTTTTTGTCGACATGCATTGATTCCGTGCTTGACATCGACAAGACTATGAGAACTTGACTTCACTGACTTTACACCATGCCTTGGTGGTCAGCAGGATCACCCTCACCTGCCAGGCTGCCATCATCTTCACCATCAGCAAACACATGTCGCTGCCACATTGACACTCCACCAACGGGCCGCTCCTCGTCACCGTCCCGTCTCACCACGAGTTTAATGACGGGAGGCGGACACTTGACGGACCCCGCCTCCTGTGCGACCTGTTGGTCATCATATGCCAAACGTCGCTCACGATGCTCAGCGCAAAATAACCTCTTAGGGGCAGATACGCGTGCTTGGCTTCTTTCACGTCCTTTTTCATTGGACAAAATCTTCCATCTCAATGTGCGTAATACCAAGCGACTGCCGGGTCCTCTGTAAACCCCGTGCCCGACAGAATAGGTACTTGTGTTTGTGTGTGCTGACACGCAAAACCGTTTGTACTCAAGTCCGAGACTGTTTCGTGAGATTGGTGGGTCGGGTGATCCTTGCGTTCGTAACAACCCCAAAGAGGAAATCGAGTTTACGAGATGTGCGGGACCGAACGAGACAGGGATAGCTTCGCAGGCAATCATTTCTATCAATATGGATTGATCGATGACATTTCTGTCTCTCCTATGTTTGAAAAGCCCTCTTCTTCTGCTCTTCTTTTCCCTGTTTTGTTGGTTGTTTCCTTCTATCAAGTCCTCTGCTCGCATCTTTGTTCACTTCTACACACTCCTTACTTATCGTTCCTTTCTCTCCTTTCCCTTGCATGATTGAGTGTCTTGGTTTCCATATCGAGACAATACTTGTTGTCAATTCCATTGAGGAGGGGTTTAGACTGCGGTAATCGTGAGTTGTTGCTTCTCCTCTTGGAGGAGTTCCCTCTACAACTCCACGACCAATCTCACCATCTTCTCCAAACAGTCGAGTAATAGCATCAAGCCACCAACATGACCGTCGCCCCTCCATCTCCCGAGTCCCACACTCTCGATGGGCGTGAGGGAAGCACAGAGATACCCATCCTCACCAACGAAACCACAGAAACAGACTCTCGACCGCAACGAACGCCAGCCATCTCCGACTACTTTCGAGTGTTCACCTATGCGACAAAATGGGACTTTTGCGTCTACGCCATCGCCTCGGTGGCTTCCATCGGCGCTGGTATCACCATGCCCCTCATGAACATCGTCTTTGGTCAGCTCGTCGGCCAGTTTACGGACTACTTTAAGGACTCGTCCACTATGTCGCCGGACAAGTTTAAGAGTATTCTCAATAAGCAAGCTCTGTACATCATGGCGCTCTTCCTGGGCCGTTGGACTTTGAACACCATCAACAAGTACTGCTTTAGGATGATTGGTATCCGACTTTCATCTGCCATCCGTCTTCACTACATCCGCTCGCTCTTCTCTCAGTCCATTCACGCTATCGACTCGATGCCCGCCGGAGCGCCTGCCACTGCCATCACTTCGACGTCCAACACCTTGCAAGTCGGCGTTTCCGAGCGTCTGGGAACCTTTCTCGAGTACAACGGTACTATCTGGGCGTCACTGATCATCGCATTTGTCTGGAGCTGGGACCTTACCTTGGTGACGTCCTCACTGGTCCTGTACATTCTCATTGTCTTGGCGGTGGTTCTACCATTGATAGTCAAGGGCCAGTCTGCTACTTCTGCGGCCGATGCTGAGGGTACGGCTGTTGCGAGTGAAGCACTCGAACGTATTCGTCTGGTCATGGCTTGTGGTGCTCAATCACGCATCATCTCTCGCTACAGGGAGTGGGTGGAAAAGGCCATGAAGGAGGGCCACAAGGTCGCCCCAGTTGCAGGTCTCCAGTTTGGCCTAGTGGTATGTTGACTCTGATGGATCTGCAAAAGACATGCTGATATGATGTAGTTCTTTGGTATCTTTGGCGCCTTTGGCCTTGCCTTTTGGTACGGTACTCAACGATATGCCGCCGGTGCCATGAGCAGCCCTGCTCCCGTCATCATCGTGCTCATGTCAGTTATGTTGGTCCTCACCGCCATGGAACGAATCTCGACACCTCTCCTGGCCGTCAGCAAGGCCATGGTCGCCGCATGCGAATTATTTGCCGTCATCGACGCACCACTCCCTGCCTCTGGAGACCTCAAGCCGGATATCACTTCTGAAGATCTTATCTTTGACAACGTCACCTTTGAGTATCCTAGCCGACCCGGTGTCAGGATCTTGGACGGACTTAATCTTCGCATTCGATCGGGACAGAACACTGCCCTTGTTGGACCCTCGGGATCTGGAAAGAGCACGGTTGTGGGCCTGTTGGAGCGATGGTATTCTTTGAGCAACCACCAAGTTCTGCCGCAGGTTATCGAGGCCAACAAAGACAAGAAAGATGAGGAGAAGGATAAGCCGGAAGAGAGCGAGAAGCAAGAAGGCCCTCTGAATCCCACCATGGGTGGCAAAGTCACAGTCGGCGGTCACAACCTCGAGGAGCTAAACCTCAAGTGGTGGAGAGCTCAGATCGGTCTGGTTCAACAAGAGCCTTTCCTTTTCAACGACACCATCTTCAAGAATGTTGCCAACGGTCTTGTTGGAACCGAGTTTGAAGATGCGCCCGAGGAGAAGAAGCGAGAGCTGGTCAAGGAAGCTTGCCAAGAAGCCTATGCTGACGAGTTCATCAACCGCCTGCCAGATGTAAGTTTTGCCTCTCATATCTTTGCAATAATCTAACTCTCCAGGGATACGATACCAAGGTCGGTGATGGTGGCGCCAAGATGTCCGGAGGCCAAAAGCAACGTCTAGCCATCGCCAGAAGTATTATCAAGAAGCCTCAGATCATCATTCTCGACGAAGCCACCAGTGCCATTGACGCCAAGAGTGAAAAGATCGTCCAAGCTGCCCTTGACAGAATCACCCAGAACCGCACTTCCATCACCATCGCCCATCGACTGTCTACCATCAAGAAGGCCGACAACATCATTGTTCTTCAGAAGGGTCGCGCTGTTGAAGAGGGTACACACGCAAGCCTCATGGAATTGTCGGGAGTGTACAGTGCCTTGGTCCAGGCTCAGTCACTGCGATTCGGCGATAAACCAGAAGGCGAGACTCCGGTGGTGTCTGATGCCGAATCAGAGAAGATGGGTCATCTGGACGATGTGAACCGGGTCTCTACAACCATCGAGGAGAGTCAAACGAATGAGCCGGTAGAGCCTCGAAGCTTGGCCCGTAGCTTCGGAAGGCTTCTCTACGAGCAGCGAGAACAGTTCCCCTTCTACATCGGTATCGTCTTCTCTGCCATGGCCGTGGCCGCCGGCACTCCCCTTCAAGCCTGGCTCTTTGCCAAAGTCCTTGGTGTTTTCCTCCTTGAGGGCGGCGACATCAAAAGCGAGAGCAACTTCTGGGGTCTTATGTGGTTTGCCCTCGCCGGCGGCGTTGGCCTGTCGTATTTCTGCGAGGGATGGATCGGCCTTCGTGTCCAATACTGCGTCAGCGCAGCTTACAAGGCGCAGTATCTCCACGACATGCTCTACCAGACGCTCGCATACTTTGATGACGACGACAACTCCCACGGTTCCCTGAGCTCTCGCATCTCGAGCGACGCGAAGCAGCTGGAGGAGCTTCTCGGCTTGAACCTCGCCTTCCTGATCTCGGCCATATTCAACGTCACGGGCTGCATCATCATTGCGCTCATCTTTGGCTGGAAGCTTGGCCTGATCGCCATGTTTGTCGCCTTGCCTGTCATGTTGGGTGCTGGCTTCTGGAAGTTCAGACATGAAGTACAGTTTGACCAGATGAACTCGGCTGTTTTTGCAGAAAGCTCGCAGTTTGCTACTGAAGCTATCGGAGCTATTCGAACAGTCTCGGCCCTCACTATGGAAGACTCTATCAACAACCGGTACCGACAGCTCTTGGACGGCCACGTCAAGGCTGCTAACAACAAGGCTCGTTGGACCTCGGCCATCTTTGGGTTTGCGGATAGTGCTGGTCTTGGATGTCAGGCTCTGATCTTCTGGTACGGCGGTAACCTTCTGGCCAAGGGAGAGTATTCCATGGAGGCCTTCTTTGTCTGTTTCATCGCCATCATTCAGGGTGCCGAGGCTGCCAGTTTCGGATTCGCCATGGCACCCAACGCAGCGCAGGCAAAAGCTGCAGCCAACCGTATCCTTGATGTTCACCAGTCGGCAGATGTCGAGGAATCTCATTCCAAGGGCCGGAAGGGAGGTATCGCTGACACAGAAGGTGGCGTCAAGATTGAACTGAAGAACGCGTCGTTCAAGTATCCCACGCGAGATGTTCCCGTCTTCAAGTCCCTGAGCCTGACCATCGAGAAGGGTCAGTACGCAGCCTTCGTTGGTCCATCTGGATGTGGAAAAACCACCATAATTTCTCTTCTCGAGCGCTTCTACGATCTGGAACCCAACAAGGGCGCCCTTCTCTGCAATGGCACCAACATCAATGACCTCAACATCTACGAGTACCGAGACAACCTATCCCTTGTGCCCCAAGAACCCACAATGTTCAGAGGAACTATCAGAGACAACATCCTCTTCGGTATCGCTGACCCAAGCTCCATCTCCGAGGAAAGAATCCACGAAGTCTGCCGTGACGCCTTTATCCACGACTTTATCGTCTCTCTTCCCGAAGGTTACAACACCGATGTCGGCAACAGAGGCGTTTCCATGTCTGGAGGCCAGAAGCAGCGAATCGCCATCGCCCGTGCCTTGATCCGAGACCCCAAGATTTTGCTACTCGACGAAGCAACCTCTGCCCTTGACTCCGAGTCCGAAAAGATAGTTCAGGCTGCTTTTGAAAAGGCTCGCAAGGGACGCACAATGATTGCCGTGGCGCATCGGCTTGCGACTATTCAGAATGCCGATATCATTTTCGTGTTTGATCAGGGGAGGGTGGTTGAAAAGGGTACTCATACGGAGCTTATCAACAAGCAGGGCGTCTATTTCGAAATGGTCAGTTTTACCTCAGCTCACGGTGTGCTCATGCTAACTCCTTGCAGTGCCAAAGTCAAGCATTGGATCAGTAGAGACTATAAACACGGCGGCGATAGAGTGATGGACGGACTTGGAACAGCCGCCATGATCCCATCAAGCTCGGGCTCAGAAGTTCCATACACAAGACTGTTTATCCTTATAATTTTATTTAATCTAAATCAGCATTGCCTGCAATGTTACCCTTCTTGGTGAACTAGTTCCACGTTGCCCACGACCAGATTCTTCTAACCCATTTGTGTATCTAAATGTAGCGTCTTGCGTGCATCCGAAAAGCAATATGAACAACAAAGCGCGAGAGGCAGCCAGGGGCCCATGACCTCGGAAATGCTCAAAGAACAATGATATCTGATATAAGCAGCCTCCCAGACGATGTAAGGGGCCGCCTCTTCCAGGGCACATTATCAAGGTCTCCGCGAACCTCTGCCACCTCTTCAACAACCTCCCACTCGCCAGTTGCCTCGTTCTTGTCGAGGAAACAGAATACAACACGCTCTCCACCCTCTTCAAAGAGGTATTCTCGTCTCCAAAGGCGTTCCCATTGTTCTGTAGGTGTTCCCTCGACGGAATTGGTTCGCTCCAACTCCCTGGTCCTCAGGGCCAACACATACATGGACTGCGCGTTCCAAAGCCCGTCCTGACCTGGGTAACTCTTAAGCATCCAGATGGCCTCGTCACGCAGCAGAGGGTCACGACAGAAGAAGACCACGAGGAGTAGGTGCCATGACAGGCCGCACTGTAGCGAGAGCCGCTGTGCTGGGTTCTTCAAGTTCTGTCTCGCAATGCGTAGAGCTATGTTTGCCAGGGAAAGATACTCTCGGAATAATGGGGTCTGAGTTTTTAATATGTTGAGGTCGTGGTAGTGTGTTGGATTTTCAAATGTGTAGATATCGAGGAACTGTAGACGTAGATGAATGGCTCTCAGATAAGTCGGAGAGTCTTGATTGGACATGATGATTTGGTTGAATAGAGGCAAGTAGGCGGCATCCAAGGCCCGCATCTCGGCGGATAACTCATCGCAGACCTTCTGGATTCGGGGATCGCTTGTGAGAGCGCGCCAAAAGGCGGTGATGATGAATGGGTCACTTGAATGAAGAATCCCCGACTTCTGCACAATATCAATGGATATGATGCCCACTTCAGGCCTTATCCGTCGAGCGATGATCAAGTACAGCTCGAATTCGTCCAGGCTATTGAATAGAGTGGGAATGTTCCCCTTGGTTGCCGGTCCACGGGGCAGCTGGCTTATGAGAGTCATGAAGGACTCAAACGTGTGCTTTTTATCTCGGAGTCCCTTGGTAAAGTGCGGTAACGGCGGGCTGGTGCCGAGGCTTCCTCGAAGAACGAAACGGGCCTGGGTTACCAGCTGAGTAAAGATGTCCCCAACTGTTGCTATGAGGGGCTTGGGGTTGGGAGCCAGGGAATTTATATGGCGAGTTGAATCTCGGTCTGTCAACAGGGCAAGCAAGACAGCCAAACCGTGGTTGACATGATCCAACGCTGCCTTGCTGTGGCCTCGTAGTGTCTCGAAGCATAGAAATAAGACTGATAGAAAGACTGCATCTTGCATCGACTGTTGCTGACTCTGAAGTTTGAGAGAATGGCAGTAGTGAGACACGGCTCGGAAGTAATGCGTATCGCCTTCAGTGACAGGCTGAACCGGTACTGATGCGTCCCGGAGTGTGTCATGGTTGGAGCAAGTGAGCCACTTACTCAGGGCACCGATGGCTATCGCGGCATGACGAATAGTGCTGTTGCTATGAGCCAACTGAGGCA
Source organism: Fusarium keratoplasticum (assembly GCF_025433545.1). Classification (NCBI taxonomy): domain Eukaryota; kingdom Fungi; phylum Ascomycota; class Sordariomycetes; order Hypocreales; family Nectriaceae; genus Fusarium; species Fusarium keratoplasticum. Next base: position 2,103,899 of record NC_070539.1, on the reverse strand, counting down.
ACGTCGCAGTCCACAGGTCCCCATTGGAACCAGTTGAGAACCAAGGTCCCTGGACCAAGTTGATAAACTCGTGAAAGTACAAGACACTCTTTGCGTCCCGCACATCTAGGGGGTCCTGACTGATGCGGATCTGGCTTAGCGAAGGAGAGGCACGTGTAGCCTGTTTTGAATCGAGACGAAACTGAATGACGCCGGGAGGACTCTTTGTCTTGGATTGCTGCTCAATGTAACCCTCGCAGCGGCGCCTGTTCTTGAGACAGTTGCCACAGCTGGGCTTCTTCTCGTCACATTTGATATGTCGCTTCTTGCACGTGATGCAGCCAGTCCGCACCTTTTGCGTGCTTGTGCGAGAGAGCTTTGGCTTGTTGCCCTCTGGTGGTGATCTGCAGGGATGAGCCTTGAGGGACTGGGGTCTTGTTTGAGCTGATACTCGGAGCCTACCTTGAAGGGCGAAGGGGTAGATCAGTCATGGCTAGAGCATTATATCTGTCTACCGTCTATAAAGAGCTACTTGGCCGTATATTGGCTTCTGGAGAGACGGAGCTGCCAAGGAAGTTGGTATTGTCGATGGATGAGTTTCTCCTTGGAAGGATCGCGGGAGACTTGTTTCGGACTAGGGAGCGGGTCCTGCAAAAAGTGTTTATCCGTGTCTTGGTAGGCATCAACTAACGTTAGTCCTGCTGAGTGCTGACGTGGCGGGCCTATTACGACCTTGTAATCTCTCTTGATGGTGAAGCAATAAAGCTCACTGTTCTTCCTCAATGGATGTCTTGACATCTTGCAATGGCTGCTTGGACCCATGTTAAGTTCTGACAGAATATGCGCGTTGGGAGCACAAGCACACAGTCACAAGTACGTACCCCCAAATGGGGGAATGACGGGACCGGACCCGATGATTTGGTTGATTTGTCATCTCATTATCGATACCTGAGGTGTTGAAGATATTGGCCTTATTCCCCTGGAACAGGAATTCCAGAAACTCGCTTGCAAATGTCGAGGAGCTCCTCTTGTTTGCTCACAACATCAGCCCCTGGATGCGACGTCGATTCCCTGCTTGTTGACACGAAAGCACCCGATTTTATCTTTGCCAAGACGCCTTCGCCAGCCGCCCAGTCCGCTAGGGCCACTGCCGGCTTATCTGTGCCCCCTGGCGCAGCCCTGCCGCCCATTTTCGTCCTCACCCATCCAGGGTGCATGCTCAGGACCTGAATATCCTCCCAGCGTCGGGCAAAGGCTTTGGCGAGCATGACATCATGAAGCTTGCTGTCACCATATGAGTGGGATTGCGTAGCGTTTCGTAGAGTCTCGTCGCCGCTGTAGTGGCTATCGGAACTCATAAAGAGCAGTCTCGACGTAGGCTTATCCATCAGGCAAGTCAAGATGTACGGCGCCAGCGTGTTGACTGCAAAGACTGCCGAGATTTTGTCAGGGGTAATCTGCCGGGACGATGTAGCGCCGTAGCCGATGCCTGCATTGTGGATGATGGCGTCAAAGGGCCCCGCGGCATTGGCCTCTTGGGCGAGCTTTTTGGTCTCCGCGATGGATGAAAGATCGCCGATGAGAACTGCCTTTGCTTTCGGTATGGCGGCTTGAGTAGAGGCAGCCCGGTCTGCATTCCGAGCGTGAAGCGTAACTTGGTGGCCCTGCTCAGCCAACAGCTTGGCGGCTGCTTGGCCAATTCCGTCGCTTGAGCCTGTAATGAAGACGCGGACCATCTTGGGCAGTTGAAAAGTCGAGTTAGGGAGGGTAGAATTGTTCAAGATTGACTGTTGCTGAATGTTGGTCGAATGATGTTATATCCAGAACGTGTGATATCATGGATCTGAGTGGGCAAGAAAAAGATGATTACGTCAGGACCTGCTCCCCCGCTCTCGGAATGGATTATCTCTTTCTCAAAACTTCTATCTTGGTTAGTTCCAGATCGTGTTCTTCACCGATAATGAAAGTTGGCCGAGTCAAGAATATGAGAATCGGTCGATAGCGGCGCAACCATTTGTGATTCTAACGATGACATATAGACTGAGGGTTAGGCAAACTAGCCAACAAACATACTGTTTCATACAATCTTGCCTTCAAAGCTCCACTGATGCTGTATAATGCCGCAGGGTGCTCACTTCATGGTGGTCCATTTTCGGTTGTTCTGCCGAGAGCTTCCGGATATCCTCCTCCTTGATCACGTCCATCGACAGTGCCCAATCGTAACGGCCGGTTTCCTTGATCAACTCGAGAATCAGCTCCTTACGTCTTTGATACTTAGACCTGCTCCCCTGGACTGCAAGACTGTGACCGTGCATTACCAGGATATTCTTGGTGGTCGAGTTTGCAACGGCCAGTAATCCAGCCGAGCCCCCCAGATGAACCAGGATCAATATCTTCCCAAACTGAGTCGCGTTGCTGACCAGGGCGGCGGCGAGATAGACAGCCAGTGTTGCCAGAGCAGTCATCCAGCCTTCGACATTTCTCTGGTCTCGTAGCCACTGACCGGATGTGACAGCTTTCAGGTGGTCAACTTTGCCTTGGATCCTCACCCAACGATCCTGACTGAGCAAAACAAGGAGGTCGCCTGTCACAAACCCTTCTTTGGCTCCTGACCAACCTGGAGTAGCCCTTCGGCGAACGACAATGACGTTGCAAAGGCGTGCAGCCATGAGCACAAGGACGATGACCAGGCCCCACCAATCGTATGAACAAGCTAGGAGGATGACAACGGAGATGGTCCATAGAACCGCTGTCCCGTAAGCCAGGGCAGAAGCAACCGATGCATTCTGGGCTATAAAGAACATAGAGAAGACCTTGGACCAACAATCTTCTCCAAGTTCTGACACTGCCAAATTCGTAAGATGTCCGGTTTTGCTGACTTGTTGCAGATAAAAGACTGTGGCAGGGTTCTCGATTCGAAAGACGTCTCCTGTGTTCATGTTGGCACAGACAGGATGCTCTCCTCCATTGAGGTTTGTCGACTTTTGCTGCATATGTATCCCAGGACATATGATAAACGCGTCTAGGAAGGTAGCTGTCCCAGTTAGGACCGTTCGCTCTTGAATCGTGGTGAGATCGGCCAAGGCGACTAGGCCGGCAGCATCGAGAGACACATTGGGTGTGCTTGGGAGAAGAGGGATCCCAACAGAGCGCTGGAATGCCCATTGGCTGTCAGAAAGAATGACGGGCACAAAACACTGAGGAGCACCTACTTTTACGTCGGACGGGACGTACATGGTTTCCACATTTGCTCGCACAAGAACGAAACCTATAACCCTCAGGTTCAACGATAGTATAATCCAATGTAGGGTTATGGAGCGATCATGTGAGAAACTCAAGCGTGTGGAAGGGTCTTTAGAGTACCGAAACGTCCTGTCAGTTCGAAGCAAGTGTGGAATTCGATCTGACATGGAGACCAGTCGATATGGCATGCTCTTCAATTATTCAGCACGGCATTGTTTACAAAACTCCCTAGCTAGAGTGGCTGACCGATCGTATCTGCAAGTGCAAATGCATGGTCTCACCTGATCCTATTGGAGGGTAGCTATCTGGGGGCATTGTGCAAGCCAGTGGCTGCGAAAGAACTGTGGCATGTTTTACCATGCAGCAACTGTAAGGATATCTGTGAAAGAGGTGGGTAATCCGTTATTCATCTGGAATAATGCATCTCAATTCAAGGAATCACAAACGCCTTCAATTGTCTCGACTGAATGGCAATAGGCAAGAGGATAGCAAGTGGGAGAAAAGCTGATGGATCGACATTTTCAACCCCCATGCTAGCACACAACCGCACAGGTGCGTAAATAGTCCAAATTCTCACTGACATCTGCATGCAGCGGATGTCCGGATGCTACCTTGTAAACTTTGTGGGGGTGATTCGTTGGACGAGCATCATTCGTCAGATGCAGCCCCTTGTTTTCAGCTCTTGTTTGGCCACCACCGTGGACAGAGAAAGCAGAGGGGAAAAGCAGGCTTCCTGTTTGTCGAACCTGATTCGTGGTATTTAAATACACTAATGAACTGCAGTGTGGTCACTGGATTTCGAGTGGCTGCTGACATGCAGCTGGTGTTGAGGACGGAAATGCAGGCTGAGAAACGCGAATGGCGAGCTCTCGATTGTGATGGTGTTGCTCCCCTCTTTCAAGAGCCTGGCAAGCATCAACTATCAAATTCCCACCATTTTTCTGGTGACCGTGCGTTTGTATGCATGATTACTTCGGGCACCTCCTGCGATTCTTCACGGTTTTCACCATCCCATGAGTTTCCACCACCATGCTACCCAAGTTGCCGTCGAAGGCCAGGCCCCGATGGGACCATTTAGGATTTCGAGAGCAAGGTACCGATGTCGCTGATGAGAGGATCAAAGCCCTCGAGGCCGAAATCAGAGCCTGGGACGAAAAGGAGAAAAAGTTGAAGAGCGAGCAAGATGAAATATCGAACGCTGCCGGCAAAGAACGAGATGACGCCATTTCGAAGAATAGGGCTATACGACAGCAGCTTAAGAAGGCCAATGACCCAGACATTGACAGTCTTCAACGGAATCTCGCGGACAGATTCAAAGAAACAGAGTCAGCATTAAAGCTCACTCTCGATAGACTTGAAGTCGGCGAGATTCATCAAACGATGAAGAAGATATGGCAAGAGCCAGGGAAACAGAGCCCTCTGGTGATCCAGAAGAAACTATCTCAAAGGAGAAGGAACAAGGAGGAATTGACGCAGAAGAAAGCGATTCTTACACAAAGCGTGAAGGAACTAGAGGCTGAGTTGAAGGCCCTCAACGCCCCTAACGAGCCCGAGGAAGACTCGAGTGACTCAGAGTCATGGGCCAGCAGCCGCAGCCGACCCATGAGCCCAGATAGAGATTTGGAGATTGGCGACGAGAAAAGGCCAAAGAAGGTGGAGGAAGGGCACAAAAAGGGTTCGCAAACCAGCGAGAAGGCTGAAACGGGAGACGCAGCTCATGACGCGGAGGAAAGGATGGCGGACGATGAAGTGCTAGTTGAGCACGAAGAGAGTGAAAAAGGTGACACGAAGGTGGATGCTAGAGATGAAAGGAGCCAAGGGATAAGGCATGAACAAGAGCAACAAAAAGAGGCGGAAAAACTGGAACAGGTCAAAAAGGACAGCCGCAAGCAACGACAAAGACTCGAGAAGAAAGAAGCCGAACTACACAGAGTCGAGAGACTTAAGAAGGCGAGCGAAGTCTCAACAAAGCTAGAGACTGAAAGGTTGAAGGAGGAAAGGTGCCAGCACGAAATTTCGACAGAGTATCGTGAGATCAAACGTTTGGAGAGGGAGTTGAAGGACTTGAAAAAGAAGCAAGAGGAGAAAAAAGACGACAAGGATGAGGAAAGCCAAGTCGAGAACGATGGTGAGATACTGAAGCGGAAGGATACGCAAGAGTTTGAGGAGATGGTTGAGCAGGATGTGAGAGAGAAGGAACTCCGAGAGGTGAGGGACTTGGTTCTCTCCAAGCGAGCTCCCCATCCTGCATTTCGTCGAGAGGAACGGGAACATCGGCGAGGTGGACCACGCTGGGCACGTGAAAGAAGACCCGTTTCGCTCCTTGGTCGTCCAGAGCGATTGCAAGGTTTTGATGCCCTGCCAAGAGGCATGCGCGAGTTTCTTGATCCCGACGACTCTGACTCTACAAACGATGAGGCCGAGGATCCTTCTCGCCAGAGATTCTTGGAGTTGTTGGAACTGATGATCAAAGAAACTGAAGATCTCGAGGCACACATCCGCGTGATCCTGGAGCAACGGGAAAAGATGAGCCGAGTGGCAGACATGAAGCAGATACTTCAGTCAGAGATGAGGCTGGAGAGGAGGTGGCTTGAGCATGTCAAGGCCCACAGCACGTTGGAAACTGGTGACGGCTGCTCTGGCTCACTGAAGCACAACCACTTGTCAGGCGAACGTGTCACGGACAAGATAACCTACAAGGATCTCGAGGGCGACAGCTTCCGAGTGTTGATCTTAATGCCAGCGCCCGAGCCTCATTACCCCCTGATCTGCAAACTGGACACCTGGCCGTTGAACGGCCGCGGAGAGACGCGTCAATATGCAGCTCTTTCATACTTTTGGGGATCGGAAGGTCACAATGGACGCATCTATTTCCTCGGAGACAACGACGATGAACCGAGTGTGACCAACCCTGAACGATGGGGCTCAGCGGCGAGGAGAGCGACCTCGGTGCGCATTCGAAACAATCTCTTCCGAGCTCTTCTCCGTCTCCGAAGTCATGGGAAGGGTGCTCAAAAGGTGGCTCTTTGGGTTGATTTCCTATGCATCAACCAAGCCAACTCGGCCGAGAAGACACAGCAACTATCTCGGATGGTCAACATCTACAGCAGTGCGAGCAATGTCTGTATCTGGCTGGGCGAGAGTGACCGCGACAGGAGAAGCGATGAGGCCATGGAGTTTATCCCTACTTTGATGGACTTTGCAGTGTTTGACAGGCACGCAAATGATCGGAAGCAGGCGAGAAAGTGGTATGCCTTGGGAGAACTCATGCGAGATCGCTGGTTCTCGAGGCGCTGGATCGTCCAGGAGATTGCCCTGGCCAAGGACGCAACAGTACACTGTGGGGGAGCTATAGTGCGCTGGTCTGACTTTGCTGATGCCGCCTCCCTCTTGGTCTCGAACCAGGACACCATCAAGTCTCTGTTTGACTTCTCTGACTGGAGAGAGGGCCCAAACACTCTGGGAGACATTGAAGCTTTCGGTGCATCGATTCTTCTCGAAGCAACAAACAATCTCTTTCTGAGGAAGCACAACGGAGAGATCAAGAGACCTCTCAAGTCCATCGAGTCACTTGTGACCTCTCTCAAGACTTTCGACACGAGCGATCAAAGAGACATTATCTACAGCCTCAAATGCATTGCCAGCGACACATCCAGACACTTGTGGCAATACGGCAAAGGCGGTCACGACGACCTTCCTGCCGACTACTCCAAGAGCGAGATCGAAGTCTACAAGGACTTTACCGAGTTTTGTGTCAGATCTTCCAACTCGTTGGATATTATCTGCCGTCCTTGGGCAATGCCGGTGAAAGGGGAAAAGGCGCTACCCTCTTGGATCCCTCTCCTATCGAGCTCTGAGTTTGGTCTTCCTGATGAGATTTACAGTGGACGCAAGAACGGAGAGGTATTGGTCGGTCACGCTGGCCAGCCGAACTACGCGGCCTCCTCTCAAGAGCCATGCAGGGTCCGATTTGACCGTGAGCCCCTGGATAAGAATTCCAGCGCCAATGGTGACTCTGCACGGAGAGAGGTACTCTTCGCGCGAGGATTTAGACTGGCCAAGATTGAGGATGTCTCGGCACGAAACACGGGAGGCGTCATTACCAAAGAGTCTTTGGATATGGGCAAGTGGCCTGGGTTTGGAAAAGATACGGACAGTGTCCCAGACCCCATCTGGAGGACTCTGGTTGCTGACAGAAATCACAACGGACAAGTACCACCATCATGGTATCAGAGAGCCTGCCTGAGGTGTTTGGAGATTGCAGACGTCTTCAACAACGGGGACCTCAACATCGGAGAAATCCTGCAGGGACACTCCGAGATGCTCCGCAAGTATCTCACGCGCGTCCGCAACGTCACGTGGAACAGGCGATTCTTCACAGCAACGCTTCAGGACCCCGAGTGGCCTCTGTTTGGCCTTTGTCCACCGAAGTCCAGAGAGGGTGACTTTGTCTGCATCCTGTATGGCTGCTCTGTGCCTGTCGTGATGCGAGAGTCTGGATCCGGTCGCCATATGACATTGATTGGCGAGGCGTATGTGCATGGAAAAATGGACGGGGAGGCTTTGGAAGACTTTGAGGAGGGGAAAACATGGGGGCAAAATGGTGAAGTGAAGGACGAAGAGTTTGCGATAATTTGATGACATGCCAGGATGAAGGGTCTCGTGGTGACAACATCCCTAGCTTGCGTCTAGGCACATGAGATCGACCTTGACTGTGGGTTTCACGTTGGGAAACTGGGGAAATTGATTCAGTCTCGCCAAAGGAAGTGGCCCCCAGATCTTGAATTTGAATATCATGTAACACTTGTTATCGTTTCCCCAGCCGGATAGTATCTATAAAGTGCAAATTAAAGTTTAACATGTGAGTATATTCAGTACCACTGGTGAATAGTTTCCAGTAGTGATAGCGTCAAAACCTCAGAGCCCACGAGTAAGCAGTTGGAAGCGTAAGGAGCTCCCACAGCTTGTCCTAGGAATCATCACACGTCTATGTAGAGGTCGAAATAACGGAAACACTTCTTTCTTTCCACGAGTTGTAATCGATAGTACCATTGACTACCTACTAAGGCTTATTATTTTTGCAGTGGTACTTGTCCTTTGGCAAGGCTGCCCACGAGATTAAGAGTCCTTGCGGTAAAAAGCGACCACCTTGCCCCAGAATGTCTTGGGCTGGTCGGTATTCTCGTCTCGTCGGGGTACATCAACCCGCTCACCGTCGAGACCAGTGCTGGTGACAGCGTTCTGCTGCTTGCCGAGGTAGAAGTCGGGCATGAAAAATGTGGCGATCAGAGGCACGGCAGCGAGGACAAGCGCACAGGTAGCGATGTGACCATTGATAGCGGAATAGGCACGGATGGCACCCTGGCGGACGGGGTCGTTGAAGGCGTAGTCGCTGCGAAGGGCCTTGATATCGTTGTAGAGCTCCAGAACCTTCTCTTGGCTAACGCCGGGCAGCTCCTTGTACATGCGGTCAAGCATCTCGTTGGTCCAGATAGCGGACGACACGGCACTTCCAATGGACGATCCAAGAGTAGACCACAGAGTGAGCAGAGAGATCATGGAGGCCATGTCCTCATGGGGCACCGAGGCCTGACTACCGACACGGACACCTACAACGTTGAATGAGCCCAGACAGAAGATGAGCTGAGCGAGCACGAGGCGGGCCGTGTCCTGGACCATGCTGCCGTTGGGCTTGACCAACAACCCGTAGGCAAGCAGTCTCGCCGCAGCACCAAAGACCATCAGACTCTTGTATCGGTGAGTCTTTCGCTGGATGAGACCGACGATGGGGCCAATAAGACTCAGTCCCATGGTGGTGATACCCAGGAAGATGATCCACTGGTAGTTGGTCCAGTTCTTGATGATGAGAATGTATGACGAGAAGTAAGTGTTGCGGACAGACGACGCCATCTGGTTGAAGGTGTAGATGGTGACGGCAGCGAGGAACGTGCGGTTCTGGATAATTCGCTTCGTCATGAGAGGCTTCTTGGCGACGTACATCTCAAAGAGGACAAAAACAATGAGCAGGACGAAGCCGACGACGAGCATGGCAATGATGCTCGCGTTACCCCAGCCACCCTTGGCCGTCTTGGCGAGAGTAAAGGGTAGAAGGATGAGCGAAAAGGCAAATCCGAGGATGATGAGGCCAATGATGTCAATATCGATGAGGCCCTGGTAGAGGAGCTTGGCCCAGTAGCCGAAACCCCTAGAGGAAGTCTCGTCCACGCCAGTTCGAACGCGCGCCGAGTCGGCCATGGTGACCATGCCCAGCTTCTCTCCACGTCGCTGCATGGAGTACAGGGTGAAGATGGCGGGCATGAGCAGCACGGGAACGATGATGGCAAACATACCTAGACCCCATCTCCAGTTATCATAGAAGCCGTCGGCGATGAAGCCATTGACGGGGACAGTGACGACAAAGGGTAGAGCCAGGGCAGCGCCGAAGAAGCCTCGCCACTCGAGAGGAGTCAAGTCTCCAACAATGATATCGCTTAGAAGGTCGAGACCGGACTTTCCGACCGACGTGAAGGAGACACCGATCGTGTACGCGGCAAAGGTGTTTGCACTGGCAGCGACGACAAAGCCGACAACGTAAAAGACGAGAATGACGACGTAGGTGGTCGGTCGCGAGGTAATGTCGGCCAACTTGCCGATAAAGGGCTTGCTGATAGCTCGAATGATCTGACTGGCGGTGCTGACGGCGGCGAGCGAGCTGTGCGTTCCAAAGGTCGACGAGGCGAGGACGTTGAAGACGGAGGTGGTGATGCCCTGATCGAGCGCATAGGCGAACATGGTAAGACCAATTGAGACGCCCAGAAGCCAGAGCAGGATCTTGCCAGACTTGCCAGACTGGTAGAGGACCTTGTTGAAGGCCTCGACCTTGCTCACACCAACTTCAATGTGGCCTTCAGAGTCTGAGGCTGGGTTGGGCTTCGAATCTTCCCGGGAGAGGACGGTGCCGACGGGCCCGCCATCTTTTCCGGCCGCATTGGCGTCTATCTGTGAGGAGCCCGCGGCGTTGACCTCAGGCTGACCAGCGTCTGGAGCAGCTGGCTTCGACATGGTAATGGCTTAGCTTGTGCTCTCTCGCGTCTGAGGAATGAGAAGGAAGAAACTGGAGAATATTCACGCAGATCCCGAGGAGACACGAAAAGAAATACCCAAAAATTGTGGTACAAAGTTCGCCTCCCCCCCATGCTTTCCATTTTATCTGATCAAGGATGATCCGTACCAATCCAGGTTAACACAAGTCCCCACGCCGTAACCAACGTTGGGGACCGGTCACAGAATGTAACGTTCAAGAACCAACAGGTCGACGCTAATCCCACGCATCACCCACGCGTTCCAACAAATAGTCATGCCGAGAACTTGCGGGGCACACGTTCGGATGCGGTGACTACCCCGAGAGAGATTATCAAGGATCTGATAAAAGAGAGTTTTTTTTTCTTGAGGTGTGGGTATTACCGACGTCGGCTCTCTACGCGAACTCAACTTGTCAGATGGGGGACTTCTAGTGCTGATCCTACCCCTTGTTCGGCAACGGTCAAGTGTTCGTCGGTTTGCTTGGCGCCCACATGGTTCGTTACCTCTTTGGACCAGGAGGGATGTAACCCCGGTTAAAGGAGTGCAGAATTAGACGGTTCACGAGACGGGCTTGTTGGTAGACCAGCCAAGGAGAGTCTGCCCGGCCAAGATCGGTCTTGACACAGGAGAATATCGGACCATTCTCGCCGTTCCTGGGCGAGGACATAGTGCTTACCTTGCCCAGTTTTTAAGTAATTATGTATTCATTAGTAATAGGCGAGAGTCTTGATCGACTGACTGATCATGCATGTTATCGGGAGGAATTTGATCCCAGCCCGCCCTGCATTGCTACTGTAACGGATGTCTCCTCTTGACACGAGAAGTGTTGCCCTCATCATCAACCCCAGTTAATCATTACTAAAAGTTGAGTTGTTAGACTATTACTATTAAGAACGGGTGCTTTCTTTGGCTCGAGCGCGCTGTAGATATTGGTGCTGAAGGTTTGGCTCTATCTGGTGACGTTTCAATATGGGAAGGAATTATTGTGTAAATAACCACGCCTGTCGTCTACACCCCTCGAACAGTGATCTTGGCGGCATCGCAGAGCACCCTAAATAGACTGTCTGGCCTGGAATAGAGCGCCGGGATGGTATCAAACTCAGCGACCCTGCCACTGTCCATCACAACTACTCTATCACACGTGGAAATAATGGTGTCGAGTCGATGAGCCACGGTCAGAACTGTAGCATCACCCATAACCTCATTCAGCATCACTTGAAGCTCCATGTCAGTTCTGCCGTCGATAGACGCAGTGGCTTCGTCAAGAATGACAATCTTGGATCGACGCACAAGTGCTCGGGCAATTGAGATCAGGGACCGTTGGCCATGAGAGATGTTGGCACCATTCTCCTTGACCTCCGAGTCTAGAGTCAAACTCGGACTGCCAGCGCTGAGCTCGGATCCATGGTTCTTCTCACAATCACTTCCCTGTTCCACGATTGAACTAGAGTCTGGTTGGTCGAGTCCAACTCTCCTCAAGCATTGGCGTAGCCACTCATCGTCGTACTGCTGGAATGGATCCAGGTTGTACCGGATTGTTCCGGCCAGGAGGATAGCGTCTTGGCTAATGACTGACAAGTTTGATCGGAGAAGATGCAGGCCGACCGTGTGAATGTCCACTCCGTCGATAAGGATTCTGCCACTTGTAGGCTCAGTGATCCTCAGCAGAGCAGTTATTACTGATGTATGGTTAGTGACTGTTGAAGAACCGCAGCCTAGACGGGACAAGCGACGGGGTAAGGTACTTACAGGTCGTCTTTCCTGCTCCAGTACGGCCAACGATGCCAACCTTCTCACCCGGCTTTATATCCAGAGTAACATCTCTCAGTGCAGGTTCTAAACCGGGACGATGACTGAGTGTCAGAGACTGGAATTGGACATGTCCATCACGCGGCCATTCACCATTCTTCAGGCCATCGTCCACATCTTTGACCTCGTGGGTAGGCTCTTGCTGGATGTCAAACACATAATGAAGCATCCTCTCGACCGAGTTCATGTTATTCTCAATCTCGGCGCTCTGGCGAATCATGTTGCCAAAGACGGCTTGCGCTGTGACAACGTATGACAACACCACACCTCCCGATGACGGAGGAATCGTGTCTCGAAGCCCCACAACGAGTAGACCGGCAACCAGCACGAGTGTCGCACCGCAGAGGTCCAGACGGAGGTTGAGCCAGCGCTGACACGCTATTGAGAGCCAGTAGGCCGTGTTCTCGGTGTCAATCTTGCGTGAATTGTCCGCGACGAAGCGAGGCACGGCGCCGAAAGCCTTGAGGGTGGGCAGGCCGGAAAGGGACTCTCCAAAGTGCTCGTAGATTCGGCTGCGGAGCAGATTGTTGAGACGACGCAGTTCGCGCGACGAAGGGCGGAAGTACATGCCCGTCCAGGTGTAGGCGAGCAGCAGCGCGGCGGCTATTGCGATGAAGGGCGGTAGGATAATGGTCACGACAATGATGGTGCCAATTGCCTGTACCGACGTTGAGATGAAGAGTCGCAGCGTCTCACCCACGACGTTATCCACAGCGTCGACGTCCTTGCTGAACCGATGAGTGATACGTCCCTGAGGCGTCGTATCGAAGAAAGCCACGGGCGCGAGGAGTATACTCGACATGGCCGCGCGGTGAAGATTGTTGGAGCACCAGAAGCAGAAGAGGGCAAATGTAGCGTTCATGCAGAATAGACCCAGAGACTGTCCAATACCGAACGCAGCGTAGCCTCCCATGTATGCGTCCTCAGAGATGGATTCGTACTTGGTATCTTGCCACCAGCTCAGCCACAGCGGAGAGACGATGCTTGAGCCTTGGTAGATGAAGATGGACGTGATGAAGAAGGGAACCGTGAGCCAGGCGTTGCCGAACTGCACGTAGCGGATGTAGGTCCTACCGCTGACTGAACCGACGAGTCTCTCCTCGCTCTGCATGATCTCGTTGCCTCGGGCCTTGAGCTGTTCTTTTGGCTTTTCAGCGACAGTGTCTTGCTCCTCGGCCTTGATTTCTGTATCTTCCGGTTGCTCGGAGTCACTGCCAGAGTGAGTCGACTCAGAGTCTGAGTCAGGGGCTCCCGCAAAGCGAGAAAAGGGGCCATCATGGCTGGATAAAAGCTCATACGAGCCCTGTTCCACAATGCGACCTCCTTCCAGGTAGACAATATGATCCGCCTGTCGAGCAAACACCATGGAATGCGTCACCAGAACTATGGTGCCCTCGTTGTTTCTCCGCGCTTGGTTGATCACCATGTCAAAGACCCGGGATCCAACATGCGCATCCAGAGCTGAGAAACAGTCGTCAAGAAAGAGTAGCGGGCTTCTCCCGTAGATGGCCCTAGCGAGACTCACACGCTGCTTTTGGCCTCCTGATAAAGAGACACCCATCTCGCCAACGACCGTCATGTCGCCGTCGGGCAGCCTCTCTAGGTCCTGATGCAAACAGCACCGACTTAGAACTTCGTTATACCAAGTTAGATCCAGTGGCCTGCCAAAGACGATGTTCTCTCGCACCGTCTCACTGAGCAGCCAGGCTGTCTGCGGGGCGTAGGAAAGCTGGGAAGATGGCAACGAGGCCTCGAGGTTGAGCTGGCACGAACGAGACTGGAGAAGTTGCATGTCTCCTAGGAGCGCCCTGAGAACCGAGGATTTGCCTGATGCAACAGGGCCAACGATACAGACAAGCTGATTCCTCTTGACCACAAGTGAATCAAGGCGTAGTCTTTGGCTTTGGCTCTTGCTCTCATTGACTGGCGAAGCTTTCTCATTCGCGTCGTCTGCCAGGAGTTCCTCGTCATCGTGATACGCAAACGTGGCATCCTCAACTTGAATCACCACATCAGCCGATAATCCCTCACCACGGCCCGAGTGCAGTCCAGACTCATTTGTCGGGACTACGTCAGACGCGAGCATAAAGGCAGCCAAGCGCTCGAGTGCCGCGCGGGCATCTGCTATAGCCGAAAGTGCAACAGGTAAAGCTTGCAGCGGCGTCCTCAACAATAAGAAGAAGGCGAGCGCAGAAAAGACCACACTTGGCTCCATGCCATTCTTGTTCGTCGCTCCATAACACACTATGCTAACGACAGAGGCGAGTGTGGGGGCAGTGTATGAGACGGCGATGTTGAGAGCCCGGAGAAGCATTCTCTTGCGGATGTAGACGACTTCGTCGGACCTCAGCTTTCCGACCTTTGCGAGCAGGCTCTTCTCATAGGCGTTGGTCTTGACTAGACGAATGGTCGATACGGCCTCAACGACGGCCTTGACGCGCGCATCAGTAAAGGGCATGCTGCCTCGTCGCAGACGTAATAGCATCCCCATCATGTATGTCTGCAGCGGATAAAGCAGCGCCAGCAGGCCAAATCCAGGCAATGCACTGTAGCCCAGCGACCACACTGTCAAGGCAAAGCAGAGAAGGATCTGAAGGACACTGGTCCACGCGGAGTGAAAGAAGCCGCAGCAAAAGTCCACGCGCGTCACGTCGGCACTCATCAAGCTCATCAACTTGCCCGTGCCGAGGCCGTGTTTGAGTTTGGCCCTTTCAGTGAGCTGCGTCGTCGCCCTGCGATAAATGGCATGCATGAGGGCGCCTCGCAACAAGATGCCCGTCGTGTATGAGCGGTAGAAACCATGAACGTTGGACGTGACGGAGAAGACGAGCAGAACAAATAGCCCAACCGCATAGCCAAAACCCGAACGCAAAGCCGACTGTGATGGGTCCTTCAATGTGGCGATGAGAAATCTGATGAGGACTGGAGAGACCATTTGCGACAAGTCGCCGCACAACTTGAAGAAACCTCCTATCCAGAACCATCGGAAGCAGACGTCGTTGAGAGCCATGGCCAAGACGGTGGCGTCAGTTGTGCGCCTCGCCCAGAAAGGCCTCCATGTGATCATCCCAGAGGGAACTTTTTGGTTGCTGTTTTTCTCCAGCCTCTCAGACCAGCATTTTTCGAGTTTATCTGCATGGTCTTCGGCCAATCTGTTGCCGGGCATGTCATACAGGTCGTCGGTTTGAAGGGGTCTGGTGTATCCAGTTCTCAAAAGAGGACTTAACCAGCTGAATAACAATATTGACAGCCAGTTTGCCGTCGACTCTGGCAAAGCTGTCTTTTCTCTGATCCCAGCATCTTCTGTGCTTGGAGATGAATGCAAGTATCGTTCCGTCAGTGCTGTCTCAATAGGCTTTGTTGACAGAAACGGCACCCGTCTGTACCATTTCCTCGGTGGGAAGCTTTTCCCATCGTTGTTCGCCATGTCGGATGGTGCAGAGGATGTCGGACTTGTCGCTCATCGAACTCCGTCGAGGCACATCCATAAACTTGTCGATAACCCACATCTCACTGATTTTTTCGATAAGGGGGAGAAACCCTCGGATCTCTCCGATTGCGGAGCCACGGCACATGGGATGTACATGCCAGGTAGTGCATTGCGCTAAGTGTAATGAAATCCTCCGTGTTGGCTCAGCGTTGCAACCGAGTCTTGGCATTAGTCAAGGGATCCAGCGTTGCCAAGTTGTCAGCATTATATAAAGTGAAGATCTACGGATCACGCAACAGGGTGTGTGCCAGGTTGGGAAGGTGTTTGGCGAGTGAGAGACTTATGGTGAAGAGTGACATTCAAAGGGACCTTTCGTTCGTCCCACAAGTTCTTTCGTATTCATCATCCATGGGGGTACCCATTTGGTCATAGTGGCTAAGGTCAAGCTGTCCAATAACCATGTCCAGGGGCGGGATGAAGACAGGGGCCCTTGCTGAGTGACGTCGACACTGCCGGCTTGGCTTAGTTTATGCTTAATACGCCACCCTCCAGGGTGCAGCCAAGTGCCGAAAGCTTGACATTGTGACATGCGGAGTACATACGCACTGTGAGCACCTCGCTTGCACAATTGAGCAACTTGGCTTGGACGTAGACCACTTGCATCGGGGGAATAGCAAAGCCGTGTCATTGTGAATTGTAGAGTTGAATAAGTAGTCATGTTTGAGATACTTTAGATGGACTGGTTACCCGTCCAAGAAATATTACTTTTCAATTGCAAGAATCCGCTGTGTTATTATCCTACTGCGCTGTAAGTATTTGTTTGATTTGTGAATAACCCAGCACTCATATTAACTATTAGGCTACCCGAGACCATCATACCGTCTACTAACAGTGCTTACACAGGTCATCAACTCTCGAAAATGGGCATGTACATCGACGACGCAAAGTCTCACGTCGAGACGCTTCTGGGCAAGCCCAACAAGATATCTTTCAAACTACCCGACGGCAAGACTGAAATATGGATCGAGACCACCAAGAATAACACTGGCACCGACCATGTTGTCGGATCCGGAGACCGAGCCTTGGCTCGTTGGGCAACAGATGGCACACAGACCAGAATCTCGCCGGCCATGGTCAATGATGACAGGGCCGAGTTTGATCAAGTCTTTGCGCTCGAGCTGCTGAGCTTTGATGAAAGCTTTTCTCGCTCGCCGTTTGCTTCCGAGGGCCAGCAACAGGACCTCGCGTTGGCATGGGCATCGGTGTATGCCTTGTGGCTGCATCCTGATCACAGAGAAGACGACCTTATTGCTGTCTCGGTCGACAGCGAACGAGTGGGTGAATACCTGCGATGCACCGGCTTGGGAGTGCTATCACCATTTTCACCAAGCACAACACCAAAGGATACCATCTACTGGATCTCTCGAGACGTCTTCTGGCAGGGCGCAGGTGCACCAGACTCGCAGCACTGGCTCCGTTCCCGGCCTGAAGTGACGAGCTTCCCTGGCTTCAACGGCACCATGGGCGTCTTCGCCAACCAGATGGGCTTCACGCGCAAAGGCAACGTCTGCACAGTCCATCCAGTGCGACCAGCCAAGCCCAAGCCCGGCACCGTCATCTACTCGCGCTACATCGTTGAGCTCGGACAGGTGCTGCAGATCCGGCATATCGATGCCGAGAACCCTGTTCACTTTGAAACGTACAAGCGGTGGCAGAACTCGGACCGCGTTAACGCGTCATGGAAGGAGCGCGGACCGGACGAGCATCATCGAAAGTATCTGGCCGAGCAGCTTGCCGATCCGCATACCATGTCATGCGTATTCGAGTGGGACGGCGAACTGGCTGGGTACACGGAGCTGGGGTGGGCCAAGGAAGACAACGCAGCCTGCTTCTTCAACTCCAACTGCAACATCACCGTCGGAGACCATGATCAAAACTCGCACATCATTGTTGGCGAAGAGAGATTCCGTGGGGGTAAGCGGTACCAGGCTGTGGCGACGTCGATCAAGCACTGCTGCTTCCTTCGGGACCCGCGGACGAAGCAGGTCATTGCCGAGCCTCGCTTCGACTTGAGCCATGTTCATATCCAGAACAAGTATTTGCCGCAGGAGAAGAAGAAGCGGTTCCATCTGCCGCACAAGACGGCGATTCTATTCGCTCTGCAGCGGGAGAGATTCTTTCAAGAGGGGCATTTTGTCTAGGTAGTTAGCTTGGTACAGTATGTGGATAGCAAGTAGTCATCGTATGGATCATCAATGTCAGGAACTTGAATATCGAATTGAAAGAACCGAGCCAGGCCGAGTGATCGTCGAGTCGGAGTGAAATTGATCCGATAATATCTGAATCTGGAGTCAACTGCGCAAACTGCCCCATTCGGCAGGTAGATCAACAAGGTTCACTAGTATCGGCCGAGTTGAAAAAACCCGTCAAGTTTGTCCCCGTGTTGGTAGAGGAAAAGGGGTAGTGATATTCCTCCAATGTAACACTCCCGGCCCCATTGGAGCGCAACAGGGTTTTAAGCAAATTTTCATCTCCGAGGGATTATCAATCAGGCAAATCAGAATAATCTAATCAGATGATCACTTCAATTGCCTCATCTCACGAAACAACAAGGAACTCACCCCGCCCCCACGAACCATGGCGAGCTTGATGTAAAGTACCGAGGGCGATGAGGTAATATGGATGGCAAGATACATGAAGAATACTTGGAGGCAAGTACAGCATAGGTACCGCGATTGTTCCACTGTGTGACCGATCGCGGCACTTGCTCGGTAGTGTTTGAATATGTAGTCGCGCATAATACACCAAACAGTAGAATTTTCTAATGATTATGCACTCTAGATAGTTGCGAGATCAACAGCAACATGAACGACATGGCATCCAAGCCCCAGCCACCAGTCACGCGGCTCCGGCCACTACATTCTCTTCAACAATTGAGTACCCTATACTCAGAAACAACTGGAGATGAGCCTCAAGTACTGCATTGGACAAGTTCTCTCGAGGAAGGTCCCGACGAGCAGAAATCTGTGAAAGCCTTTGTAGAGCTCGTCTCGCGTATAGTGGTGCTTGATCACGATGAGCCATACTGTATTCAAGATTCTACACGCGGCGGGCTCATCTTGGCCCGTTTCAGCCATGATGGGAGGTCAACATTTGAATTCATTCAATGTGCTAATGTTGATGACATCCCGACCGACTTTTCGATTGGCAAGGGAAAGGTGCGTTAATCTGGACAATGTTGGTAGCTCATATAGTTGACATGCAGATTAGGCCTTGCAGCTGCACAGAGATGCAGCAACCGGACAAGTAGGGTTGGCCGCTCAGGCCAACCTCATACCTGCAGCAGCTCTTGATGCCCTGGGTAGGATGCTGGATGACCTCATCCTTGGCCTGAAGGAAGAATGGACACAGCCTTCTGCGCTCAACTTTCCACCAAAGTCCAGACCCCTCCCCTTGTTCC
The DNA here is from genome assembly GCF_025433545.1 of Fusarium keratoplasticum. Classification (NCBI taxonomy): domain Eukaryota; kingdom Fungi; phylum Ascomycota; class Sordariomycetes; order Hypocreales; family Nectriaceae; genus Fusarium; species Fusarium keratoplasticum. The sequence continues at coordinate 2,084,895 of NC_070539.1, read as the reverse complement.
CCGAGGAGCCAGTTGGACCTGCTCTCCTTCACCGGTGGTTTGAGCAACGTGCTATAGAGTATCCCGATAGAACGGCCCTGGACTTTCTCGTCAGCCTCGAAAGTGGGAAGAGGGTTCAATATACCTATAAACAGGTCGAAAACGCAGCAAACGTCCTGGCAGCTGATCTGGTCGCGCAGTCAAAACCGTCAGCCAAGACAGTTGCTGTCCTGATAGGACCCTGTCCGGAGCTGTACATCAGCTACTTGGCTGTACTGAAGGCTGGCATGGCTTTCTGTCCCATACCCGTGGACGCCCCTGAAGAGAGACGGGAAGCTCTGATGGAGGATCTGAAGCCAGCCGCAGTCCTCGTGGTCACATCAACGCTGCCAGGATCCACTGCTATCACCACGATCAGCGTGACTCCATATCTCGCAGCATGCGACGCCATATCGGAAAGACAGCCGTCGTCATCCATCAAGGAGACTGACGCTGCCTACATCCTATACACCTCTGGAACCACTGGCATGCCGAAAGGTGTGGTTGTTAGCCACATCTCAGCAGCATGCACCATCTCCGCCCTGAGCTCTCACTATGGGTTTCCCTCACCAACATCACCAGAGCCTATCAGATGGTTTCAGGGTGCAGCTCCTACCTTTGACATTTCCCTCTTCGAGATCTTCTGGACACTCAGCTCAGGTTCAACGCTCTGCTGCGCCCCGCGCGAGTCCACTTTGCAGGACATTGACAAGACTGTTACAACTCTCGCGGCCGACATGACCAACATCACCCCTTCTTTTGCCAACTTGTTGGGTCCGGCGTCGCTCCAAGGTCTCATGGTTGGTGGAGAAACGCTAAATGCACGTCTACTGCAAAACTTTGCACGCAACAATCCAACCGAGGATCATGGCCATAAACCTAGAGGCATCTACAACGGCTACGGACCAACGGAGACGGCCATCTACTGCATCGCCCAGGCCCATGTTCCAGCAGATCAGCGAGGCTCCGTTCTGGGAACGCCCCTAGCTACATGCGGCACCCTCATCGTCGATGAGCAGTCGAAAACCCTGAGTCCTGTGCCCATGGGCGCGATAGGAGAACTTGTCATCACCGGCCCACAGGCTAGCAGGGATGGCTACCTCAACCGTTCCGAAGAGACAAGCCGCGCTTTCGTCGACGATGGAAGATGGGGTAGAGCGTACAGAACGGGTGACCGAGCTAGGATTGTCTGGGACTCCCACGGTGAACCCGCTGTTGAGTTCCTGGGCAGGATATCTGATGACCAAGTCAAGCTCAGCGGAAGACGTGTCGAGTTGGGTGAGATCGATAGCGTTCTGGCCAGCAAAGTCGAGAATGTGCGAGAGGTGCTATCTTGTGTCTGGAAACAAGAGACTTCTGGGACTGGTTCTGAAAAGGTTGTGAGCCTCGTCGTCTGTTCCGAACTTGACTTCGAACCTGTCCGCGAAAAGTGTCTCGGGGCTGCCGAACGATACCTCCCCGACTACATGAGGCCCTTCAAGCTTCTTCAAGTCGACGCACTCCCGAAGTCTGCATCTGGCAAGGTCGATCGCAAAGCCGCCTCGGCATACGTGCGGGAGACCTTGAAACAAGACCGTGTTTCCGAGCAGCCAGAGCCTGCTCAAGAAGAGCCCCTGCTGGACCCCCAAGACGCCAAGCTAGAGCAAGAGCTCGTCGATATCGCGTCGGAAGTTCTGGGTGATGACTCGGGCACTATTACGGCTACCATGCCGCTCGCAGATGCTGGCATGGACAGTCTCCGCGCAATGAGGCTGTTGCGTGATATCAGGAAGAAATGGCCCAGCTGCGGATCTGAAGGGCAGCTGCAGCCATCTTTGGTCTCGCTTCTCGCCTCTGGAGCTAGTATTCGCTCCGTATTCTTCCCCTCTCTGCGAAATGGAGACGACTTGGCCAAGATGCAGTGTCAACTTGGCGACTTTTCATCCAGGCATATGCCTGAAGCCCTCGAAAAGCTTAACATCACCAGTGAGGCCGATGTTGAGATGGTCCTTCCCGCAACATGCACGCAGAGCCAGCTGGCTGTGAGCTTGGCTATGGACAAGCGCAGCTACATCAGCCATTCTGTTCTGAACCTCAAACCCGACGTCTCGTCCGAGGCCCTGAAGGGGGTTGTTGAGGCTGTGATGACTGAGCAGGCCATTTACCGATGTACAATGATGCCATGCGACGATTCGCTGTCACCTTTTGCCCAGGTCATCCTATCATCAGAGGCATGGCGTCGATTGGACAGCAACTCGAACCGGGTTGTACACAGAAGAGGAAGTGTTGGCGATGTCAAAACCTGGCTCGACTTGGCTGAAGAGAACATCTCCCTCGATTCTCAGAAACTGTATCACGCACAAATAATTGAGCCCGAGTCCGGTTCTGGTCTCTTGATCATCAGCGTTGCCCACTGCATCTGCGACGGCGCATCGCTTGAGGCGCTCATGAGCGATATAGCCAGGCGGTATGCTGGTTTGGAACCTCTACCAAGACAAGGCATCTACGAGGCTGTGTTGGAGTGGATGTCTAACATAAACCCCGAGACGGACAACTTGTGGCGAGAGTTGGTGAAAGACTGGGAAACTGAGAGCTTTGATGCCCTGAGCGGCAATGGATCTAAAGCATCGGAGCCTGGGCATGACATGGTCCAGTTCACGAGCGACCTCTCGTGGCAAGCTTTGGAAGACAAGAGCAGGGCCTTGGGCGCATCTCCTCTGTCCATTCTACAGGCGTCTTGGTCCCTGCTCTTGCAACTCTTCTCTGAAGCAGATACCGGAGACATCGTCTTTGGAAGCGTCATATCAGGCTCTCATCTGCCCTCCCACGCACCCACCTTTTCTGTGGTGCCATGCCGCGTTGCCCTACCTGAGACGCAGACCATCATCGACCTTGTCACAAACCTTGCATCTTCCTCGAGGCTAGCGCAGAGCCACCGACACACATCGTTTGGCATCTTCAAGACATTGCCGTATAGCACTGCCCTAGCCTTGCAAGCATATCCTCAATCTGATCATGAGGCAGTCCCTGTCCCTTGGACTGAGATCCAGAATCCGGCTATACGTTACGACTTTGACATGTTTGCCGAGGTCTTGCCTCGATCCGTAGGGCAGCTCGACAAGATGACGTTCAAGCTCACATATCGTGGGGATGCCCTCTCAGCGCCCTCCGCAACGTGCATCGTGAGGCAGTTTGCTGCAATTACGGAAACCATGCTTCGTTCATTTCCTGGGGAAATGGTTCAAAAGCTACCGGCCCGTCTACCCAGGAGCTTGCTCTCTGCAGAAGGGACAGTTCCGGCTGCAAAGCCAGAAGGGGTTAAGGATCGAGCAGAGCTACTACACTCCCAATTCGAGGACCAAGCCGTGTCAACCCCTGACCGCTTGGCCTTGAGCTTCTACACGTCCCTAGACTCGCCTCCAGTGGAGATGAGCTATGCAGATCTAGACGCTAGAGCCAATGGCTTAGCAAATATCTTGCGCGAGGAAGACATTGACATCATCCCAATCTGCCTCCAACGCAGCGTTGAACTCTACGTCGCCATCTTGGCCATCTTGAAGGCTGGCTCGGCCTGGTGCCCCATTGATGATACGTCCCCTGTGCAGAGGAGGACTTCGCTGATCGCTCGGACCCAGAGCAAGGTATTGCTCACAACCACTGAATCATTGCATTTGGTCCAGCCTTGCCTCGACCACGAAAGCCTGGAAGGTGTGCGAATCATTCTTCTCGACCAGTACGCCCATCACAAGTCCTCAACAAGACCCGATCCGCGTCGCAGCGTCATGTCTTCAGGCGCCTTCGGCGGCAAAGATTTGGCCTATCTTCTGTGGACATCAGGCACCACTGGCGAACCAAAGGGAGTCATGATTCAGCATTCCGCGGCGGCAGAAGCCATGCGCGACCTGCAAGTCCAAGTTGAGCATGACTACAAGACGGAACAAGTACGCACGCTACAATTCTGCGCCTACAGCTTCGACGTTTTTGTGCAGGACCTCTTCTACACCTGGGGTCTAGCAGGCAGCGTCATCAGTGGTACAAGAGAGCTAATGCTTGGCACGTTCGTCGAGTTCATCTGGAAATCCTGTCCCACTCATGCTCATCTCACCCCGTCCTTTGGTGCCAGCATCGATGTTGAAGAGATCAGGGGATCGACTCTACAATACGTCACCTTCATTGGCGAGAAGCTCACAGAAGACGTCGCCGAGGCATGGGCAGCTCCTGGTATCACCACTCGCGCGTACAACACGTACGGACCAGCAGAAAACGCTGTCGTTTCTACTCTGAGACGCTTCTATGGTAGGAGCAGGGATCAGGCCAAGGCTGCCAATGTTGGCTTCCCTCTCACAAACTGCACGGCCTATGTCGTCCGCGAGGTTGATAACCGCTGGGAGCTCGTCCCACGATATGGAGTCGGCGAGTTAGCTCTGGGTGGTGCGCAGGTCGCAAAGGGCTATCTAGCAAATGAGGCCAAAACGACCAAGGCCTTTATCCAGGGAGGTTCCGGCATTGACGAGCGCATCTACCTCACAGGCGACATGGTGCGTCTCAACGACCACGGCTTCGAGTTTCTGGGAAGAAACGATGACTTGATCAAGATCACTGGCATCCGCATTGAGCTGAGTGAGATCAGCGCTGCCTGTGCGAGTGTGAAAGACGAGGAGGCGGCTGTTGAGCACGTCGAGACGCTGTATCTCTCTCGTCCAGGCGACAACAGCAACAACAAAGTCGTCGTCACGTTCGTCTCCGTCAAGAAAGCTGCGGTTGATACAGGCAGTATTAGAACACAGGTCTTCCAGAGGGCCAGGGATGTGCTGCCCACGTACATGGTACCCGGACACGTCGTGGTGCTCGAAACCACGATGCCGAGGACAGCGTCCAACAAGGTCGACCGCAAGGCTCTGCAAAAGATCTACGAGGAGTCGGACCCAAGTAGTTTGGTTGTAAAAGATGACTCAGCAGAATCTGACGGTCAGCAGGCGAAGCTGCAATGGACCGAGGCGCAACTCTCTGTTCTCCAGATCATCGCCGACCATTTCCAAGTGGCAGCTGAATCATTGGCTCCAGATGATAGCTTGGCCTCATTGGGTTTCAGTTCTCTTCAAGTTACCAAGCTGGCGTGGTCCCTGAGGCGGCAGCTGAACCGCATGATCGGAGTTCTAGATCTAATGCGGTGCCGATATCTCGGCGAATTGGTCGACGTCGTTGTCGGCGAGCAACCAGATCAACCGGGACAGCCCAACGGTGTGGTGCCCCCGGAAACTCCCTCTTGGGTAGCTTCTATCAAGGACACGTTGACCAGCAAGCTCCGTGGTATCATGCGGCCTCAAGACACGCTGTACATCCTACCGGCAACTCCTGTGCAGGAATCGCTCATCGTGGAGACCATGCTCGAGCCCAAGGCGTACTGGGCCCATCGTGTGTTTGACTTGAGCCACCTGGGCGAGATTGACGGCCATCGATTGAAGAAGGCGTGGACCGAAGCTGCCCGGAGATTCGACATCCTTAGAACCATTTTCGTTCCTCTCACGCAACTGAGCACAGAGGACAATGGTAATAGCGTTGCGTGGTCTTCTCAAATCGGAACCCAGTCCACGATCCTGCAAATCATTCGACGCGAACCAACTGTGGGCTGGACCTGGCTACCCAGGGACAAAGAGCAGGATCTAGCCAGATGGGCTGAGGAGCTGCAGACGGAACTCACGCCGACAAGAACAACTCGGCCACCTTGGTCCGTCACATTTGCCGAGGGCGGTTGCAAGCTCATGCTAAGCATGCATCACGCTCTCTACGACGCTGTCGCGTCAGAGATTCTCCTTGACACAGTCGCGAAGCTCTACGAGGAGCAAGTTGAGGGCAGCTCTGACAGCGTCTTACAACTCGAGAGGGGTATGGAGCTGGGTCTTCTGCCAACCGCTGCCCAGCGGAGCGAGGCTTCTTCCTTGTGGAACAGTCATCTAGCGGATCTCAGGAAGACGGTTGGTGCCTTGAACGCCTCATTCCCTGACCTGACACAATCCCGACAAAAGCAGGTACAGGGAATCCTCAGCTCAAGGAGGGCCATCCCTCATGCATTTACCTCTACCTCACCCACCCTCCCGACACTGCTGCAATCTGCATTCGGATGCGTTCTTGCTTCATACTTGGAGCTCAAGGCCGTCATGTTCGGTCAGGTCGTGTCGCAGAGGATTCTTCACCCAGATCTCGCCCGCGTAATGGGCCCTGCTATGGCCACCATTCCCGTCGTTGTCCGAGGCAATGCCTCCTCACCCGAGGAGCTCTGGAGCGAGATGACGGGTGATTCGTCCAAGCTCTTCCGAAGCGCACATAGCTTGCATCCCGTGGACATCAAGAAAATGCTCAATGAGAGCAGCGGGAGTAGCAACGCCCCCTTCCCAGGCCTCTTTGTATACCACCCGGCCACTGAGGACAATACCACTCAGAAAGTTTTCCGGGAGGAAGGGCAAGCTCTGTCGCTCAACGTGGAACATCCGCTTGCCCTAAACATCTTCGAGGCCGATGGCACTATTGAACTCACTGGCGACGGGCGTCGCATCTCGCAAGGACAGCTTGATCTCATGATGGGCCAGATCATCGGCCAGGCCCAAGCTATGCTGAAGTCACCTCAGCTCCCTCTCGAGCAACTTCAAAATACGATGGACCACAGTCTCATTTCGATTAGTGGCCAAGCCACCTCGGACCACGTCGATACAGCCAACCCAACTGAGAGACTCTCTCTGCATGCATCCGAGCATCCTGAATGGATCGCAGCCGAGGAGGTCATTTTTCAAGAGTCAGACGAAGATCAAGATGAGATCGTGACCAAAACCATCACCTACGCCCAGTTGGACATCCTCACCAACGCCATCGTCTCCAAGCTCGCATCTCACGAGCCCCGTCTCCAGCCCGACGACGTCGTTGCTCTGTACATGAGCAGAGACATCAAGTCGCTTGCAGCAACCCTGGCCATCTTCAGGGCAGGCTATATATATCTCCCTGTGGATGAAGAGCTGCCTCTGGAGCGGAAGAGGCTCCTCATCCGTGACGCCGACGCAAAGCTCATCATTACCACGGAGGAACTACTCGGTGACTTGGACTTGAACCTCGACAGCGACCCAGTGGCGCTGCTGATCCCAGACCTCGACGATGTACTCTCTTGGCCAATTTCTCAGATAGAGCCTGAACAACCCGGCCACGGTGGCTACCTTCTCTACACATCAGGCTCTACAGGCCGTCCCAAGGGCGTTCGTGTTTCCAACAGAAGCCTTTGTCACTTCATTGCCTCTTTCAGCGCCCGCTTGATTGAGTCCTCACCCAGCACGGCCAACCTCGGGGGTGACGGCAAATATCTTAACCTCACGTCCCGGGCCTTCGATCCCCACTTGACACAACTCTTTGTGCCCTGGCACTTGGGCTACCGCGTCGTCATTGGCAAGGACCGTACGGCCATGATCGGTAGCATGAAAGAGGTTATCAACGAGCTGGGAATTACGCACTTCGGTTCTGTGCCCTCTGTCTTGACTCAGCTGGGACTGCGACCTGAACAAGTGCCGTCGGTCAAGGTGGTGACGACTGGCGGAGAAAAGGCGTCGAGTGAACTTCTAGACCTGTGGTCGAGCCGCCAAGAGGGCCAGCAGCATGAGCCTGTTCTGTTCAACTTCTACGGGCCAACCGAAGTCACCATCGGCTGCTTGGGTCATGCCGTGCATCACGACTCCAACGCCCGTAATCTCGGACTTCCGCTACTGGGTCTTGAAACCCTGCTCTTGTGTCCTGATACGGGGGACAGACAGGTCATTGCCAAGAGAGGACAGCCCGGAGAGCTCTGCATGGCTGGACCGCAGGTGGCCATGGGTTATCTGGATAGACCTATTGAGAACGCGAAGAGCTTCCAGACCACCACGCTACTGGGTGGCGGTGAGAAGAGAATGTACAGAACAGGCGACATGATGAGGATGATGCACGATGGTACCCTCGAATTCTTGGGAAGAGCGGACCAACAGGCCAAGATCCGTGGTCAAAGGCTAGAACTCGACGAGGTCGTCTCTTTTCTAAAGCAAGCTGCTGCAGGCGAGGGCGACCTTGACTTTGCCGCTACCGTGGCTGGCAATGGCACCAACAGCTCACAGCAACTATTGGGATTCGTGGCTCGGAAGGCGACAAGTCTGCTGAAGGGCGAGATTGAAGCCGAGGTCGAGTCCTTGAGAAACCAAAGCCGGGCGATGACAGCACTACTGGAGAGGATCCAGCAGAAGTGCGAAGCTGGGCTGCCGGCCTTCATGGTGCCCACTATGCACTGGGTCTCGAGGATCCCATACTTGGCCGCCTCGGGTAAGGTCGACACTAAGCAGCTGGCCAAGTTGGCAACCGACATTCTCAATTTCCAAGATGAGCCTGCATCTCCATACAGCGATGATACTCTGACTGCTGAAGAGTCTGCAGTCGTGGCTGCCGTGGAGGAGGCTGTGGGCGTCAATGTCAAGGCTACAGCGACAAGCAACATCCATCGCCTGGGCATCGACAGTCTTTCGGCTGTCCATCTACTGTCCCTTCTGAGAATCCGAGGCTTTCCCAACCTCAAAATGGTAGAAATTCTGTCATCTTCGTGCACAGTGGGATCCTTAGCTCGACTGGCCGACCAAGACTCGAGCAGCACATGGCCAACGACAGACACACCGCAAGAGGTCAATACGGCCAAGAGAGTGGATCTTGGGCCAATTCCCGTCGGTCCCAGTGCTGAAGAGATCGAAGCTGTCTTGCCCTGCTTGCCTCTGCAATCCGCCCTTGTCGCCCGGTCTCTGGTCTGGCTGAGCGCTAACAACGTGGGTGACAAAGACAAGGACGTCCCGTACGTGGCACAGTTCCACTACCGTCTCTGCCACGACACCGATGTCGCTAGATGGAAGGAAGCAGCCGAGAGAGTCGTTGAATCTGAGGCCATGCTGAGAACATGTTTCGTTCAGCGTGAAGATGATGGTCGGATCCTGCAAGTTGTCCTCAAATCGCCTCCCTCACCTTTCGACGGCGGAGAAGATCTAGCCGATATCGTCGCCCGGATGAATGTACGACCACCAATCAGGCTGCAAATTGGAGACACAGATGAGTCCGGCGAAACGGTCGTCTCACTGAAGATCCACCACGCCTTGTTCGATGGCGTGGCTATCGATGTGCTTCGGAAGAGGCTGGAGCAGAGCTACAGCGGACAGGACACCCTCGACAGGACAAGTCTCAGTGCATTGACGAGTCTCTCTAATCATTGCAACCTCTCAGGTGCACAGATGGAAGATACGAGACACTCGTGGCAGGCAAGGCTACACGGTTTGCGACCGTGCCGTGTTGGGGCCGACAACAACAGCGGCGCCATGACTCGTTCGACTCTACGTCTTGGCTACACGATTTCTCAGCTTAAGACTAAGCTACAGTCCCAAGCGGCTGACGTACCGGTATCAGTCTCTTCCGTCTTCCAGTTAGCAACTGCCCTCTGTTTAGCTCAGGTTACTCGACAAACATCGATCATCTACGGTTTCGTCTTGTCACTGCGGCCTCTCCTTGATCATGTCGCCCCAGGTGTGGAAAGTTTCGTCGGTCCGTGCCTCAACACATTGATCCAGACTCTCAGTCTCCAAGGGAACGAGACACTACCCGCGATCGCCAGGAGAGTCCACGAAGCACACATTGACGCCTGCCAGGACGGCATGCCGCTTGTCGGCGTGGAAATGGTACAGCGCTGGTCTGGATCCGAGGATAAGCTATTCGACAGCTTGCTCAGCATCAACGTTGTCCCTGAGCAGGAGGCGAAGCTTAAACCAGGGCAGATGAGTCTTGTGCGTACCCAGAGCAAGAGTGATCTGGCCTTGGCTATTGATATCGACCTGCATGCCGACGGCAAGATCACCTTGACGCTTTCTTCGGGAGGTGCCTTGACAACGCCGCAGCTGGATGGCATTGGCCAGTTGTTCGAGAGGGTTGTGGGCAGCTCAACGGACGAGAACGCGAGAGTCGAGGACTTTGTCTCGGTGCAACATGACGCAAACACGTCTACTCATATTACCCAACACTCCCCTGCGGCAGCTGTGTCAGAGCCAGTTTCGACAGACAAAGGCTATCGAGAGTCCTTGGCCTGCGTGAAGAGAATCGTCAGTCGTCTCCTGCATCTGAGCGCGGAAGACATACCGGAAAAGACCTCGCTGTATCAGATCGGACTGGACTCCATCACCATTCTTCCATTCGTCAAGCTCATCAACAGGGAAGAAAAGATCAAGCTCTCTCCTGATGCTGTCATCAAGGCCCGAACCATCCAAGGTACTGCAAGACTTGTTCAAGAAGCAATGGCTGTGGCCATCCACCCCGATGAGAATCAAGATATACAAGGCGGACTCAACAACAGCGTCATCGAGCAAGACGTGTACGACAAGACTCTACAACGACTGGCCAAGGCGCTCATGTTCGTAGCAACGCCCCTTCAGGAGGGCATGCTCAGTGCATCTTTAGCCATCGAGGACAACGCTTACACCTATATCCATACCATCCAACTCTCCGAACGCGCTCTCGCAGCAGACACTCCCAGCCTAGACAACTTCTTTGCTGCTTTTGGCGATACAGTGCAAGCCTGCGAGATCCTGAGGACGCGCTTCGTATTCACAGAAGATGATGAAGCGCCTTGGGTTGGTATTGTGTCTCCTACTGAACAGAGCGATCTTGTCAGTTGTCAGGTAGTCAAAACCGGCAGGGTGCAGCTAAGAATTCATCACGCCCTGTACGACGCAACATCGATCCAGGCCTTGTGGCGTATCCTGAGCGAAAACTACCACAAGCGACTCCAACGCCATGATCAAGAAGCTACACTGCATCTGTTCAGGCCATTTGCGAAGATAGTCGCCACTGCGCAGAGAGCCTCGGTGTCCTTCTGGACCAACCTGGTTCAAGACTACAAATACACGCCACTTGATTTCCCTGAAGTCTCACTTCAGGCGTCATCCGCCTTCCATTTTACGCTGGGTGAGCAGGAGTTGTCGCTTCTACAGGCAAGATGCAGGGAACTCAGCGTCACGGTCAAGGCGGCGCTTCAGCTAGCTTGGGCCAAGGTACTATGCGAGTCCCTGTATCGACAAGGAGATGTTGTCTACGGAGAGGTCGTCACGACTGGCGGCGGTTTCGCTGACGATGCCATGCTTGGCCCTACCATCAACACGGTACCCATGAGGGTCAATCTGGCGGATCAGGGGACCGCCGTCGGTGTTGCAGAGGCATTGGCTCGGGTACAAAGACTGAACGACGAGGTGAAGGGTGACAACTCTATGGCTTCTCTCAGAAAGATCCAGACACTGTGGAGGTCTTCAAGCCGAGATGCCCCTACAAGCCTGTTCCAGAGTCTGTTTGTGTTTGATGGTGTTGTGGGATCTGCTGTCACCGACGGCGATGAACAGTTGTTCAAGCCTGCTCAAATCCAGGCAGAAGACAATGGACCTGCTTATGACGAATACCCTCTCATTGCCAGCTTCCAGATCAAGAACAGCGCCCTTCGTGGTAAACTGAGAGCCAAGATGGCACCAAAGGAAGCGAGAGCCTTGGGCAGTCGCCTAGAGGCTGCGGTGAGATTCATCATCGCGGGTGAGCCAGAGGGTTCGATGCTTGATATGAGTCTCATGAAGGCGGACGCAAAGAAAGAGCCCACCCCTAACGGAAGCGCTCTGAGCGACAAAGTTGATCTGAACGGTCTAGTTCCAACTGCCGATGCTGTTCTGGAGCTGGTCAAGAAGGTGCTCGATACAAGATGCAAAGGCAAGCACGTCGATTATGATACCAATCTGGTCAATGTCGGCCTTGACTCGATCTTGGCCATTCGCCTGTCAAAGCTCCTAAGGAAGAATATGGGAATCACCATGAGCGTCTTTGACATCATCAAAGGCGCGAGTGTCCGTGACATGGCCAAGGAAAAGACATCTGCACCAAAGGCCGTGGCACAGAAACCGAAACCGCAGTTGTTGGCCCAGGAGGAAGAACAAAACGAGTTGGTGGCAAAGCATCTCGGGCTTACAAAGGAGAACGTCAAGTCCGTCCTGCCAACCCTCGCAGGACAGCGTGCGCACTTGGAGCAGTGGCTACATAGCGGCAAGAGATTCTTTGAGGCTCCTTGGGTGTATCGACTCGATCACTCCATCGATTCACAGAGAGTTGCGAGTTGCTGGGCTAAACTTTGTCAAGTCCACGAGGCTCTCCGGACAACATTCGTCTGGACAGGCAAGGCCTTGGTCCAAGTTACTCTGGGCGAGCAAGAGGGACGAGGCTTCACAGAACTCAGTGACTTGTCAAAGCCCATCAAAGCTTTGATCGAAGAGCACGTTAGCGAGGAAAATGGAAAGCCTTCAGACTTCAGACAGCCCCCTGCTCGCCTCTCGTTCCTGGAGGCTTCAGACGGGAAGGCAGTTGTGCTTCGACTGCATCACGCGTTGTACGACGCATGGAGTATCAAGATGATTGAGAAGGACTTGAATGATCTCTTGAATGTTGGCAAGGTGCTGGAGACTCGCGTGTCTCTCGGAGACGCAATTGGTCAAATTAGAGACATCAGACAACCTGATGCAGAACACGCGTACTGGAGGAATCATCTCTTGCGCGCCCAAGACACCGTCCTTAACAGCGATACATCAGCATCGGAGCAGAAGTCGCCTCTTGGTCGGCACTTCAAAACCATCTATCCCGATGTCATCCCCAGGAACGTCATCAAGCGCAATGCACGCACATCAGCCGCAATCCTCCTCGCCTACGCAAAGGCACTGGGACATGTCACGAAATGCTCCCGCCCCACGTTCTGCCTGAATCATGCTTCGCGATCTCTTTCCTCCGTAGATGGATTGCAGACCATTGACTTGACGGCCGCGAGTGTGCCGACTCTGACTGTTACACCGTGTTGCGTGGACCTAGAGTCCGAGCATACGCTAGAGTCTATGCAGGATCATTTGGCGCAGCTCACCAAGTTTGCACAGACAGATGGTGTGCAGAGGTTTTGCCCCAAGTTTAACTCGCACCTCAACATTCTCTACGCAGGAGAAAATACCAAGAATGCGCACGAAGGCCAGGCACTCAGCAGGTTCAGGCTCAGCGAACCTCTAGCTTCAGATTACTTCACTGTCACGGAGCCGTCGTTATCCACTGTGTCGACTATCGAGGGGCTTGAGACGTCCCACCTATGTCCACATCAGTTCTTCTTCACTGTCATTGTGGGTCAAGATCAAGATGTCAGGGTGTCAATAAGTGGTAGTGAGGTGGGAGCCCGAGACATGGTTGCCAAGATGGTATCGCATTTCGGATCTGAGTTGGAAGAGATGATAGAGGGTAATGATACAGACTAGATATCGGCATAAGACGGCAGAGAGGAGGTAGGAAGATTTCAAAAGTGAGGGATTCACGCTGTTGATGGGGTATGGAGATGTAGCGTAGCACGAAATGCAGTGAAAAGAGCTCACGAAATGGCATCGAGTGTGGATTGCGAAACGGCGAGGCTGATAGAAGGTCCTATGGCTTAGCAGAGTTTATGGTAATTATGATTTTTCTTTTTTTACCTCTTTTGTCATGGAGTCAAGCAAAATATTACTCTGCGTGGTGGACCAGGTGGCTTAACCGCTGGCGTGAACTTGGCGAAGCATCGAGCAGAAGCATGACGTGCGATCACCAAGAACTTGGCTATTGACACATGCCGGCATCAAAACCCAATGCCAAAGAACACTCTAGACTGGAAAAATCTTCTATGACTGCTCCCAAAAGGTTGGGTAGTATAGCCGTCTACTATATCTAGTTAACTCTGAAGCAATCACCCACCATTTCAATGGGTAATGCGTCCCTACTTCCCAATTGTCTACCGCTCAACGCTATAAAGGAGGATATCTACATATGAGTTCTTCATGTTAACACAACAAGATGTAAGCCATCAGGGTAGTAGACACCCAAGGGGCCATCCTACTCAGACTTGAAGGATCCGGCGTTGGCTTGACAGCTTGAAGTCTTAGAGCTGCTAGCGACACCTTGTACATCTGTTCTTGCCTCAACGCCACATGTCTCCACAAGGAATCTCTCCATCGGGACCATGTCGGTATAGGCTACCGCTACTCTGGCAGCGACACCTTGGGGCATGTCAAGGCCAAGCAAGTGGAGGCCTCGAACTACCTCCTCTGATATTGGGACTCGCGGCGGTTCGGTGATGGGACTTGTTGGAGGCTTGCTGATCGAGACACGGTCGAGTTTCGGGGTGGTGGATCGAGGAGACAGGACGGGATCAAGAGGTGGCGGTGTAGGTGCAGAGGTACTAATAAAAGAGACAGATTAGAATATTGAAGAAGACAATGTGAATGGGCCTGGGCTAGGGTAATGGTATCTGAGGCCCGACGGGGAGGTACTGATGGATGGGTAGTAGAGATTTTGTACGAACGAATTTGTGTTTCTCGACATGGAGTCACCCATGTTCTGGCATTGACCCACGGTGTCAGAGTGAGAGGCCATGGTTGCGACAAGAGATATCGTGGTAACTGGAGAAACGTAGGATGTCTTTTGCAGACCTTTGGTTGAAGGGACACAGGGAGGGTTACAAGGCGATGGGGGAAAAACGAAGAGCCTGCTAGAATTTCCGACATTTGGAGGGAAATACTACTTCCTATTTATGTTTTCTAGATGGGCATGGGGTGAGAGGACGCAGGAGGGTATTCGACAACGTTCTGAGTCCAAGGTAAGATTTACATGGGCGCATGCGAGACGTTTTTGCAGCCGCATTCTCCCGTTTTGGACGGGTAAGAGGCAAATTGCAGCTTTTGAGAGAGCTGAAAATGACAGAAGAGGGCACTCTGTGTTGCTCCACTCCTTGGAATAGAATAGGCTGATTTACATTTTGCAGTGTTTGGGTGCAAAATGCAGACAGGGAGGTGCAAATGCACAAATTTTGCTGGCCCGACCGAGGAACCTTTGTCATGTGTGGGCTCTTTTCGGCACAGATTTTACTCCGCGTAGAATTGCATTTTGCATTTTGCAGCAATCAGGCTATGAGGTACAGGTGTACTGCGCTTGACTCTGACTGGCCATGTTTGCTTCACTGCCCCCTCGTTCCACTCATTTGTTGGTCACAAATCCCTGTTCACCAAAGAGAACCCGAGCACTTTGGAGAATGAGGCTTGGGACCTTGCATAAGTACCAGGCCATCGCCCTGAGCCTGTCTTTTGGCAAGACTCGCTCGCTCCATGATTTCACAGGAACGTTGACCAACCCAGCTGCCCTGACCGCATATCTATCATTTCATCCCGGTACAATCGCACGATGACCAAGGATTGGGAGCCGCTACAGGATGAGATCAGGAACCTTTACCTGACTGAGGACAAACCACTTGATGAGGTTATGCGCTTGGTGAAGGGCAAGCATAGCTTCATTGCATCGTGGGTGGCCTTCTTGCAAGCCATTTCTTTTTCTACCTAACGCTTATTAGTGAGCGCTCTTATCGAACCCAGCTCAAGAAATGGGGCTTCACAAAGTATAGTACCCAGGCCTTTCCCAAGGCAAAAAAGAGGGGTCGCTCATCAAACCGCCTCGGCAAACGCCCTGCTATAACCTCAGCAACCCCAGAGGGCTTCGGTAGTTTTAGTTTGCCAGATAACCTGCCAGCCACCTCTGCCCTGGACAGTGGACGCGCCGACTTGGACTTTGCGGCGTCTCAACTTCCATCCGTTGCCTTCTCTGTATCTCAGTTCGACAGCTTTGGTCAGGGAACCGAGGCACCCGGCCCGCTCCATACTGGCCAGTACGCACTGGATGGTCAAGGCAGGAGCCAGCTGCATCGGGCCATCATGAGTGAAGATGTAGACCAAGTCCAGTTTCTTCTCAACGCCGGGGCTACGGTTGATACTCGAGATCACATTGGGAACACACCTCTTCATTGGGGAGTCAGCACCGGGAACTCGAACGTCGTCAAGCTTATTCTTCAATTTGGAGCCGATGTGAACGCAAAGAACAACATGGGGCGTGCTCCTCTGCATCTTGGAGTTTCTCAACCTACTCTCATTGACACGCTCATCAACCAAGGCGCTGATGCATCCGTTCAAGATGGTAACGGTAACACACCGCTTCATCTTCTTATATATGCTCATCCTTCCCAATATTCGAACCTTTTCTCCTCGGCAGTCGAGGCATTGCTTAAGGCGGGGGCCGGTCCGAACCAAGCAAACCACAACGAAGAAACCCCATTCTTTCAACTCCTGAAGCGGCAGTCTTACCAAGAAGAAGTCCTAATGGCTATTCACTCTTCCTTACAAGCGGGTGGCTCTGTGAACGAAGTTCTGCCAGATGGCACGATTCCTTTCGAGATTTTCCTCTCAAGGTCGGAGACAAAGGGCTTCAAGCTTGGGGGGCCCAAGGAAAGACTTGAAAACAATATATTGAGATGTTTTCTTGCCAAGGGAGCCTCCGTCATAACGCCAATGACTCTCGGGGAGCCACTGATCTGCGGATACCTCAATACCAGAGATTCTGTTCGTTGGGGTCGAGACAAGAGACTAGGGAAAGAATTGTTCAAGCGCCTCACTCCCGGTGAAGTGGAAAAGGCCGGAAACTCAATTCTTTTCGCCCTCGTATCCGATTACTGGGAGACAGCTGGAGATGGCGGGGAGCTCATAGCAACTCTTCTCCAGCATGGCGTAAACCCCAATCACCAAGACCACTTGGGGAAATCTGTCCTCCTTCTCTTGTTCCAACGCTACAAAAGCAAGCCGCCAGTCATCTCGAGGGCACTGGCCCCCCTTCTTGAGCATGGGGCTAACCCTTGGCAACGGGATTTTGCTGGCAGATGTCCGCTTTTCGAGGCAGCAGAGATGTTTCCCAAAGAGAGGCTGGCGTGGATGATCCTCGAAGCAGATCTTCGGAAACGCCAAGCAGCTGATAGCCCGGAGCCTGGAAATGACGACGCCGCAAAGAGCGAGTCCTGGGACGAATGGCAGCTGGCAGTACGAGCAGTGAATTGGAGTGAGTCGAAGGAGCTCATTCTTCGCGAGCACAAGTTCCCTTCAAACAAAATAAGAAATGCGATGAGAGAATGTGCGCTTGGTGTTTTGGCAGAAAAACATGTACACCTCGCAAAGGACAAATTCCAAGGTGATTCTGCGGAGAGGGAGCTCCGTCGACAGTACGTGGCGGGCATTATTCGCGACTGTAGAGATCGTGGGATTGCTCTCGGCGAGAGCTGTATGGATTACTTGATAGATCTTTGTTTGTGATGCTATTCACAGTGGTTGATAGTTCATAGGCTCTTGATCATGTACGCTGTTCTGGGTTAATGACATTATTGTATTGAGAACGAACTACGCTCTTGACTGCTTCGTCTAGCACCTTCTTGGATCCTATGAGATATTTTTCATCCCATCATGCAGACATTGTTATTTTTGATTCAATTCGTAGCGCTATCATGGCTGCCTGGAATTCTCATAGCCTCCATCCTATGAACATTTGCGTCCTGTTTTGTCCTTGGTTGTCGTCATCTTATGCAGTCAGGGTGGGCTAACGGCCCTCGCTGCGTCAGACATCTATTTAGCCAGAATGTTAGAATAAGCACTTAACAAATCAGGCAAATCGACCCCGGATGACCTTACGCAGCCCTGGCGCGTCCTTTGAGATCAAAACGCCGATCCCCCGCAGTTTTTCTGCGCCATTGTTCCTTCAATTCTTTAGATCATTGCACACATTACTGGTAAATCATGGCGACTGACACCACTCACGAGCTTTCCCAAGTGGTATCTCAAGGGCGTACAAGCCTGACACAACCAGGGGTACCTACTGAGCAATTCGAAATTCAAGAGGAGGAAAATGTGCAGACCGAAACTATTTACCCGAAAGGATGGAAGCTGTGGTCGACAATGGCCTCACTCTGCATTGCCTGCTTCCTCAGCGGTCTGGTGAGTATTGGGAGCTTCCTAGTTGTTCACTACAGTATCTCTTTTAGGTGGCTTCATTGCGTGAGTTAGCTGACCAGTCTTCAAGGACCTTACAATTGTCGCAGTTACCGTTCCAAGTCTCACCGACCAGTTCCAGACGATATCAGATATCGGATGGTACTCGGCTGCATAGTAAGAATCCCCTCATCTTGACGGACGAGATTCTAACGCAACCTTCAGTGGCATGACCATGAGCGCTTTCGTCTTCTTGTATGCCCCCCTGCGCTTGCGTACAGCATCTTCTGACTAGCTTCCAGTATTGGACAAATTTATACCCTCTTCTCAGTAAAGCCCATATTTCTCATCGGCCTCGTGGTCTTTGAGATCGGCTCACTCATCTGCACTCTCGCCCCGAGCTCTGCCGTCTTCATTTTTGGCCGCGCCATTAGCGGACTTGGTCGCGGCGCCATCAATGGCGGCATCTTCAAACTTTTGCGTCACTGCTTCCCTCTTTCGCAACAGGCTCTCATGCACAGCTTTGTTGGTGCATTTCAGAGCGCGGGCCTGGTTTGTGCTCCTACGATTGGCGGCGCCTTGATTGATGCTTTTTCCTGGAGAGCCTGCTTTGGCATCAACGTCCCGCTTGGAGTCGCTTGTATCGTTTTGACAGCCGTCGGAATTCATGATCCTGCCGGCAACCAGAACGAGGGACTGGCGCTTAAGCAAAAGCTAAAGAAGATCAATCTCATGGGAACTATCCTCATTGTACCCGCCATCACATGTCTTCTCATGGCCCTGCAATGGGGAGGATCGAAGTACGGCTGGGGCAACTGGCGAATCATCTTGCTGCTCGTCCTTTGCGCAGTCCTTTTTGCAGGGTTCGGATACCTGCAACATGCGCAGAAAGAAGATGGCATCCTACCTCCTAGAATCTGGAAGCAGAGAAGTATTTTGGCAGGAACTTGGTACTCGGCATGTGCTGAAGGTGTCCTCGCCGTGACCGAGTACTACATGTCTATATACTTCCAGGGTGTGCGAGGCTACTCGCCGACGCAGTCGGGTCTTTTCGCTCTTCCTATGATCGGTGGTCTAGCGGTGGCTATGGTTATGTCCGGTGTTGGCGCAACCGTATTTGGATATTATTACCGTAAGACATTCTTCAACCACTCATCGGCCCAACACCAACTAACATCAAATAGCTTTCATGTTGGCGTCGAGCGTTCTAGCACCTATCGCTTCGGGGCTACTTACCACTCTCAACATGGAGGAGCACGTTGCTAAAGGCGTTGCTCTTCTAGGTTTCCTTGGTGCAGCAGTCGGCCTAGGTCTCCAGGGTCCGCAAGTTGCACTTCAAGCCGTGCTACCTATCGATGACGTCTCCCTCGGCGGAGCATTTATCAACTTTGGATCAGGCATGGGCTCAGCTTTGTGGATCTGTGCCTCGGCAACAATGTTCCAGAGTCGCCTGGTTGATGAAATCCATTCTTCTTCGCCTGGCACCAACGCTACGGAGGTCCAGGATGCCGGGCTCACAGGACTACGAGAACGCATCGGTCCTGAGAGATTGGGGAGTGTTCTTGCTGGATATGAGAATGCTGTTGTGCAGACACTGTATATCCCGTTGGCACTTGCGATACTCACCATCGCTGGCTCGCTTGCCATGGAGCGAAAGTCTCTTAAGAAGAAGCAATCTTGAGGGCTTATTGATGGCTGCCTGGGACACATGCATTACGCCAAAACGCTGCACACAATTTCTGGGCTTGGTCCTGAAGGATTCAACTGTTCGATTCGCTGACAAGCTTCTCTGTCGTGCAATACCTTCATGGTTAGGGGGTAACGTTAGACGACAATTCATCAAGACATCCGGGAATCTAAGGATACTTGATTTCTAGTCAATTAATTTTTTTGTTATAATGGCTCTCTACCTTCGAGACAAGGAGACAGCGAATCGGGGTTAGAGTTCGTGCCTTGTACGGTCAAACAATTCAAGTTAGCCAAGTCGAGGAACGAGCCGCGGGATCGAAAGGTAAAGAAAGAGGGCGTTTGCTGTATACAGTCATGCCTAATCAGAAAGGAACTTTCAAACAGGCTGGCAACCGTGCTTGGGAGCCTTGTCGTCGCTCGCTGCTTGGTCTGCCTCTCGTCGGGCATGATGGTTAACCCAATGCGCAGGTTGGGTATAATAGTACTCTCGAAAGACGTTGATGATAATTACTGCCCGGCTCATCTACCAGGTTCTATAGCTACCCTATACTACCATAGAGTCCATCTTGAAGGCTAGAACCCATGTCAATTAAACGATGCCAACCATTACACGCGAGATAACGAGTTGCTCCCAGTGCAGGAGTCAATAAGTGCCTGCTCGTCTGACGATAACTTCGGCCGTCGCAGCAGGCTGGACGATAAGGGCTTGAAGCAAGTAAACATTATCCATTCCAGTGTGGTACAGACTCAAAAACATTACCAAGTGCTTTGTTGCGCGTTTATTATCGCCAATTTAGTCTCACGTATAAGGAAAAAACAAGTGTCCAGCTGGTTTTTTAAGGGCGTAAACCCGTTTCCCAAGATCTTTACGATGTGATGCAAATACGCTGATAGAAAACATCTACCTTTGTGTTGCCATTGACAGATATTAATACAATAGATTCAGGATCAAATGCTTCATGTGGACGGTTAGAGAAGCTAAGCGCATCACTGCCTTTGTTCGTCATTCTTAGACTCCTATGAACTTGAGTCGATTCTCAGTAGATTCAACATTGGGAGGCCACTCAGACTCAGAGTGAGACCTTATCACTGAGTGGTGTTGGCATGTCTTTCCAATCTTCAGAGCTGTCCACCATAGTGGCAGCACTTACACTGAAATAGTTCTCTTACGGAATATTGCAGAAATGCTCATCTGGAATGGTAGTGTTATCGCAAACCAGCCCTGCATCGCTTGGGCAGCATTCCGTGCCGCATAAACTACCGCAACATCAGCTCTGCTAACCATATAGAGCAGGCATAACTGTAAAAGGGGGCTGAGAGGTGAGCAGGCAGGACACTTACAAGTACTTTCCAGGACAACTGCTTGCACTCGGGACAAGAACCGTGTCTGTGAATGGAGCACCCGTGCAGAGGCCAGAGGACTGACCTTCACTGCCGATTGTTGGACTACAAATAGCTAGATGGTTGAAACCTCTGTTAGCTCCAGCGGCATATTGTCCATAGTTGGCGTATAGTATACTCACGGTCTCCAATGATGTCCTGAACAAGGTCACAGCATATTCCGTAGCAGGAACTAAGCAATGGGTCAGTTGATGCACGCTTCTGGGAAAGGAAGGGAAGGTGAGGTTCACACTGAGCATCCTGGAATCGGAGTAGTGTCACATTGCGGGCCGGTCCTTGATCTCTTTAGCCTTTATTCACGGGGTGCAGAAAAGAGGAGATACATACAGTGGGCAGCACCCAAGGATCCCATTTTTGATTCCGCAGTAGTTTCCAAGTGGGCAACAACCACCATCAGAGCACTATCACTTATCATCTATGTCATGGCATGGCAACCTTGAAGAGACAAACATACCTGGATGCTTGTGGGGCCTGCTGTCATGTTAAGATGGAGAAACTGACTACAGGCGTTACTGTAACTTACAAATAAAAGTATAACAATTGTTTGTCTCTAGATTGCAGCCGTCCGAGTTAAAGCCACGACGTATCAAGCCCCTCGGATGTGTTCTGGTTGGTACAAGGCTGTCGGTTGTGAGCGAGGGAGGGACAGCATTGTGTCCATGAAAGGCGGCTGGCTGTCGTGTAAAGAGGCCATGCTCGCTGTCTTCGTCCCAAGGAATGTCGCGGTACGCCTTGTCGTTGAATGGTTGGTCGTTTTGTTGATGTGCGCAAATGGCCACCACTGCAAGTACCTGGATGAACAGAACATGGCTCTGCATCCTTGCTGCTTTGGATATCAAGATGATCAAAAGTTGATAGCTGTCATGGCTGGAAGAGTAGAAACTGGCAAGCTGTTAATTAATGGTGTCTGGGCTCGACCCATGGCATTCTCCGTCGTGGATTCTGGGGTTCTGGCTAACCCTGCCGATGTTCCGTCAGCTAATACCGCCACTTGACGGGATAATGATGGGACGTCCTCAACAGCAGTATTGCAGTACAGTGCTTTAAAGTACGTTTCTTAAACCGTTGCCCACCATTGGCCGCCAGCCGCCCTCTTCCTCGTGATCGTCAGCCACCCCCGTTGCCGTGATATCCGATCGAAACCGACCCTCTCCATTGTCGTACACTGCTATTGGCTATTTTGCAATCTACCTTTGATTGTGCCAAATTCAAGGCTCCCCACTCGCAACACCAAGAAATATCTCCTCAGACGGGTCTCGAAGAGTATGACTACAACCGATAGGGGTGATAGCCCTGCAGAAGCTCCTGCGCTCCGTCTGCCTGGTTCTCAATGTTCTTATACCCCGACCGAACGCGCCTCATGACACAGAGATCCAAAAGAACCGCAAGAATAGCAGCAACTCTGCCAGCCTATTAGAGGCAATGCAATATGGGAGGGCAAGATGGGGCAAGCTTACAGTCCGACAGTCGCAGAAGCGAACAACACCTTGTAGAGCGTGCAGATCAAGTGTCCGCTGCAGCGCGCCAGGATCTTATGCTTCACGTCGTAGGCGGCCATGAAGACAAACCCAGCGATCCAGAGCGTACAGCCAACAGCGTCGATGATGAGGCGTATTTTCGGAGGCAAGCGATAGAAGCGGGAGAGAATAGTTACAGCGGCTAGTTGCAGGACGGTGAAGTACGAGGCTGCAGAGAGCTATATAGGCGGAATGATCAGTCATTGAGCAGATTACCCGTTGCGTTGAACTGATTGTTTCTCACCAGGTGAAGGAAGACATGCCGGTTGTGCAAGTGAAATACAAGATAGGAGATGACGGAGATGGCGATGAGGCAGGAGGCCGTCTGGAGGACACGGACGATGAGAAGAGGTAGGAGAGGATATGGCAAGTCATGCGGGCGGTGTTTACCGTGCATCCCAAGTGACTGCATTGGAGTCTAAAAGATCTCAGCGCGGAGGTAGCTGTGGTTGAGGACTGGGCTTGTCTCAAGGGGAGGCGATTGATTGTTCACGAAAAGGAGAATGGAAGGAAGAGTATCGTGAAAACCTTGTAGTAAATAAGTAAATACCATGCTCGCCGATGTACTTATGTGATAGAGAGAGGTGGCTGAATTCTGGTGAGGCCCGTGAGGGTAGGTGGCAGACCTAAGTCTAAAGTATTTCTCTTTCCACGGTGCTAAAGCGGTCAGGTCGAGGGGGCGAGTCCGATTTGGGGATGGATGAGATGTGGTGGAACGAGGAGGGCCGCACGCGAGGGTGCATCTGATTATCCTACGGCTGTGTTATTTCCGTTGGGTTGCTCAGAAGCCCACCCCCCACCGCTTCTTTGAGCCATTGACCAAGCATCTGATTATCCATTGCCCCAATCGCAATCAGGTCGTTTCAAGAACTAGAGGAACGCCATCTGCGCCACGTTTTACTCGGGTGATCTGTTCTGCGCGTAACCGTCTCTATCTCTTCATACGACCTGGCACTGCGACCCTGCCAGCACAAATGAGGCGGCTTTGTTGTGATGGGTTGACACTGATACTGGAGGGCATAGTGGAGGAAACCGGGGATAGTAGCGGTCTTGCTGCTAAGGCCCGGGATGTATCTGGAACATTATTGCAAGATGCGACAGCGGGAACAAGCAAACTCTTACCAACACCTTATCCCGTGAAGCTCTAGATAATTGGGTACTCCTTATTCTTCCCCTGGCTCTGATCGGTAGACTGTTCTTCTGAGTAGAAAAGAGGGAAATAGGCTATAAAAGACCATCTACTAATATTCACTACTAGTTTAATCCTTTTACTATAATATAGAGACACTCTCAGCAATAACCCACGTAAGGTCCTTCTCTCGTAACCATCTTTGCATTCTCTTCTCACTAGTAAACAGTAATCTCGCAATAACATCACGCGGAAGATACCGGATAGACACATCCCTAACAAGAACTACGGGCAGTATTCCTGCCGTCACATCCCTTCGAGCCTTAACCCAGAAAAGAGTATTATCCACCTTCTGAAAGAAGTAGGCCTGCTCAGGTTGCAAGGCCCATGAACCACAGCTGGCTGGACAGTGGACAGACGTCTCGAGCAGATGAATTCGGCCATGCCAAGGCGGATTTGGGCCCCGACATTTGAAGTTTCCCACTTCCAGGCAGGTGTTGGATATGTATGCAAAGGTTGCGCAGTCGGCCGAGTCTGCTAACATCGGCATCCACCTGTTTTGCTCGCTTACCGAGATCTGGAAGCATCGATTGACAAAGCCACTCTGCGGCCATGCAACTGAGAAATGCTTACCATCTGGACTCAAGCCAGTATCTTTGAGGGTGCCGAGAATATGTCGGATAAGGACACGCACAAACTTTTTGAGATCCCCGGGCAGATTTTCAAGCCAAACGGAGAGAGGCAGTTGATGCGGGACGACCCCCTGAAGCCTTTGGACGATTTGATATTCTGGTCCAACTAATGTCGCCCATAAAGTCCTGGCGGCCTGGTTGGGATGGCACTCAGCGAATGTAGGAAGTAAATCGGCCACCAACTCCCTCAACAACACGCGTTAGGCTACGCCGGTACAGAAGCTAACCCTGATGCCCCAGTAAAACTCCAAGAACGACGAGGACATGTACGCTCCGGTTTCGAAGGCCTTATCCTTGATTGTTCTGCCCCGGTGTTTTGCCCATACCACATTGCTGGTAACCGCTATATGGTCCCAGCCAACCTGGAGCCCACCCTGAAGTTCAGAGAGTTCTGAGTAGAAATTGTAGACTCCGAGTTCATCGAAGCCTCGTGATGAATCTTGCCAACATTTCTTCTCGTCGTTGGTACAGAGTGGGTTGTTGCTAACCAGACTCCCGATGACGATGAGTTGCCGAACTGCATAACTTGTCACATATTGCTTCAGCTGAACTGGGCTTGACAGGGAGCAAACTGGTGGGCTGGAAAAGGCTTACGAAACTTGTTGCCTCGACCTTGAGGCAGTAGAGGCCTCCAGATGGCCAGTCAATCTTCTCATAGGAGGAAGGGTGGTTTTATCTTCTTATGGAGCTCATGGATGATTGGTCAACTTCATTGTCAGTGGCTTGCTTACCGGCTGCACCCAAGGCAGCTGATCACAATGCCCCAGCCCCTTACGCCCGATTTCTGTGGCTGGAACACGTTGGAACCACCGTTTACCTGCCGGTACTCCTATTAGCCGGTGTAGTTAATCTGCGCAGAGGCTTTATCGCTCCTTCCGAGAGATTTGTCACAATCTGTTATTTTCTTTTGAGCTTCTAGTTCTCTTTAAGTAGGCCCTCAAAATTTGAGACTGGATTCTACGTATCCATCGGGTTCTATAGATGTTCGCATGCTTCACCAAAGACCATCCCGAGTCACCAGCAGTCTCTTTCTTGTGCTTTAGTCTGTCGGTTCTGATTCATCCTACTCAGGAGCTCTTGATGTGGTGTTGGGATGTTGCGACATGTGGAGCGGCTGGTTGTTTTCCATGATCCCATTTCGCGACTTGGTTGCAAAGCTCCACTGCTAATATGCCTCGTCTTTTTGAAGGGTTGTGGTCTCTCATCATCTTTATCTAACGGCCGTTTCCTCCTGCTTATTTGCCCTAACGAGTTATTGGATGCAGATGTAAAAGCGCTAGGTGAGACACCCGATGCTGCTGGACATCCTTTCAGGGGCCGATGATCATCGTAGTCGTTAAGTGCTCGCTCCGTCTGGTTCGCTGGAATCATCATTACTTCTCACCATTTCTTGACTTTTCCAGACTTTGTAACCCTGTCTTATGCTCCTGATGATCACGACTCATCTGTCGCTGCTTGATGAAAAGACTTGCCACCAGTCCAAGCCCTGCAAAGACTGCAAACATGATGTACATAGTCCTTAAGGCCGTAAGAAAAGCTCCTCTGGCAACCCTTCCTTTCTCACCCTGTAGCTCAGCTACCGTAAACACGTTTGACGAGGCGCTGGACCCTGACAGCATCTTTGCCAGTTTTGGACCCAATGCCTTTCTCAGCTTGTCCTGCTGTGCCTGCATTTTGTTGTTGAATACCACACCGCCAATGACGATAGATATGGCGCTGGCCAACTGCCGGATGAATCCATAGGTGGAAGTGGCAGATCCAATATCGTGTGGCTCGACGTTGTTTTGGAGGGCGATGAGTGGTGACTGATAGTTGGGGCCCACACCGATACCTGCAACGAGTTGATAGAGAATGATCTTGGTAAACTCCTTGTTAGGTGGAAGATCGACGAAAAGTCCGAAACCGACGGTAGCGGTCGCCATACCGGCGCTGATAACGTAGAAATAGTTTCCAGTGAGGCGGATGATGAAGCCCGAGGCTGCCGACATGATACATGTTGCCAGGAGGTAGGGGAGGATATAAACACCTGACATGAGAGAAGACGCAGCGATAACGCCTTGGAAGTAGAGGGGCAGCCAGTATGACGCTGACAGTGCAATAAGGGCGTGACAGAAGCATGTGGCAAATGCTCCAATGTTTGAGCGGTCGGAAAATAGCCGTAGAGGAACAATTGGGTACTTGGCGTGCTTGGCCTCAACGAGGACAAAGAGACATGCCATCAAGATGCCAAAGATGATGAGGCAAATGGTTGTGGATGAGTTCCAAGGAAATATGACGCCCCCAAGCTCCAAGCCCAAGAGCAGAAGGACAGTACCGCCAATAACAGTCAGACTTCCAAGCCAGTCAAGAGCTTTGAGTCCATCTACCATTGGTGTGCGAGGATTGTGAAGCTTGAGGGCAAAGTAAAGAACAACTATACCGACTCCGGATATCGGCAGGTTGATGTAGAAGCACCACCTCCAAGAGGCTCGGTATGCAAAGACGCCGCCGATGACAGGTCCCAAGGCACTCGATACGCCCCAGACGGCACCGACTAAGCCATAATAGAAGCCTCTCTCACGGACTGAGAAGAGGTCTCCGATGCAAATATTGACAAGTGTGTTGACTCCCCCGCCGCCAATGCCTTGAACAGCACGACCAACGATGAGCATGGTCATGTTGACAGCAACGCCGCACAACAAGGATCCGACCCAAAAGATTATAAGCGTAGCCAAGAGAATTGACTTGCGGCCCCAGATATCTGACAGTGTTCCCCATGTAGGAGCACAAGCGGCATTGGCTAAGACATAGGATGCGCCAATCCAGACATAGCCGGTGCTGGAGTGCAAGTCTTCTGAGATGGTTGGTATGGCGGTGGCCACAATGGTGACGTCGAGAGCAGCGAGAAATAGGGCGGCTAGGAGTGAGGTCGTAATAACTGTGTTTTCGAGCTTGCTTCGTTGAGTTTGAGTCGGCTCGGAAGGAGGAAAGTCGGGACTTGGTTGTTCCACATCCTCGAGGCTTGAATGTCTTGATTGAGTGTTGGCCGGAACCTCACCTTCTTCTGTGATGACTGCCATTCTGAAGAATTGTTGTCATTGGGCGAAACAAGGATGTAGTTCAATTTTCCTGGAAAGCCTCTTGTTGTGTCTACAAAAGAATCAGCGAAGATGACGAACGGGGGCAAACACGCAAGTGGGATTTCCGAAGAATGGCGCCATCTCGGTCCGTTGAGAGCCGTTCTCGGAGAGAAGCACCAGATCCGTCCCCGAGACCCCGATCAGAAGATGTAAAAAACGATCATCTGACATGTTCTCGTATTGGCCAAGACTGCGGGGACGGCAGCGGGTAAAGTCATCCTTGGCTAGCGTTGCAATGCTTGCGTTCCAAGGTGGATTGGAGAACTAAGGTGCTTGTGGCTATTGGCCACCAGATCGTGACGTGTACTGGTTTGACTCAAGCATAGAGATGAGGTGATCGTATAGTTGAATATCATCCAACAATTATTAGGACCAAATGAATGCATCTGAATAGTTGTAAAGGCCTCACAGGCCTCAATTGGATGACAGAGCAGTTATGCATCCTCTGCACGGCGATGGCACTAACTCCAGCCGATTGTAAAGCCACAGTAACGAAGCATTTAAACAGCATAGTTACTAGTAATTGATGTTATGTCCTATGCTGAGACGACATTCTTACGTCCTCCCCGAAGAAACTCTTTCAAGTTCTCGGCAATAATTTGCTGCATGTTAACCGTTGTCTGATCCGCACACCAAGCCAGATGGGGAGTAAGGGTCAAGTTGAGTTCCTTTGCCTCCTCGCTGAGCAAAACACTGTCTTGGTCGCTACCAGCAGGCTCATGCTCAAACACATCAGTCGCTGCTCCATGGATGAGCCTCTGACGGAGAGCTTGTACCAGTGCTGTTTCGTCCACCAAGCCTCCACGGCCAACATTAATCAGCACCGCATCGCGCCTCATAGTCTGTAACTCCTCGGATCCAATCGTGTTTCGGGTTTGCGGTGTGAGTGGAAGTGTGATGAAGAGCACGGTAGCTCGACGCAAAACTTCATCAAAGGCGATACGTGTATCGCCAGTACCACTTCCGCCTTCTTTTCTTGCGGCGACGAGAACCTTCATCCCCAAGGCTTCACAAAGACGGGCTATCCGCTGCCCTAACGCCCCAAAACCAAGAATACCAACGATTTCATTGCCGCAAGTATGGGGCGGCTCGCCCTGGGCGTCTTTCAATATGTTGGACATACTGCCAGATGATGCCCAAGCATTAGGGGAATGGTCGAACAACGAGTTGTGAAGGCGGACGAAAGAGCGTCTGACTGAAAAGTACTGTTGCTGTTGGAAACCATCTGTCTATTATCGAGGGCAAAACTCACAAGTCCGAGGGCATGCTCCGATACAGCTTCAGTCGCCGCGTGTGGTGAGAACATGACGGTGATATTTCGCTTCTTGCACTCTTCCAGATCAATATGGTTGGTTCCAGTTGTCTCGGATATCACGCATTTCCTTCTCCTCAATCAGACCCTTGTCCTTTGGCAGGAGACGGGACTTACAGGTACGGTGCCTCACCCAGCGTCTCTGCGTTGATAGGAACCGTTGTGAGCGTTACAATACTCGCATCGTGAATCCTCGCAGCGATGAGGGCTTTGGCAGCTGGCGGAGTGTACTCGTATGTGATGAGCTCATGTGTGAGCGGTGAAAGGTCAATTGCCGGTGCGGGGACGTGGATGGTTTCCAGCTTGACAATGACATGGTGAGTATCATCAGGTAGCCTTGCGGGACTCTGTACTTCTCCTGCGGCTTGACCGGCCATTTTTTTGAGCTTAAAAGGGAATAAAACCTGTGAGTGGGAGGGTGAAGATGAGGGGTTTGGAGAGGCCACAAAACGATAAGGTCGACCTTGACGGAGAGATAAGCTTTGTGGATTCCACTAAAGTGGAAACGCTACTACGTACGCATTTGTCGGCTCTAGCAGCTTTTTGTTACGCAAGGGAGGCCTCGAAGATAGCCCGCCGTGACTAGGGAATTCCTGTTTCTCACAGGAGGTAGCTGGGGAAGTAATGTTCAATCTGGTCAATGGCTAGTGACTTGACGATTGGCTGCTCAATAGAATCAAAATCAGTATGGAAGCTGGTCCATGTATGGACTGCAGGCTGTTTCTTTCACTTAGCAATATTACAAGATAGATGGAAGGCGGCCTGAAACGAGTTGTTGGATCTAAAGAGCTGTGTTGGTTCTAATAGCAGGTCAGGTGTTCTGCAAAGTTTCAGTAGCTACAAAGCAGCTCAAACAACACCCAACCTGTAACTTTGCTGTTCGTAGAACCTGCTGTTAGTCAAAAGTTCATCTCGCAACTCCAGTATCTCAACCAACTTACCCATGCTTCGTAAATGAGCTGATCGCTGACCTCGGAATTTCTAGGCAGCCATAGGCATCTCAGACCATATTCGTAGCGATTAGTGGGGTTTAATCTCTTCATTCTCGCGGGCTGATCTCTTCTGTAAAGTGGCTTCATGGCAGCTAGGTATGACTCTTCTACTGCCGGCAGCAGAAGGTTAAAAAAAAAAGGCCACTGTGTTAGCATTGGGATATGATGCTATGATGTGTTGAAAATGTGTTCTTTATTATAGTTGAAGCCCGGCCCTCGATGGGTTAACTGAGCCAGAAGATCGTAGACTCACAGGAACACTCGTTTGGTGATGCTCCGTCCGGGTGGACTAAGGAACTTCAAACACGGCGTTTCGGTCGCACACGCAGCCGATGCCTGGCGCCCTCATCTCGTGTTGGTGAAGACATGATTAGTACTCTGTACTGTTGAGCCTTTTCCTTGGAGCTTTGACAGTTACCAGCCAGGCCACGTTTTGCCTTGACCCACTCTGTCCGATCAAGCATCGTATCGTCAAGAAAAGCGGGTAGAGAAGAAGGTGGCTATTTAAATAGCCAAGTACTCCGTAGGTAGGCAGAAAAAACAGATGGACCCTTTGAGGGTTTCGGTGTGATGGCGGTGCCTCAAGGTTCCAGGTCAAGACCCCAAGCGCACAAGTGGCCAGGCACCCCTGACGAGCTAAGAGGGAATGGATCGGAGGATGGGGCTTATCACGTGAAGGCTCACCTGCCTACTGGCCCGGTAACCCTGCTGGATGGAGTAGGTCCACACCAGTCCCACTTGGCGCTCCTGTCAAGCGTCAGGCACGATCTTGCCTCGATCTAATTCTCCACTGCATCTAGAACA
The DNA here is from genome assembly GCF_025433545.1 of Fusarium keratoplasticum. Lineage (NCBI taxonomy): Eukaryota > Fungi > Ascomycota > Sordariomycetes > Hypocreales > Nectriaceae > Fusarium > Fusarium keratoplasticum. The sequence goes on along the minus strand of NC_070539.1, from coordinate 2,054,331 downwards.
TGGTCAATAATCCCATCATTCAATATCGCTATCTACCTAAGGTGGATTATCATTTCTTGAGCTGCACTTGGAGGCTCGCTGTGATATTGGATCTGAGTGAATACCCACACCTCGATTTTCAGCTTTTTATACCCAGCCGTCACGCCGAACCTCAGGCACACACACACGCAAACGGTACCACCACGCCATCTCCACAACAAGCAGACTGCTCAGCCAGCTGTTTCATCGTCTGCATCCTCACGATTGACGAGAAACATCAGCATTTAGCACTCCTCCATCCAGAATCGGCCCAGCCGGCGCGCCCTCCTTGCTTCGTCGTCCACCGCTGGCAGTGCACCTTTGAAGGCTCGAAGTAGAGTCTCACAGAACCCTTGTCCGTCCATTGCTACCCTCCGTCGGTCGCATATCTTGCATCTATGACGTCCGCCGATCAGTACTCTCAACCAGCTTTCTTTCTACCACCGAAATTCGAGACCCCAGGCCCAAGAAGAAAAGTTTTCAACATTGGCAATCCAAAATCAACATGGGCTGTGAAGACAAAGACAAAGACCATTACCCCGCACCAGGCTTGAGATTCGGCGATGCATCAAAGCCAACAGGTTCCACGGTCGGCTTTTTGGATCTGCCTGGAACGGTTCGCCAAGATATCTACAAACGAGTGCTCGCCGTGGCACACCCCGTCTACCTTTTCCAAGATTTCGGACCTCGTGTTGAAGCCTTTGCCCCCGACAAACTCAAGTGGTGGATTGCCTTGCTATACACCAACCGACAAATCTCCAGCGAAGCCAAGGCAGTCCTGTATGGTAACAACAATTTCCATCTGCTGGACAAGCCTCAGAAGCATGGAACCCTTTTGCAATCTTTCTTGGATTGCATTGGAGCTTCCAATGCGAATTCCCTATCCCGCCTCTGCATCAGCTTCCCCGTCATGGAGAAGACAGAGGATCCTCACGGAGTCACCATCCGACAAGACAGCCTCAACGGCCTGGCTCTCGTTCATGACCAGTGCGCTGGCCTCAAGACGCTTGAATTGCAACTTTGCAGAGAAATTTCCGGGCTTCCGGCCGAGGCGCGTGGGGGAGATGGGCAGCTTGTTCGGGAGGCGTTGCTGCGAATTGATGCACAGCTGAAGGCCATCTCCTCGGTCAAGAATGTTGTCGTCAGACTCTACATCAAAGACGTCCCCCCTCTGGTGGTTGATGCGATGCAGGGACTTGCATGGGTGGTCTTGGATGGCTAACGTAGCTTCTGGGCAGGCACCGTTGCAACGATGCTGTTTTGAAGTACTGGATCGCATTTTCGACATGTGTTGGCAATTCTAGTCTCTGTTTTTGGGTCGCATGGCGTCTCAGAGAGACACCATCAAGGACAGCAATCTCGCTGTTACAGGGGCTTCCGATGGTGTCCATTGGGTACGGAAAATTGCCTTTTGCTAGATGCGGCCGGACTTGCATGGGATTGAGGGAGATACCACCACATCATTGGCATTTCAAGGAAAACCGGATAACATTGATCGTCTAAAACTGGTGTTGGCCACACTACCGATTCCAAAAGCTGGAATGATGCGCATCATCCGTAGGGGGGTTGCAACGTGAACATGCTGCCTAATGGCAGCTAGCCTCTCCTTGAAAGGCAGCTTCTCTTGTCGATTATTGTAGTCCAAGCCCAATAGATGGATCGGTGTGCTGACAACCTGAATAGCAGCTGGCATAATCATCTGGGCTGTCCTGAAGCTTGCCTCCTCTGAGCTGACCAGAGAGGACAGTGGGCCATTTACGGGAAGTTGGTGCAGTTTAGCGGCAATGATGCTTGGCATGTTGAAAGACGCAAAGACGGTAACAGCGTCTCTTGTCGTAAATAGAGCAAAACTCCGTCGTGGAACAGCTGCTTTGACGGCAGAAGACCCTAGAAGTTTTGCAAAGTATCCGTCTTTGTAGACGCAAAGCCCAGTGCTGACGGCGGTTGTAGCAAGAAACTTGGGCATAGTAGAGGAAATTGCGGTAATGTCCAGGTCGTTTGAAGCGGCATATATGGAATCGGACAAGTTGGCTGTTGAATATGTTCCAAAGTAGACGAGGAATGGAATGATGATTCCTCCAACTGGCGGCATCTTGGGCCTGCAGAGAAAGGACCGTACAGTTTCACCCAGTGAGGCTCCAGTAGCTGCTTTGCGGACAACCACGCTGCTCTGTGAATTAGCAACAACGGAGTAGAGATTACCAAAAGAATGAGTACTCACACGTCAATTGCCGTGACCCATGGTGAGACGAGGGCCGAGGCACATGTCGCAGAGAGAAGATCAACGCCAAAGATTGCCCATATCGGGCGTTGCTGGGCCTGGGCACCTGGGACCGTAGCCATGATTGCCTCCGACTTATCCAATTTTGACAACAAGTCAAGGGTATTGCACGCCTGGATATTGAAAACGAGTGAGCTCAGGTGAATATGGATACCTTCAAACGAAAGAAGAAAATGAGAAATTGCTGCGGTGACCTTGGATAATTCCGCTAATAAAGTCAACCACCTGCGTCGGCTACGCTAACCTTTGCCTGAGCCGCCTTCCCCAGTTTCTCCCAATGTGGGGAAGATCCATGACCAATAGCGAGGTTCCAGCGCCCCCTCTTCAAGACACTTCCACAGCAAAACCTGGAACGATTTAAGGGCGGTATTTGGCGGTATAAGGGTGAGTACATCGCTAAGCTGATAATATTCTTCTCACTGACTCAAGACGCTCCTCCGTAAAACGAGCATAGGATACAGGTACACTGTCACCTTCACCCCTCTTGTCCATACTCCGAAGCATCCACAAACTCATCATCAGAACCACTAGAGTCCTGACCATCACCTCCGCTCGAGTTATTAGACGCAACCACTTCTAGCAATCGATAAAAAGCCACCCTCACTTCTTCCGTCACCGGCTGTTCACGCGTTTCAAATTCCTCTCTAGCCGTCAAACCATTCTTATCTCTAGCCTCTACATCCAAACCCTTCAGGCCAAAGCTCGCCAGAGTCTCGAGAGTCTTTTCATCGCCAGATTCGGCAGCGGCATGGAGAACGGTGGTTCCTTGGCTATCACGCAAATAATCTGCTCCTAGTTGGAGAAGCATGGCCTGTCCTTGGTGTGCATTGAATCCAACGGCCATGAGAAGTGGCGTGATGCCATTGTTCTGGGAAGCATTGATGTCTGCTCCCTCCTCGCACAAGAGCTGAAGCACATCGACGGCGTTGTATCGTGCAGCAAACGCCAGTGGCGTAGCCGGCATTTTGGCCGTTTGAGGATCAATCTTGGCACCAGCCGCCAATAACCTCTTGACGGCAGGGGCATTGTTTCTTTCGGCTGCAAAGTGCATAAAGTTCCTTCCCTGTCTCTCATCAACCATGTCAATATCCGTCCCCGCGTCTAGGAACAGGTCAACCAGCTGTAGACACGTGGACTGCGGCATGTCCGAATCGAGCGCAAATCCCAACGCTGAGCTTCCTCCTGATGATTTGATGTTCACATCTACGCCGGCATTGACAAGAGCTCGAGCCTTGAATACATCGCCTCTTTCGGCCGCGTACATCAGGGGAGTGCGACCGGATCCATCTTTTGCGTCGAGTTGGGCGAGGATCTCTGAGCTCCGACTTTCGAGGATTGGGGCAAGATCGACGTGGCAATGCCCAACAACAATCTTGTGGAGGAATGTGAGACCCAAATCATCTATACAGCCGGATAGAGGAAAGATCCTTTCCAGCTCCTCAAAATACTCTGGCGGTCCATCTCTTGAAAGGAGCATCCTACCGACTTGGTGTCGTGCCGAAGTGCCAAACATGTCTTCTTGGTCTGGGTCGGCTCCAGAAACAAGCAGAAGCTTGATGATTTCAACCTTTGTAGTCCACGGTAGGGGTCCAGTCAAGGCCAGGTGCAGTACCGATCGATCGTCTCCATAGTAGACTTCGATGACTGCTGACTTGTTCACTTGAAGAATATGCCGGATGTTTTCCATTGTGCCTACCTGCACCTGATACAGAATATTCATTGGAGACAAGAAATATTCCATGCGACGGCGCGGCACGATGGCCAGCGTGAACCTCTCTGTAGTGTCGACGAGGCTGTGTATAGCATAGTTGAGGAACCAGAGTGGAAAGGCGTATGTGAACCTCAGACGGACATATCTGCCATTCGAGCATGAGGACAAGCTGCAAACAGGTCTTGATACCGGACAGCCCGTGTATCCAACGAAAAGAGAACCAATGATGGACCGAAGAACCCGAGGTAGTCGGAGCGACAGACCTTGATTTGACGTGGCGTGACATTTGCATCGGCAGTTGCTCGAGCACCGAGAGCCCATCAGTCTGAGGGAAAAGTACAGCACAGAATTCAAGAATTCAGGACGGAAGGCTGCTGTCGGTGTTGGTCCAATTCTGGCGGGCTCTTGAGAGCCGAGTTGACTTGCACGTAGCGTTTGCTGGGCCAAGACGTCGGATACCAACCTTTGGATGATGGCAATTCGTTCCCCGGCCTCTTGTTCCAGCAGCGACAATTCTAGATGCCGTGTCTCGTTCTGACGTTCGGTTGCTGAAGTCAGATGGCCTCTCTGTTGGGGCGATCCAGAAGCGTGATTCGCGATGGTCTCTTCCGAGGCACTCTGCTCGATGCTCACCGGCGTCGGGTCATGAAGGTCAGAACTCCTGCGCTCGCTGCCATGTGGTCTGTTTCCCTCCAGTCTCTGCACTATCACAGTCTGGCTGTGGTGGACATCAAGACGAACATCTCGCAGCTCCAATAAAATTCTAGTCGACATAGAACTATACTGCAGTTAGACATCAGCCTTGCGAGTTCTGGGGTTACTTACGTATTATGAGCCACGAGCAACTCGTTGATCTTCAACCGAACCTCTTTCAGTCGAGTTTGAAGCTCCGAAGCTCGTGATTTCTTGAGACACCATTTTACTCTCTTAAGCGTCATCCTCTCCCCAAGAAGCTTTTGTGCTAGTGCACCTAGGTCAGCCAAGATGGACTCGGCCTTAGAGAGCTGCGCCTCCAAATCCTCAAGAGCCGCTACGCCATCTGGTGTGTCAAGCCCTGTAGCTTCAGTAGTTTTTCTCACGTCGTCAACGCGCGCCAGCACAGCCTTGAGATCCGCAGCCTCGTTAGACAGAGCTCGAATAAGATCAGGTGCATGTCTGAGTTGGGTCTGGAGATTGTAAAGAGCGCTGAATGCTCGGGTAGCGACATCAAGTAGTCCAGCCACAGAGGCTACCAAGGAAATTGGCTCGGCCATTTCTTTTACGAGATAGGCTGGCTCTGTGAGATGCAAAGAATGTGGAATATCGGATCAAGTTGAGTCTTGCCTTGAGACTTCCCCTCTTCTTCAGGTCAGCCTCAAACTTGCAGTCTGCCTTGGGTCTAGTATTTTCAGCTCGGCTGCATCTCGACGCCCGCTATTGGTTTGGCAACCAATGATCAACCGCCGTAGCCCTCCATCCCAAGGCACTCTTAGTGAGAGCAGCAATTGTATAAGAGGCCGAGATGGCAATAGCGCGTGTCGTGCTGTAGTCGCAAACCTTGTTGCTGTTGACCACCTGGGTTTGCGCATGACACGTGGCGCACCATTGCTTTTCTAGGCTACTCTTATCCCCAATTGGGTTCTTCTAGTTTCCTCCAGATGGTGACGTGGGATGAAACGCACAGAAGTGTCCTTGGAGCGCCTAGCCCCCAACAGACAGAGGTACTCTGATGTGATATACCTATTCATAGAGATCGATAACAAGACAACCGGTTTACTGTTGTCAATGTGATTTACATGGGCCACATGATTGAACACCCAGTGAACTGCCCACCCTTCTCGTCAACTCACAACCTTCCTCTGAAACAGCAACAGTTCCAAGCCTACACTTGGCTGTCCAGCCACCATTCATCACTCAAAGTCACATGCCGACAAGAAGCAGAATGCATCAGCAGCATCGCCAAAAAGGGGCGAGCAGATTAATTCATCAAAACTTTTCTCAGAATGCCAATAAACTTTTCCCAAACCCGTCTATATCCCTTTTTTGTTCCCCATTTTCATCATTCGTTTCGTTTTGCCAGAATTAAATATTAAGTATAAGGTACCGGCTCATAGACCGGTGGGTGTTGAATCAAAAAAGCAAAAGGCAGTACGTGACGCGTTCACATCTTGCGCTTTAGAACAAAGAAGTTGCCGATGAGCAAACCTCTCGCGACGACGAAGGAAATGCCTGCTAGCACGATCATGCCGAGGTAGAAGCAGGCAAGGAGCTGAGAGCCCAGCTTCTCTAGCATCATTCCGCTCAAGGGGATGGCGAGAAGCAAAGCAACAGCGACGCACATATTAGAAGAGCCTGTGACATTGTTAGTGGCATTCTTGGGCCGCGAGTAGAATAGAACTAACCAAAGTATCGTGCGTAATCCTTGGGCTCGCATGTCTTTCCAGTACATACTACAACACGTCAGGCGTAGCACGAGGCATTGCAGAACGGATACAAACATACCTGGAGAAAGAACGTAGAAAGATCCAGAAAAGTACCCCCAGAGTGCGGTAAAGATGTACAGCAGAGTAGCCGATGAAGTGGCAAACGGGATGAAGAGTGATGCCATCAGAATGACAATGATAACCATGGTTGTAACCATGGCATTGAAGGGTCCGACCTTGTCGCCGATAAAGCCTGTCGAGAATCGACCAACACACGAGCAGGCGCCGAGAATCGAAATAAGCATGTAGCCGTCCTCAGTGGAAAAGCCGGCACCTGCGGAGATGGTAGGTAGAAGGCCACCGATGCCGTAGACGACAAACTCGACGATGCAGACGCCAAGAGAAGTAAAGACAAACTTTGGGGACTTGAAAGCAGACAAGTCCAGGCCGACACCTCCCTCCTTCTTGCTGGCCGACTGGCCCTCTGTGAGTCGGCGGAAGGGGAGGAAGCAGACCACACCAAGTGACGTAAAGCATGCGACAATGAGGGCGACGAGTCTCATGGACCAGGCCCAACCAAGGCTCTCAAATGTAGCTCGAAGAGTCATTGGGTAAACGATGGATCCAAGGGACGTGCCCATCACGGCAATACCCATGGCGAGACCCCGGCGACGGATAAAAAGCTTGCCGACGACACTGACTGCAGTGACAGCGCCAATGCTGGTACCAATGCTTCCAAAGACACCAAGGCAGAGCATGAACTGCCAGTAGGTCTTGCACTGAGCCAACAGCAAAAATGTAGCGGTCGAGAAGAAGGCGGCGATGGTGCTGAGAAGCTGAGGGCCATATCGGTCCAGAATAGAACCAATTTGAAAGTTGAAGATGAGGGAAAGAAACAGATAAACTCCATTGATCCATCCGACCTCACTGGTTGAAAAGTCACTCAGTTGGTTGAGGCTCAGGTGGGACTGGACTGTTCCAAGAGAGTTCATAAATCCTACACCGTGTTAGTGGCAACCACAATCCACATGCACAAACACTTACCATAGGAGGAAATGAGGAAAAACATTGCTGCCAAAACACAAAGCCATGCTCCAATGTCTGACTCAATGTCCTTCTTCTTCTCCAACTCCTTTTCAGAGTCAGAGTGCGAGTTGTCAGGCTCAGAAGGGGGAGCAGAAGGCATGGCGCTCTCGAGGTCCACGGTTGGGACCTTGTCGGTGAAGAGCATTGCAGTGGGAGACTGTGGTCGCTCCATCTTTGTTATGAAGGGCTGATTAATGAACAAAGCTCTGAAATTACTGTGATGTTTGTTGCCAATCTCTAATCCATCACCAAGAGCACCCTGTATTTATATGACCTAGACAGATGCCTCTTCTCCCGGGGTCCCACAACATCATGATTTTCACTCCCGGCCGAGAAAGCAATGTCACGACCAAAAAAACAATTAAGCTTGTTGACGATCGTATCAAGACGAATTCCGGTCCACATCTCGAGACTCTGTTGGTCCCTGAGCAGGGAAGAGTTTTGAAGACCAGTCATGAAAAATCTAATAATGGCCCAAGCTCGTGCGATCGGAGCGGCCAGACCCGCTCCATTGGGCTGGCACGTTGCGAATTGTCTGGTCAGGCGGTAGCACGAACCCGCTAAGGGGAGTCCACTCAGTGGGCCGTGTTGCCAGAAGATGCTCTCTTGTGACTGTCAGAGGCGGAAACTCGATGGTAATAGTATCCACGAGTACGTAGTGACGTCGCTACAAGGGACCTCGGTGAGCTCACCATGGGCTGCCAGGTACCATGCGGCGCCAGGCACAGGCACCACGGTACATGACGGAGACGGCGGAGGTTCAAGACCGCCAAGTAAGCCCCTGTCAAGGCCGACGCCACTCCCAGTTGAATCGAATGCCGGCGATCTGGCTTTGGATCGGTGTGTGCCGCAAAGGTTTCTTCAGCCGCAAAGCTACAAGGATCACTCGCCTATGACTGTTTATTTCGTGATGTTTTCTGATGGCTCAGGACCCCTCATATTCACATCATCCACTTGAGACGTACCGTAGGCCCGAGTACCAACGCCACAGACCCATGGTATTGCGCCCCGTGCAGAGTTTTTGCTTAGCTATTTGTAAACGGTCCCCAGCACGCCATCTCCCGGATCCTCGCTTGTCCAACAGATCGTATTTGTGTGACAGTGCAAAACAAGGTCTGAGCATTGACTGGTCTCGTCTCCGAGCACGGAGCCACGCGGCTCAGGATCATGGATCATCGGATCAATTGAAAGGTCAAGATCGGAGACTCGGAGTCATTGAATCCATGTTATTTTTCTTTTCGTTCCAAATGAGACAAGGGACACACCGAAATACGCCAAGCTTCGAGCCAAGATTCATGGTCCAATGCCCCCCTTGTAGACCCTGTTGGGTCAACCCAGTAGGAATTAATTGTTCGCATCCCGCCGGCAATTTGACGGTTGGTTCCTTTTATCCACATCGTGAAAATCTTTTAGATGGCCTCGACTTTGCTGACTCCCGCGTAACTCGGGCAAGGCGCCAAGGTCAGATTTGAAACTTGGGTTACGGCTCCTGATCATCTTTGTTGCTACACGCATTGGCGGGATGGGCAGGCTCTGGCGCGTATTTTAGAGTGCAAGCGCTACTCAATGCGAACATTCGCAGTGTTTGCATTGCGGTCACAAAGGGGTAGACGATGCTGAGCTCTCATGGAATCATTGTCACGGGACTGGCCATACAATGTCCCAATGCACCTTACGAGCAACGCGTCAAAGGCGCAAGGCATTGATGTTCTCCCATCTCGTTACATGTGGGGATCGCAAACCTGGTGTATAATGATCAATGACCACTTTAGCCTCTCCCTTTTCCATCAGCTAACCGAAAAGTAGGTAAGAGATTGGGCAGCTTTGACGGCCCAAGATCAGGTCCAGTCTCGGATCTGCGAAAGTATCGCTTTCAAGCGCGTGGTGGTTGAACTTTTGGCCAGATGGTCCTCAAGTTTTTCTCTGCTAGTCATCCAGTGTACCACGACGCTTGATCTATACGTTAGACCATCGACTAGAGCCATCGAAGAATCTTTGGTCTACTGAAATTACGAAGTCTGCTCGTAGGATATAATGCAGATCAAATTTACCAAACGCGTACAACGAGTCGTGCTAGGTCCCGTGGTCCATGTGCTTATAGTGCTGCCCGTGCTCGGCGGCGTTCCTGTTGCAAATACCGAAAGTCCAGGTCCGGGCAAGTTCAAGTCGGGTTAGTATTTTGTGGATACATCATGCATGGACAGGGTGCTTCATCTGTGCCATTAATTCATTGCAGCCGTTTTATCTTTTTATCAACATGGTCGCTGTCAATCAGCTACCGCAGGGTAGCCAAACATCAGATGAAAGAGCAACAGCAACCCAACTTTTACCAGCACCCAGAAAGTCAAAGTGATTGAATCTGCAATGGGGTGATCACGACAAATGAATGTGTCTAAAATACTTTTTTTTTTTTTTTTTCCCAAAACAGAACCTCATACCGAGCAGTAGATTTTTTTGCGTCTTGGTGCATGTGTCTCACACCCCCAGGCGATGCAAGAGATTGCACAAACTAGACAGTCTACCAATGCCGACATAAAAGGTATATATACATCGAACAAAAACCTCTGGTCTTGATGGGGATGTCAAGTCACGAGTAGAGGTCTATCTACACCAGAAAAACTTTGTAAATTTCACATCTTTCGAGTTTACCGCTCGTTACAGGACTGGCTGATTATTCACGCGTGGCACATGCAAGGATCGAACATACATTGTCTTGATAGCGGGCCTTGTGATCACAAAGAAGCGATATATGATTTTATGTGACATGCGGCTCATTGAGTTTCGTGTTATGGCTGAATTTGCAGTGTATTTCCGCACCGTCATGTGATGGCGAGAAGTGATGAGGATCGAGAGGCGTTAAATTTGCAGTGAAGATCACAGGCTGTGCTGTGCTGAGGCACGGCGATAGCACGGGTATTCCCCAGTGAGGAGCTGCAAGGGGGCGGAAGCGTCTTAGGCTGTTTCGCTGCAAGTTTAGCCCCCCTTGATGCTTATGATTACGCAGCAAATTATCCCAACTGCCTCTGTGATTAAGTTCACATTGTATTTCTTTTTTCGTGCTTGTCACGTTATAGTGTGTAGTAGTAAGGATTAAAGGGAGTGTCTCTTGCTTTCACTACTTGTCGAGACATTGAGGACAGATGCTCTGACGGAATGGAATTTACTTAAGCTTCAATAATTTCTGCCTTTGGCACCGTTGTTGTATTCAATTTAAGAAGAGAAAAACATGCAAGTCGCACAAACAGGTCTAATCAACATAAAGAAAAGCTATATGACGTCAAATTTAATTTAATTAATTCAAGAATGTAGCGTTTGGCTAATCCCTTTCTTTCATGGTCTTCCCTTCTCCAATCGCCGTAGGCTCATATACAGCGACCTTACAATCCATTTCAGATTGCGGCAGACAGAAGTAATTTATCCTTGCCTAATGTAGGTACTCGGTAGTAGAACTACTCGTCCTTGATACCCAAGTTCCAACCCTTGAGCTCTGCGGTACTGTTGAATGCGGCTAGGTCGACGTAGTGAACCTGGCGCTTGCCTCCTCGGCCAAACTCCTCTCCAGTAATATTCAGCAGCGTCAAAGAAGTCGTTGATGCCTTGGATGCGAGAAGCCCTGGGAATTTGTTGTCGATGAGCTTGAAAATCTCCTCTGGGGTGTAAAAATCCTCTCCCTTTGACTCGATTTCGTCTTTGAAGAATTTGACGTAATCCCTGGAATATTTCAGGTCGATTTTCGGCCCAAAGCCGCGCAGGGTCAAAGAATGCCCGGGAATGATTCTCTTTGGCGCCAGACTTTCAACAAAATCAAGTGTAGACAGCCAAGCCTCCGACAGCGCAGGGGAGAGAAGGTCGGCCAACCAAAGGTGAACTGTATGGCTGTAGACCGCGTCGCCAGCGATGAGTGTAGAAATCGAAGGAATCCAGAAGAGTGTCTCGTCTATGGTGTCGGCAACAAGGGGGTTGATGAGATGAATCGGGTCGGACTCGTCGCCGGGGAGCGTGAAAAAGGTAAAGTCGTAAGGAATCGGGATCGCAGGTTGGTCAACGACGGCGTCAGAGCCCAGAATACTCTTCCATGTGGCGATCTATGAGAACAAGTTAGTGATAAAAGACAACAAAGGACCCCCGAGCACTAAATCCAACCTTTTGTTCAACCTCGTTCTCAATCAACGCAACTGCCCTGGAGTTGGCATAGAACTTAGTCTCGGGGAACCGAGCGAGGAAAGCATCGCCGCTAAGGTAATGATCAGGGTGGAAATGAGTTGAGAATACGGCGACAAGGGGCTTGTCGGTGGTATTGGCCACCCAGTCCGCCAAAGCGACGGCCTGCGGAACTGCAAGTGGCAGATCAACGATCATTGCAGCTTCTGAGCCGATGACCAGAGATGACACCATATCCAGCGATGGACCTGGATTGATAAAGTTTTCGACACGGAGCTTGGGCTTGCAGGTTTCTGAGGCCGCACTCAAGCAAGCCATGGTCAATAGAGTGAATTGCATCATGGTGGGACGGGAAGATGATAGATGTATTGAGATGGATGCTGCTTGTATTCAAAGCTGTTTCTGGTAAGGGATAGCATTCACTTTAATAACACTCGAGTAGTCGGAAATTTTACATGTACGGTCCAAAATTTCATAAGTTTGTGAAGTTTGAAAACATATCGGCATTGGGTGGGATGTGGTGAGGTGGGATATGGAGGTGGGATATTGAGGTGGGGTGATGATGTCGCACTACAGTAAGTGGGATAGGATGAGGAGATTTGGTGCAAGCGCGCCCCCAGCGGCTCTGAAGGTTCGGTTTTTGGTGGGATAATGGCAGGCCAGAGTATTACAAGATGTATAGTAAGGGATTATTTTATTAGAAGGTATGTTTTTTCCCACCTATGATCTAATGGGTTAAAGTATTCGCCATAGACGCGGACGGCCCGGTATTGTAGATATCAAGACCAAGCAGAGGACGCCGGACGCCGCTCGCGATGCCAGATGGTTGGATATCCTGAATTTCGCCGTATTTATGAATCAGAAAATATGGAAGGCCGCGCTCATAGAAGGTCTCGCCGTGTGTTCAGTAATCCCTTTCTCGACCTGCTTGCTTTGGGATTGGTGCCAACCACCATGGAAACTTCCGTCGGACCGATCCTCCCCAGTACATACGCCGTGACTACAGTACCCAACTCATCATCGCCTCTCTTTTCACGTACTGCATGCGTGTGGGCCGGTTCCTGGGGCCCATTTCAATCCCCTGATCAGCCTGGCCACCCTGGCAGCGAAGAAATGTCTAATGTATTACTGTACACCAGCCGATGCGAGGGGACCTTGGCATTGAATGACGCTACTAGATAGCTTAACTTTAACTTAAGTACAGTAACATTTCGATGTGATGGTCGTATCATTGAGCACGAATAGCCACAACCGATTGCCCCAGCTGAAACTCGACTGCTGAGCTAGGCTCTGGTTGGTTGGGTCAAAAGCAGCTATGCAACCTCACACGCCATCTTGGTATGGAAAACTCTTCAAGATGAATAGGTGAGTTGATCCCTTGAGTCTCACTTGAACGACGAGACGCTACGTCGTCGCCGATGTTAAAAAAAAGAAAAAAAAAAGACCTCGGCTGTGTTTGGACGGCCTACCCCCCAATTGACCCTTGTCACACAGCCTCGTCAAACACTGAGAATTCAACAAGTTTCATTGCTCATTGACATTATTTACTCGCTGATGTTAAGTAAAATTCATTTTTTTCCCTTTCAGGGTCTTGTCCCTCTGATGAAGGAATGGCGGGTGGTTTTGAGGCGCATATAAGGGCCTTGAAGGTGACTACTAGCTTACCTCGGTTGAGCTGTGATGGCTGGTTGGGTCTCATTTCACGTAGGTAGTCGAGCATGGCAGCATCGAACATCTAAATTTATAAAATATATTATTCCTGAGACTGATTTGGCTATGAGAAGATAATATCATGTAGACGTGGAAGCCTCGGCCACTCAATTTAGGAGGCAATTCCCGCTTGCGCGATCAAGCCAATATCAACAATCATTGAGGGGGCTGGCTGTTCAGGCTCTCGTTTGCACTGCAAATTTAACCCCTCTCAAGGCACATATGCTGCAGCTTCCATCCATTAGGAGCGCCACTGGGCGCGACAGGCCTCTTCACTCCGCCCAGGTACTTGTGATTCACTGCAAATTTAACCCCCCTCGATGCCGATGACCGTGCAGCCGATTGTCTTGAGTGATTCTAAAAATACATTCCCAGAGCGGTTTGTGCCTGTCACGTGATTGTGCCTATCTACCGAGGGAAGAGATCCAAGGGGCGTTACATTTGCAGTGAAGGGAAGGTGTTGATCTTTACCAGTGGTGAAATAAGCGGTGCACTGCAAATTTAAAACTCCTTGGGACAAATATGGATGCGGCATAGGACCGTAACTGAGCTTGAGTATAGGTTTAACTCCGTTTAACGTGACGCCATCTTGACTTAAAATCTCACCAACATAACCTCTAACCCAGGGAGGGCATAGTGTGGCTCTGTCACTCTTCGCCAGGGCATGGTGCGTACGCCGCTCCTTCACTGCAAATTTAACTCCCCTCGATGCTCATGACTGGACAGCGACTTTCTCCCGTCACATGATGGTGACCCAGTAATTGTCTTGGGATCGGGGGGGTTTAAATTTGCAGTGCAATGATCCGACCCCAAGTTATATTCGAAATATTTAAAGGGCTGAACCCCCGTCTCATGAACATCATTTGTTGTGGGTGCCTGAGGCACCAAGACCATACCAGTCCTGAAGACCCTTGGTTACCACAGCCATCAAACTCCGCATGTCAAGTCGCCTTGAGAAGCGTCTCAAGGTGAATAGATGAGAAAGTCTGTTTAGGCCAAATACGGAATATCCTTAATTGAATCACGCAAATCTTGAAACCACTTTGCTGCTGGTCTAAAAAAGACCTCGGCTCTCCTCACCAGCCCCCAATTCACCCCTGTAATGCAGCCGCCCTGCCACAATTCAAACAATCACGCATCACCGTTTTATCAGATGAAGCAGCACGCGCGCTGGATCAGGCACATCCTCCGTCCTCGCCTTGTGGGCGTCTTCTCTAACCCCCGCATTACCGACCGGCATCTTCCGCATCACAGCAATAAGACGCCTGTTTCGAGGGCGGATGTTGGTGGTGCCGCTCTTGGCACGTCTCGACTGTCGTCTCAAGCTTACCGGACAAGCTTAAATTCGGTCGCGATGTAACGCTGTGGAGGAAATGGTCAAACCGCCAAAGGTTAGAGGAGCACCCCTTGTCACTTGTCCCTTTTGGCGACGCGACCTCGTGGCGACTATTTTTATTCCCGGTTAAAGACAAAAGTTCCTTTCATCTCTTCTTTTTTTCTCCGGTTCAACCTCGACTCTGTGTGTCTCTGTTCATCAGCCCTGGTGGCGTTCTTTTCTCTGCCCAGGTGGCCATTAATTTCTCTTAATTATTATTCTACTACTGTCAATCATGTCGCTCGCATCTTGCCCCGTCTCCGGCTCAGCTGGTGGACAATGTCCCGTCAGCGGAACTTCACGCGCAGGTCAAATGCGCCGCGGATGCGCATTCTCAGGCATGGCCCAGCCTGGAGACATTCATGCCGCATTTGATGTATGTTTCCCCGAAACACTTACAAAGTAATTGCTAATCGTCCAGATTCCCCGTGGTGTTGATGTTGAAGATTGGCTTCGCACAAGGTGAGTTGTACCATGTAACTAATAGACTCAAACCAACACATCAATCAGAGAACAAAAGTCAATCAACGAATTGCTCTACACCAGCTACCCGTCCCGAAAAGAGGTCGACGGAGTCAAGACCCAGCAAGAGCTCGACAACATGAACGCCAACGACCATCATTTGCTCGCCGTTGCCCTCGGAGCCCCAGCACGACAAGTAATGCGACGTGCAGAGGAGATTGGTCCCCAGACTGGATGGCGCGATGGATACCTCAGTGTTGAACACGGCTTCTGTCCTCCCGACTATGAGGAACCCGTCAGCGCTCTGGCGAGGTCTCCGGGAAGGATATGGTCCGATCTGTGTGAGCGCATGCCGGGATGTTGCGCTCGAGGAAGAGTGAGGGAGGCGGTTGCTGCGTTGCCCCTAGTCGAAGGCACCGAAGAGTTCATTCCCGACCAAGCTCTTTGGGCCGCGGTCGTGGCTCTCGGTATGCTCTGCTCCATCTACCGATTCGAAGACAAGCACGACGGAAAAGATGGAGTGGCAATTCAAACCGGGACATCAACCAGACCCCAATGCCCAATGGGCGATGACCTCTGCGAGGAACTTGTGGGAATTCCCCTCTGCATCGCCCTTCCATACTTCCAGATTTCTCGAAGGATGGGTAGGATCTTGCCCCATCTCTCATTTCCCGACCAGGCTTCATACAACCTCAAGATTCGGGACCCCAAGTCCAACTATCCGTATCTTGCGAGATTCGAAAACACAGATCTCAGATGGCCAATGTTTGGGGAAAGGGCCGAGGTGGCATTTCTCAAGGGATGCGCCGACACATCTGGTGAGTGCATATACTCTGATACAATATCACTGCTAACGAGTTCCGAATAGCCTCATTTCAACATGGCCCAGATGCAATCGCCGCTTGTCAAGAGCACGTCATGACCGGCAATGTCGAGGGCTTGCTTCACGAGATGATCCGTCTCAAGGAAATTCTCGAGAGAATGCCCAATGCCTTTCACAGCATCTCACCAAATCCTAACGCGGGAGACAACTATGTCTCTGCTGATCGATGGGTCAGATGGGGACTCTTTTCTGCGCCCTTGTCTAGGCGATGCCCGGCGGCATCTGGTCTTCAGTTCCCTCCATACCTGATGATGGATGCATTCTTGGGCCGAAAGACGTAAGTCAATTTCCCCCCAACCTTGGTTCTAACACTCACACGTACAGACACACATCCTTCCTCGGCGTCGAGGCCGTCCATCTTAGAGCATGGCTCCCCTCCAACCACCGCGCCTTCATAGCCGCCATCCAATACCACTACTCCATCCCTGAGTTCGTCCAAAGATCTGGCGACCCCCGCCTTATGGGTGTCCTGGAAGGCATCGTCGAAGCCTATGCCGGCGAACGTGGCTTCATGGGAGTCCACAGATACAAAGTCTTTGGCATCCTCGAAATCGCAGGCAAAACAGGACGCACGGCGACAAACGGCCTTTCGGGGGCTGCTGATGCGACGAGACCTTGGGAGGAGACTCATCGACAGTTTTCGGAGGCTATGAAAGAGAGGCTTGAGCCTTTTCGGGGAAAGCTTGATATTGAGCCTCATTCTATGCGTGGCACTTTTCAGGAGTGTCGGTATGTGGCCAAAGTGGCTGGTTGCTCTGCCATCGACATGGATCCGAGCCGTTCAACCGCCCTGGTCACTCTTGATATCAGAGACACTGGTATCACTTTCGCTCCCGGAGATCGTGTGGCAGTGATGCCTCTGAACAGCTGGGAGGAATGCGCAAAGATGGTGGCGGCACTTGGGCTTGATCAGCACCTCGAGGAGCCAGTTGACACTACAGGCATGTGGTCGCGCTTCGAGCAACACCTATCTTCCGTGAAAAGAAGTTCTCACAGGCAACTGACCGTCATCGACATTCTTCGACGTGGCCATCTCGCTCCCATCACCAAAGAACTTGCTGTCAAGGTGCATGAGCTGCTGCATGCCTCGTCCAATACGGTATTGCAAGTTCTAGCGACTGAGGAGTGGCCTGTTGGAGGTTCTCTGGGTGACCTCCTCCAGAAAGCCATCACAGACACGCCGCCTCAAATCTGGGACAAGGCCTTCAGTCTCGACAACCTGGACTGGCTGCCTGAGCTGGTGCAGCTCGAAGTTCCTCGCACCTACTCCATCTCCAGCCACACCAACGAGTTGCTCCCCAACACAGTTGACTTGACCATTTCTCGCGCTGAGTACAAACTGGGCTCCATGTTCTCTCAAGGGCAGCACATTACTCGGGCTGGTGTTTCGAGTGGCTTCTTCAACCCGCACCCATCATCAGCTGAGAGCTCAATCTTGTCAGATGACGTTCTACTTGGCGTTTCAAGGCCGGTTGCTTTCCAGCTCCCCATTGATCACATGGCTCCCTGTGCATTCTTCGCCGGAGGCAGTGGTATTGCACCCTTCCGAAGTTTCTGGCAACACAGGCTTCAAACATCAGGGTTGTCTGGAGGCCGCAATCTGCTATACCTCGGAGTTCAATCTCGTGAGAGATTCTGCTACGAAAATGAGCTTCGGAAGTTGGTCAACATGGGATTTATGGAGGTGCATCTTGCCTTCTCCCGAGATCCCCGTGGTTTGGCACATGATGATGTACTCCGAGATCTCGTGGAAAAGGAGACGCCGCCTCGTTATATCGATTCCTTGATCATTGAGCAGGGAGCCACAGTCTGCGACATGGTCATGTCCAAGAAGCAAGGCGGTCTCGGAGGCTACCTCTACGTCTGTGGTTCAGTGTCCGTGTTTGACTCTGTTATGAGCGGCATCCGCAAGGCCATGTACACATACCGCACAGCAACCATGGAAACGGTCGACCTCATCATCAACAAGGCCTTTGCAGAGCGACGGTTCATGCTGGACGTTTTCATGTCTCCCAAGGCCCTTCCTTGCAACCTCCCCACCATCTCTCTCTCCAACCTGGCTCTTCATACCGGTCATCGCCCAGGATCTCGGATGTGGATTGCTGTCCATGGAAGCGTTTACGATGTCACTGACTTTTGTCCTATGCATCCTGGAGGAACTCTCATCATCAAGTCTAATGCGGGTGTTGACTGCACAAATTCGTTTGACAACCTCGCGCACACCAACAACCCCGAGGTATCGAGTCTCCTGACAAGGTACTTTATCGGTCACTTGTCTCCCAAGCCCGATTATCATGGAGACACGGAGCTGTCGACCCTTCATGATCTTTGGTCAGCTTACCTACGAGTCACCGTCGAGACTCTCGTAGCTCATCAATTCGAGATGCACGAGATTATGGGGGCTTCTATCGACTCACCATCTGCTCACGACCCCAACGGTATCACCAACATCTGGCTTCGCGAAGGTCTTCCCAACATCATCGCTCTTCGAACCTTTTACGGCTATCAAAGCCGTCTCTTGCAAGGCGGCTTCGCAGCTCTCTTCGGCCCCAAGCTAGAAGAGTTAGTCCTCCGCCTCTCTTTCAGCTTTGCCAGTGCTGGAGGACCAGGAGCGGCATATAAATTGCCTGATATTCTTGGAACAATTGCTCGAGCCAAGACAAGTCAAGACGCAGCTCACAGCACGAAGGAGATCAGTTCCCTCGGAGACTTCATCTGTGATCCCAGCTCCGAGTTGCGCTTCCAAGAACGAGGAGTCTTTTCCTACGCCACCAAGAGCGTGCAGCTCGATATTGAGCTTTTGGAAAATCTCCGACAAGAAGCTTGTAACGGTATGGATGCCTTTGAGAGCATTGCCTCCGTCCTTGACTCTCCAGACAAGTTTGACGCCGATTCCACTCCTATCGCTGCATTGTCCGCCTTCCTCCTGCAGACTCTTGAGAGAATGGCACATCGGTTGTCCATGTTCTATGCTCAGTTGGCTCGTCTCTCAGTTTACCAACCCGAGCTTGAGCATAACCCTGCGCGCACGCGATGGGCTTCTGTTCGACGATGCATCCGCGATGGTACCTTTTTCGTTCTCACCCAAGCTGTCGACACTGAAGCTTTGATGGACGGCCAGTCAAACTCATATTACATGTCTGGAAAGTCAAGGCAGAAAACTCACTTCGAGAGTATTCTATCGCAAGTCAACGAGCGTATCAATTCATCTTCTGCAGAGGAACCTTCTAAGACAGCCCAACCAACTTCAGTCAACGCGATTCATCACGAGAGGGGCAGGACCGTTACCAAAGATACCACCGTCGCCTCAGCTGCATCTCGTCTGAACGTCGGAGCGATTGCAAGCATGGAAAGCTTCATGAAGAAGAACAAGACCGAAATTCGCCGTCTTAGCACCATGCCAAGTCCTTTCCAGCTGGAGCATCTCCAGAAGGCACTCTCTTCGATGAACCCCAACGCTCTGGCTTCCAGTCACGGGGTGTCCGTGGGTAAAATGCCCGGGTACGATAGTCTCATGTCTCTGGCCTCTCGGACAACTGGCTCTTCTAGAAAGAGCTCATTCAGTGCCGCTTCCAGCGCAGGCTCTCTAACGCCATACCCCAACATGCAAGGACCACCAACGCCACCTAGCGATGCAAATATGGCGCTGCAAATGAAGCTGGTGGGACTAAACAGAAGGCAACGCACTCAGTCCACGACGTCCATGCACAACTTCACGTCGGCCTCTGAGGTGAGGGATTCGAGGAGGAATAGGTCTGTCTCGGGCACTAGGAATGCCTCGAGGGGGCGGTCTTTGGATCATGGACATGGGAGGGAACCATCGGCGAGCAGGTTGTTGGCGTTCAAGTTGGGTGCTTTGGCTGAGCAAAAACGATCAATGACAGCCCCAACATTCTAGGTGGATAGTTTGTAGTATAATACAAGTGCGCTGGCCGCATCATGCAATGCAGCTTTCTTGCCCCTTATAGTCGCTTAACCTCACATTCCACGTATAGCCTAACGTCCCCCATATCACAGCCTCACCAGCGGTCGGTGAGGAGCGCCACGAGAGACTGCGCCTCATAAAAATCTTGGCACCAGCTGTTGTGTAACCACAACGCGTAGCTCAGCCCCAAAGGCAGATTTGTTAGGCTAGGTGAATTACGTAGTTAAAAAGTTCTCTCCCCAGAGAACCCGAGATATCTTCCTATTCTCTTTGTTCCTCACGCCAAGACCAACGCAATCCCTCTTTTAACCATGTCCTCTCAGGTTGCAATGCCCTCTGATGATGAGTCTGACGCAGGTCTCACCGCGGCCTCGTTCGCCCAACACTCGTTCGTCAGAGACTCGTTCACCAGAGACGCGTTCGTCAGAGACTGGATCGTCGGAGTCTCACAAGGCTGGGGACGAGGTTAGTATCTAATCCGAGATCGACCGGAAACCAGGATTTGCTAAATAGCGTAGAATCCACACACTTGCTACCTAATTTGGACTCAGTCATAGATCCCCTTCGGCATGGGTCCAGTCAAATTTCTCTCCAGGGTTTTTCAGGGTCACCCCACGAGCCCCGACAAAGACAAGAGCCTCCTATTGATGGATACAACGAGCGCTTCCGTAATCCGGAGGTGGGCCAGGCTGAGCTCATAGGGGTCGGATCTGTCATACAAGGTTATACAGGTCGCCCACTTAGAGATGACCTGAGTGAAGCGGACAAAGAGTCGGACGAGGATTCATCCAGTCAGCACGGTTCAGCCGGCCCTTCTAATTTTAAACCCTCGTTCAATTCGCAGGTAAGGAAATTTGTCAACGAAGGTCTACATTCTCTGTGGGATTCGGAGCAGGGCCGACAGATTCAAGAGGTCACATCAGAGATCCTGTATTCCCTTCCAGATAGCATCGAGATTGTGGAGAATCCAGCACGTTCCTTGACGAAAAGACTGAGAGATTTCATCCACATCTGGTTTGGAAGCGAATGGGATTGGTCGCTTCTTGGTCCATCGAGGAACCTACCTCTTGGATATACTCTATTAGTCTGGAAATGTGTAAGTCGCTGGCTGCCACCAGCAAAAATGATCGCTGACGTTAAATGTCAAGGTTTGCCAAGACACTCGGATAGTGGCCGTGCCTGAGTTGTTCGCCCAAGGGCTAGTGGAAATCAGAAAGCAAGCATTGCCTATCTGGACTTCGAAGCCTATTACTCACCCTCCTCCTGTACATCTTAGGCCACTGAGCCATGGCGGCAGCCCTCAATCTCAGTCTTCCCGCAATTTACAGCCCTATCCTCGTCAAAGTCCTGTACCAATGCAGCAGTCTCCTGTCATCGCTACGGCTCCTTCAGTCGTCATACCTATGCCAGTGAACATTAGACATGTTCACTTCATGGTCGACTCGGATGGACTTCGTCATCGGGCATTCGAATCTCAATTTCTGTCCAACGAACAACTTTTTGACAGACTGCGCCTTGACTACCGCCAGCTAAAAGGGTGGTTTAGGACATGGTTTGGGTTATCAATATTCTCACATTGCGATTTTTACAGGGCGAGTCCCCCATGGAAATTGAATTGTTTCACTCTCCCTTAACTTCTAACTAGATCTTTTAGTTCGAAATGTGGACATACGACCGATTTTGCGAGAGGGAACGTGGCATTCCTCCCCACTCGGAAGATGGGTATTTCTACGAGCCCAGACCCATGGACAGTGAACCCCCGATCTCCAAGCACGAGTTTTACGACCGTTCCTACCAAAGAGTCGCACACGAGCGGCTCATGGCAACTCATGGGAGTCTGTACAATGACCATGACGCTGTGGATAGGATCCCGCAGAAAGAGGGCCTCGACGACATCGGAACTCGAGGTCGGCAACAGTTTTGGGGCATCATCGCCCGGGAGAAGAAGTCGGGGTTGAGGATGTTGATTTACATTCTCGTTTCGTCCCTTCCTGGCCTCATATTTCTGTTCTTGTGGTTGTTCGTTCTGGACCAGGATGGCCTTCAAGATGCGTCAACCCTACTCATCCTTTCTTTCACTTTGCTCGGCGTCGTATACGCGGCACAACTACTTTAGTATATGCAATCTATAGTTCCAAAATTGGTTTTCACTAGAAACGGAGAACGCGTAGCGGTCCATTCTTACCAACCCTTAAAATGCTCCCCGATGATGTCGGCGAAGGCCCCTGTGACTCCCTCTCAGCTTCTCCCTTCCAGAAGACATCTCTCTTGACCTCCTCACCACAACTTTATTCTTTCCCCCCATATATTTTCATGTACTTCTTGACGTCCAAACGGAACGTTGTTGACCGCGGGTGTTGAACTGACAGAGGAATAGAGTTATCGTGTTGGTATTCCCGGGTATTATCGAGTAGGCTCCACTTAAAAGTTGCGAGAAAAGGCTGAGCAACCCGGGAGGTGCGGTATCCCTCCCAGGGTAGACATGCAGAGGATCTCATTGAATCGACTACCCGCAGTGCTGGCAAAATGTCACGATCGGTTTGTTCTGCTGATTCATCTGTGGCGAAGCCCGAAATATCGAATTCTCGAGCCGTCCAGTTCCACAGTGGACGAGTGCTGTCATCCGCATTGGTGAAGTAGTGCAAGGCTTCGCTAGGCATATTCTCCAGCCAGAAATGCATCACCTCGAGGTCCGAGACGGGGACAAAGGATGCTGGAGGTCGGCCCCGCAAGTATTCATAAGCCCGAGAATACTTGACGATAGGTCTCTCCTTCGGTTTCTCTACCGAGTATTCGAAGACGTGTACATCCGGTCCGTCACGGATCCCCACGAACATGCAAGTTGTCTCGATAGTTTCACGGGCATCTTGAGCTTCTGGCCTCTTATTATACGTCTCCAGAGTCGTGCAGCCCCAGATCGGCAGTGTAATATCTTCAAAGCCATCAAAGTTGATCTCTAGGCTGGAAGAAGAGGGGCGTGTTGCTGGCCAAAGCTCCAAAGACTCGACCAATGCTTCCCCGATGAGAAGTAGCTCGTCTAGCGGCCTTTTATGGCGTTTCATCAGGGCCATAGTGTTCCGAAATACAACGTCCTCACCGATGCTGTAGTTGACCAGTCCAAGATCTCCATCATCTGCAAGTGACAGGAGGGCGTAAACACGGTCTCTTTTGTCTTGACAACCCGATGTGGCAAATTTTGGTATCAGTGATGCGAGTGATGCAGATTGATCACTGGGATGATGTTGAGAGGGCTTCGAGGTATCGGACACGGCCTCATAACGTATCAACCGCCAAAAAAAGTACTTCCATCCTGGGAGGGTCGTCAAGTCTTCGATACGGTCGTCATCCAGAACAGACCCAACAAATATGCCGAGTCTGCGGGCACCAATCTGAAAGTTTTGAAAAAGAAGTATCGGCTCACTGGCTAAAAGAAACTCCTGGGCAATCCACAGTCGTGTCCAGTACTGAGCCGACAAAACGGTGGACAGCGGACCTAGCCAAACCTCTCGGGGATCGCTAGGGAGCACTATATATGTGCCACTGAAAAACTTCGTTAGAAGGCTCTTTATACACGCCAATTCGAGTCCTTACGTAGCGCCGTTCTCTTCAACTCCTACCATTTTTTTTCAAAGCATGGATAGTTTGTTCGTCGATCGACTCACTAAGCCAAACAAACACCTTCTTAGCCTGCTCGTAAGTCTGGCCCATTTGTCTGACTTGTTGCTCTCTCTCGGTCACGTCCTCTTGGTTGATACACAAAGCATCAATCCAAAGCCAGTCGGTCACATTTGCGTCACGAGCAGTATCGAGAAAGTCCCCTAGGTTTTCCCCGACCTTTGTTGCCCCTTCGTTGATATGTTCCCCTTCGATGTAGATGGGTCGTCTAGGCTGTTTCGGGCCCCACCTGTAGGACAGGCAGCTATAAGAGGATTCTGGCCTGCTTGCAGGTCTCCTCATGTGCTTCATCACACATCGAATCTGCTCTCCACGTCCTGGTTTGATCTGAATTACTCGAATGTGTGTCGATGGTTCGTCAGGGCCGAACGGCCTGTAAGAGAACTCGTGGGAGGGTTGTGGTACCGACGACATCCTAACCTCTTCCCATGGCACAAAATGGCAAGGCAAAGAAATGTAGGCAGAAGAACACTTAGGAAAAGAGCGTTGAGAGTGAAAGACAATAGAATAGGTGATCTGGTAGATGGGGTGGAGGTAGGGATAGCGTGACAGGAAGGAAAGGGTCATGATATGGACGGACACTCGCTGCCTCGTTCACAGCATCACTGTGATCGGGCGAGGTGATTGACTTGACGCGTCATTTATTTAGGCGCCTACTTGAAAATTGAAGCCCAAAAAGAGGCTGTGCCCCGCTTTCTCAATGCTTGTTGCGCGAGAACTTCCTGACTGCAAGGTCGCTTATGCAGCCACCTGCCTGACTACCTTCAGTCCAGGCCCCTCAGAATCTCTCGGAATTCAGCGTTGCACACAAGGCTGACATGCATGTGAGCGTGGCTCGACTCAACTGGGCATATCAGTCATACCCCACCTGGTCTCGCACACCGGCTCATACACGCCGGGCGTTTAGTCTGTTGCCCGGAATATGAATGAAACCATGCTTTGATTTAGGCGTCAGTGAGTTTCTCTGTCTACCCCAGCCCGAACCTAAGTCCCCGAAGCATCAGATCATAGAGTCGTTATCCTCAAACTCTCAGCCACGGCGGCCACTATTCCTGATTTAAAACGGGGATGGCCTCAAACTCCTACCCCGCCTTTCTGCCCTCAAACTCGAGGTTCCACATATCAAAGCATAGAGAGAGGAACACGATGAGAGATGATCTTGTCTATTAAATTATTAAATATGTTCTAGTTCATGTCTAAGCGCAAATGGCATCCACAGCCTTCTCAATAAACTCCTGGTTGGTGTCCTTCTTCATATCCTCCTTGGCAATCTTCTTAAGATCCTCCATTCGGAGATACTCATCCAGGCCTATCTCCTCCTTGAGATAAGGGTTGAAACGGATATACTTCGTTTCCCTGTGCTCATCGCGTTGGTTGAGATGTGTCATGTGTCGCGAAAAGTCCTTGCC
This sequence comes from Fusarium keratoplasticum, assembly GCF_025433545.1. Taxonomy (NCBI): domain Eukaryota; kingdom Fungi; phylum Ascomycota; class Sordariomycetes; order Hypocreales; family Nectriaceae; genus Fusarium; species Fusarium keratoplasticum. The sequence goes on along the minus strand of NC_070539.1, from coordinate 2,029,233 downwards.
CTTGGCATTGGTGTTTGTGGCAAAGTCCATCACCTTGGAAGCAACTCCAACAAGCTTGAACCAGGACTTCTTCGCCTTTGCAGGGCTCACATAGCCCGTGCCCGGGCTGATAACACATGAGATGGCAGGGGCAGCGTCCTTGGGGTCAACGAGCTCAAATCTCGTGTACCACAGCTGATCGATGGGGTTGTTGTTGAGAAGACCGCCGTCCCAGAAGACCAACTCGGGGTTGGTTTCGGGGAACTTTACTTCAGGGAAGAAGGTAGGGGCAGCTGATGTAGCTCGGGCGGCCAAGCTGATGGTCATCTGGTCTCCGTGGTTCTGCATGGCAGTGTTGAGCTTTGACTTGGTGTAGATAGTCTTGTCCTTGTAGGATCGGAGCAGCACCGACTCGGCCCTGTTTTGGGCGGTTGTGCAGCAGAACCTATGAGGCATTAGATGTGCACATCAATCGGGGGGTGGATACTTACATCCGAGCACCTCCTTCGTGCTGGAGAGGGGCGCTTCCCTTCAACTTCTTGTCGTTCTCATCGAGACCGTACTTCTCAACCACATCGTCAATAGCCTTGCTCAAAGCACCACCATCAAAGCGGCTGTCAGAGAAAACCGCCTTGCTGTTGTTGAGGTACGATGAGAAAGGCGCCCAACTGATATTGTATCCGTAGAGCCTAGGGCTAAAGATGTCCTTGGCGATCTTGTCGTACTGCGCGATGGTGTCGTCGACGGACATGCGCAGACGGAAGAGCATGATGCCCATGATGCCGCCAGTGCTGGTGCCTCCAGCGAGCTCAAAGTAGTCTGCCGGGCGGGGAATCTCGGCAAGACCCTTTCGCTTCTGAACTCGGAGCATGAGTTCTCTGAGGACCTCGAGGGCCATGATGCCTCGGACACCACCTCCATCAAGAGCAAGGAGGCGCAGGCCCTTGGCGTGTCTTGTGATGGGAGCGTAGACCATTGTGATTGCTGAAAGTGAATGAGATGGGGAGAAAGAGGAGCACACGACAGCGGAGGTCTGATATATATATTCATATGCTACAGGCCTCGACACCGTCTCCGTGATAGCTCTAACCCAAGATGATTGTTCCAAGCCGAAACTATTGCTCCCTCCCGTCGATCCATGCCTTTTTAGGAGCGCCGTCGATGACAAATATTGGAAATAGGCGAGCTGAAGGGCCTGGGCGTACTCCACCCGCTGCGGGCCGCCAGTAGTTTGCGCCTCTAGTGAAGACGAGCCCTGAAGAATTGCGCGGCACTTTCTTCGCTCGCTGAGTAGATGACGGGCTGAGACCAATTGCACAAGCCAATTCGGCTTATCCTTGTCTTTGATTCATATTCAGCTCAGCTTTGAACCCAAGAATGCAACCACACACAGGACAGTCCTTATCAGGTCTGGAGCGATCGCTGAAGAGACCCTGGTTCACCTGCTGGAGCCGAGGCCTCTGTAATATCCACTGTCTCACCTCAGGCTTTCCCTAGTAAGCCCCAGGACTTGGGCCCTGAAGATGGCAAAGTCGGAACGCGGTCTTCTCAGTCACATCTTCCTCTTTTCCCCTTATCTTATTACTATGGCGGCATTGAGCAACCAATGGCTTGGCAGAACCAAGTCTCTTCTAATTGAGATTTGTGGGATCACATTCTTCTTTCGTGACCCAAGTTCAGCTCTGACATTCCACGAGTGCAATCAGCCCGCCACAGTCATCCCAGATGGCTCATCGGAATGAATCCCTTGCATCAGTTGGCGAAGCCCGCATGTCACTGGAGTCAATTCAGACATGCCTTCTCCCGCCTCTAACTAGGCTTGCGAGGAAGATTCCTGAGCCTACAGTTGCTGGAGCCAATTGCCCGCTCTGGCTAAGCACACATACACCATCTGCGTTGCCAAGCTTCCACATAGATAAGCTCATGCGCAATATCCAGTTCACTGATCGAATCAATGTTTGTGCTACAGAGGATGCCATTGTGGCTGATGGGTCATTACATACAATAATAATAATAAGTGCTCCAGAGGATTTTTCTTGTCCAATCTCTCTTGACATAGTCAGTCAAGAAGGAAGAAAAATGTCTACATCGACTTATTAAGAAGCGTGGGTTACCATCTACAAAGAGCTCAGACCAGAGCATCTTGTGGGCCACAATAGGCAGATAAACATGTTTTCTCGTGATTCAAGAGAAATTCGGAAGTTTCCCGTTGTGGTTAGTTCGTCGCGTCCAACATAAAAGACGAAAGCCGAGCTTCAACTTTTTCTTTCCTCTTCTCGTATTCTATTCCCGAATTCGCACTCATCATGTGGGTTACTGATTACCTCTTATTCTTAATTACATGTCCAGGTAACTTGCCTCAGTTTCTATTTCCCTTCTTCAGCATGTCCGAGACTAATAGCATATGTAGCAATGAGTCAGAGTGACATGAAGGCCGTGGAGCAGTGCTTCCTCGATATCTCTGTGGATGCCGTCCTCCATTACGATGGGGTACCAGCAGTCGAGCCCTGGGCGACCATGTATATCGATGCCATCCACGAGCAGAGGTTCGGTGATGCAATTTGGGCACGCTATCAGATTTTTGGAGATGTGATAGATGGTTTACTTGATGAAAGGCTGACTGTGCTCGAGAGCATTGAAGAGGATGCGGTGGGATATAAGAAGAATGCGCGGGAGGCGTTTGACGAGGCCGTGGCCTTCTACAAGAGTGCTTCCAACAGTACAGACGGACATCCCGAGGTTATCGAGATCATCATGCGCATTGATCAAGAAGATGTCAGTGATAGATATTTCCCAGAGGGTGGTTAGAGGAGTTGCACTCCCCGCGTCTGACAATTCAGACTATCAGGATTTGATCACAAAGACCGTTCTTTGCTGAAATGGGCGCTTGGCACTGCTAGGGCTTATTGTGCCAGCTGACCGCATCGAATTGAGGCTATAAATACAGGTCCATGGTGCCGGTGATCCGTTCGCTACCGCAAGTTCACGCATAGCGGCATCCGAGCGAAAATGGCAGAAACAGCGCCCATTCCCATCATTCTGTGTGGAAAGACAGAAGGCATTGGCCGGGCAGTTATTACGGCTTTAAAGCCTGAGATTGAAGGTCCTCTCCCTTTTAACTCCTTTAGAGCCTTGCTGACATGCACAGTCGTTCATTTTGTTCTCGCCGGAGAATCAGGTCAGGCCATAATTCCCCCTCTTCTGGCCGGCCAGTCTCCACCTTCGCATTCCGAGAGCAGCACCATCGGCAGCGGGAATTACTCTCAAGTTCCACGTGCTATCCTCCTCGGCGGCGCTTTTGACGAAGCGACGATAGCTCCTTTGCGAGATGCGGTCAAGGCAACTTCAGGAGCGCGCAATGTTCCTTGGATTCTTCAAGATTTAACACTGCCGGCTCCTCCGGTCGGCACGCCAGAATACTCTGCGCTTATGACCAAGAGGTCCAAGGATGCTTTGGTGAAGTTGGAACAAGAGGGAAAGCTAGATGGAGGCCATGATGGAATCGAGTGGTACTAAGATAGGTTGGAGGGGTATTGATCCTCGAAACCAGTTGCAAATCGAGGCTTGTGGATCAGTGAGTAGCCAGAACATTTCACGCTGTCACGGTATCACCACATCACCAGATGCACCAGTAAGATATCAGTGATAGTCATATCCATTCAATTCCAGCGTCTAGAAAGTAATTCGTGCATACAAATGATCGAGCAGTTGGCTCAGTCTAGTTCTTGCCCACACCGTTGTTGATGAGCTTGTTAGGAGTCCCAGATCCAACACTGGAAACAACACCATCAAGAGCAGTCGAGACAATGTAGTCACACAGACCCTCAGCCTTCTGACCCAGACCCAGAAGATAAGCACCAAGGCCAGCCACATGGGGAGAGGCCATCGAGGTACCAGAGATAGTGTTGGTCTTGCCTCCAGGCCAGGTGCTCAGGATATCGGTGCCAGGAGCAAGGACATCGACAATCTTGCCGGTGTTGGAGTAGTAGGCCAGGGTATCGTTCCTGGTGGTGGCTCCAACAGTGCAAGCACTGGGCTCAGAGGCAGGAGATGACTCGGACGCGTCGGCGCCGTCGTTTCCAGCAGCGACAGCAAGGAAGAGACCGGCATCGACAATGCTCTTGGCGGCGTTGTTAACAGCACTAGAGAACTGTCCACCAAGAGACATGTTGACAACAACGCCCTTGGGGCAGTTGGCATCGGTGGCATGGCCAGCGACAAAGTCCATACCAGCAATGACACCAGAGCTAGACTTGTTAGCATGTGTAAGATGTTTAGATTTGGGTACTTACTTGGTGCCCTCGCCATTGTCATCGAGAACCTTCACGGCAAAGAGGCTGGTCTTCTTGGCGACTCCATAAGTAGTAGAACCAATAGTTCCAGCAACATGGGTGCCGTGACCCTGGCCATCGTTGTCGCTGCCACCGGCAAAGTTCTTCAAGAACTTGGCGCGTCCATCAAAGTCCTGCTGTCATGTTAGCCACATACAATTTTTCAGGGTCACGAGACTCACGGGGTGGTCGACATCAATGCCAGTATCAACAACGTAGGCGCAAGTACCCTCGCCAGCGCTATCGTCGTAGGTGTAAGTCTTGCCACCGGCCTTGTCGCTAGAGATGCGGGCAAGGCCCCAAGGAGCATTGTCCTGCTCAGTAGTAGCCTTGATAGTGATGACAGCGTCCTGCTCAATGTACTCGACCTATTCTTATTAGCCTCATTCGTCAACTCCTTCCGGTGTCACTCACATTAGGATCGTGCTTGAGCTTCTCAATCTCATCCTCCTTCAGAGTAGCAGCAAAGCCATTGAAGCTCTTGGAGTAGGTGTAATCGGCATCAGCCTCGATAGAAGACACAGCCGAAGAAACAGAAGTAGCCCGAACGCCACTCTTCATCTTGACAATGTACTTGCCATCGACAAGCTGGACGCCACGAGGGCGAAGGACGGGAGCAGGCTCGGCCCGCTTGGAGGGGGCGGCAAAGGCCAGGGGCAAAAGAGCGAGAAGAGTTGCGGTGCGCATATTGATAGTGAGCGTCAAGCTACAAAATAAAAAAGAATGATTGAAAGAGTGTTGTTGGAGCGAGTGCTGGTAGAGCGAATGTTGCTGTGATCCTGAAGAGCTGAGTTGCTTGATGATGGAAGCTTGAGAGAAGAAGCCCATCTATTTATCTCCTCGATTCCCCTTTAACAACCCCCAGGTCTTGGCTCCAACTTGAAGCTCTTGGATCTTCTCGGCACGTAGACCTATGGTGTCTAACATGTGCTCGCCGATCGCGCATGTCTTAGATCCCTTATCCCGGCATCGCAATCGAGACCTTCCTAAATCGAGCGCCGATCTCAAACGGCGCCTCCTTCAACAGGTATAGCATAACATGTAATGCAAGTGATGCAGCCAACAAGAGTTCTCACACTTGAATTCTCGGCAGAGTCCGTTTGCCATTTGCCACGAAAATCAGGAACGCGTTAAATATGAAGGAGCGCATAATCATCGAACCGAGCTGTTTGACATGTTGTTTTGTCTCGTGAGTGGTGAGTTGATTTGGCGCCAGGCAGTGGGGTTGAATTAGCAGCTTCAAAGATGAACCAATCATATAGCCGAAACGCGTCTTGCAGGGTTAAAGCTGTTGAAACGATGTCGTCCAAGGTTGTCGACCAATCACGGAGATTTCTGACGATCTTTTTCCCGACAAGGGAGCTGGATTCCCCTGAACAAAAGTGCGAGAGTTTGCGATAGCTTCATTCAAAAGGTCCAAGATCAAACCAGATTCTAGAAAGCTGCCGAGGCCGGGAGATATGAAACACCAAGTTTGGCAGGTGTTGTGGCGTTCAAAAGTGCCAATCACGAGCACATGTCGTTGTTTGAGGCCATCCGAGGGGATGAAACGGGGGTTTGACAGAAGTTACAGTGGGGGACATTTAGTTTGCATCGCGTGATTGCAGATCGATGCATTTGAGCGTTTTCAGACAATCCCTTTTCGTCTGATAACGGTTCGGGGTTTGATTGCAAAGGATCGTGACTGACAAAGGTACCCTCGACTTTGGGTTTGTAGCTAGGTATCAGCTTTGAAGACGCCCAAGACCTTAACTGATTATGATAACAAAAGTTCCCGAGATGGAGACCCATCAGTACCTAGTTATCAAGAGAATTCCTGAAAGGAAACTGGTGAGGATCAGGAATGCAATGCAGCACTGCGGGCTTCCTACCCTGTAGAAGAGCAATGATGAGGAAGATTGGAGTTGTTTCTTGCTACCAAGTATCAAGAAATCGCTAATAGTTTAGACCATGAGATATACTATTCATCCTTACTTTTTATCTATCGGTTCTGGTGCTGAGTTTTGTGTTAGAAAGGGGAGAGTGTTTAGTAGTGCGTTTACAAAGCCATAGCAATGCAACAGCAGCATCAGACAGCACCGACTGAGATCTTGCTACAGCTAAAATTTCTATCCTGACTTTTTAGTAGAAAATCTATTTTAGAATAATTCTTAAAGAAATTTGAGCAATCGCTGATTGGTATTGCGCCACTTCTGCAAAGAGGGCATCACCCAGTAGTTAAAAGGAAGACGGTCAACGAAGCATCTTACTTGAATGTAGGAACTGGATGGACGAGCAGCGCCAGATGTAGGCAGGTAAAGCTCCACGCGTGCATCGAACGCGTCATTTATAGCTCGTCAATGGCAGTACAGGCAGCCGAGGTGTTGTTGATGGCAGGGCATCCTACTTCCTCGTCTTACTACTGTCTACAGCCCAAGCTCTTTAACAGCACAAAGTGCTCATAAATGGTGCTTCTCTTCTTTGCCCAGCTATAAACTCTACTACTTATTCAACCACTTCTATTTTTATTCTTCATTCTGCCTGCATTTGACTTGTTTCGCCGGCTGATCCCTCAGAGGCGCCTCTCTCTCCTCCTCCACATGGTAGTCTCCTGGTGGGCCCTACCATTGTGCCATAACCGAGCAGCCTAAAATAACAAAATGAAATGCCGCATTCATACACGAAATCTCGAGCTGATGAGCGCAAGATCTCACCCTCGCTAGGCAACCGAGGAGCCTCAATCCTGACCTTGAGTGCTAATAATAGCCACCCCACCACGCAGCTTTATCCTACTACCTAATGTTAGTCTCTCGTTTTTTCCGTTGCTGCGTGCCCACTCCCAACTCCACCAGCCAAAGAGAACGCACCTATAAAGGTATCAGGTACATTATACCTCAATATTTCACAAATAAATCCAAGAATTAATCGGAAATACCTGTCACTCAGGCACTGCGACTTGTCGGCATTTTCGGGGCTTAGGTTGATGATGGATGCTGATGTCATCCGTCAGCCGCAGCTGAGACCTGCAGTGTGAAATCGCTGTAGCGGGGGAGGATGCCTAGATTATTTGCTGATTCGACTTCTCCAACTATTTTCATCGCGACCTTTACCCCTCGCAAAATAGCCTCATCAACGGCCATGTTCAGGAACCAACGGACAGACACGCAATATGTTTCTATCGCGCTCTCGGACGCGTCGACGTCCAAGTTGGTCGCCGACCGAAACTCCCAGTTTGATGGTTTGCAGCCGCGTCCGGTTGCTGAATCGAGATGGGGAATCGGCTGGAGGACCTTGACTTCAATCATCTTCTTCTATGTCTTGGGTACGCCACTCGTTGATGCACGTGTTCACAATCGTTAACAATATAGCACTCCTCATCGCCATTGCGCATTTGGTTCTATATCTCAAGTTGAATGGACGCCTCACCCATGGGGACGGCCTCCCTTCCCAAACCTACATTGCATCGGTTTCAACGTTTTTTGTCAACGCCTTTGGGGCTAGTCTAGTGGTTGCTCTAGGCTTTGCCTTTACGCAGTGTCTATGGCGCCTGTATCGCACCCAGCCCATGACTGTCAGGAACGTTGAAACCCTTTACTGCCTCCGATGGAGTCCCTCACTTCTCCTGGACTGGAAGGCTTGGGCCGCGGCACCCTTCATGTGCCTGCTGGCCTCAACCATGCTCTTCCTAGCCATCGCCAGGATCTTTCCCCCCGGTGCTCTCACTGTTGTACCAAGAGACCTGGTGAACAGCACTGATCGAGCCGTCCCTACCTTCAAGTCAGACTTTGTGGGCAACACCTCTCGTGTTGATTCGGCAGCACATGCTCTTGGTTCCTATACTGTTACCACTTCAATATGGAGATACGTTGCTCCGCACTCTATTTTGAGAAGGATTGCTTATGCCTCCCTCTCTACGGGTGAAGTCTTGCCGTCTCAGTCTCCGTGCGGACCAAACTGCACCTACCATCTGGTCTTCGAGGGTCCCTACTTTAAATGCGAGAACTATACCAACATAATCTCGGAGGCGAACTATGCGTCTTTCGAAGGGTATCCTATATACAAGTACTTCTCGGCTGGCTACGTTCCCGACACCAGAGCCAATCCGCCACCTCGACTTGTGAGCGACAATGCAAAGAACCCCGAGAAATCAGTTGTCGCATTTCCCGACTTCACTATGAATTTGACATTACCCATAGGCAAAGATAGCGACGATTCTCTCAACCTTGTATCAAAAACTCATCATCTCAAGTGTCAGTCCGCGGCAGTGACCTACGAACTCGACGTGAAATTCAGAAATGGAATTCGATCGCTCTCTTATTCCCTGCGGGATGATGTTCGCCTGGTCTCGAGCTTATACACACCATATGTCGTGCCCCCGGGCCTGTTCAATGAAACCTACCTCGCAGCTGACTGGTCCAAAAAAGAGCTTGGCAATTTCAGAGTCATGAACTTGCTCGCTCTAACGGATTCTGTGGCCAAGGCTATCGGGGGTATATACCCCATGGTTTCAAGCTTTGACAGCAGCGACGACACCGAGGAGAGCATCAAACTAACGAATGGAACCAAGCTAAAGTACAGGCCATCAAACAAACAGTTTAGACTCAACTATTATGGCATTCTTGGTTAGTAGGGCTGCTTTCAATGCACGAGCTTGACTGATCCTCTTTGCAGAGCCCAATGGGACGATCGCTGCCAATACCTTCTTTAACAAGAACCGTGACAAATTCGACGAACTGTCTGCAGATCCTGACTTTGAAGTATCTGCAGAGATGCTCAACGATGCATTGGTTAACGTCACAATCTCGGCTCTCCACGCTTTCCAGTGGTGGAACACAACGGCCAACGTCACCATGTCAACGTCACGCAACTTCTACTCCTTCTCCAACCCTCTCAACTTCTACGTCCCCTACGGCGTCGCACTTCTCGTGGTCCTGCCCTTCCTGATCTGGGGTATCATCGCCCTGAAACAGAACGGCGTCTCGGCTATGGAGGGCAGCTTCTTGCAGGCGGTCATGACGACGACGGCGAGCCAGAGGCTCAATGAGGCTGCTGCCGCGGGGTGTCTGGGTGGCGAGGGAAATATTCCGGGTCACCTCAAGGAGAGACGGGTCTTGTTTGGGGAGCTCGTCGGTTACGGTCAGGGTGAGCCCGTCAAACGAGCTGGCTTTGGGTTTGAAGATGAGGTAGTGCCACTGAGGAAAGGTGCCCGTTATGGTGCCGAAGTGAAGTGAGACCTGGATTCAGGATGCCACAAAATCCTAGGTTAGAGTCATCCAAACCTATGCGTGTAGTTATTAAAACCTATAAAATCGAGACTTGCTATAACTTGTAGGCAGATTATGGATTGGATCACGGCCCTTTGCAGACACACTACTAACACGAGAAGATAAGATTCAAGTCAGATGTCACATGTTGTAATACGAAATAAGCACGGCCATTGGGCGATCCTATTCTTTATAGCACTTGTTTATATTCACATGCAATATCACATCAGTGCAGCTAAATGCTTGTTGCTAAACTCGAGAAACTATAACAAGCCGAGTTTCATAAAATATCGTAACAAGAACACAATCATCATCTCATCTCATCTCCAGTTCATCAAGCGCACACACTTAGCAGTTCGTGGTGAAGCCACTAACAGTGCAATACTTGCCATCAGGGCCAGAGCCAATCTTGGTGGGCTCCTTGCCACTCGAGTTGCCCTCGTAGCGGTCGCAGTTCTTGCCCTTGTTCTGGCAAGAGTTGATGATCTTGCAGGTGTCGCCATAGTTGGTGTTGATGCCGCAGAGGACACCGCCGTCGACGGCAACAGAGTTCTCGACGATGACGTTGCGGGGACCGCCGTTGTCCTTGCAGTTTCCGCAGCTGCGGGAGAGCTTGCCGTAGTCCTCGGCGTCTGGAGTGTGTTAGTGGAGGTTGTGAGTGGGAGGTGAGAGACTTACAGAAGTCCTTGACGTGGACGGTTCCGCGGCCGTTGAACTGGATGATCTTGTCATCGGCGTGGAAAGCACCACCACCGTTGATGTAAGAGGTTCCGCTGGTCTGCTTGAGGGTGACAGCATCCTCACAGACATCGGCCCACCAGCTGTGCTATGTTAGAGAAGAAGAGTAAATATTTCATGGAGACTTACACGTTGTTGAGGGTGCTGAAGAATGTTAGCTGATGTTTCATGTCTAGTACTGAAAAGCTTACCAAGTTCCCTTGCAGTGGACACCCTCGGCCTGGGAAGCACCAATGATGACATTGGAGAGGGTGGCACCATTCTCAAGAATGAACATGGCATCCTTCTCTCCAGTCTCATCCTGCCCCTTGCAGACGGAAGCTATTAAAATGTTAGCGTCGTTAGAAACAGACACGAGAAAACTTACGGCTTCGCTCGAATCGCTTCATGCCACCATCGTAGCTACCCTTGACAGGAACGGCAGTGGGGAAAGAAGTAGAACCAGCACTCTTGGGGAGAGTCTTGGTGACGGCAGCAGAGCTGGTGCCAACAAGGGCAGCGACGAAAGCAGCAGTGAACTTCATGATGATGGTTGAGCTTGGTTGAGCTGAGTTGAGGCTGGTGGTTGAGGAGATGAGGCTTGATGAGTGATGAAGAACTTTTCTTGGCTCAGCGGACGATCATCAGTTTAAATACTTTTACATCCTCTCAATCCTTCATAACAAAGCTAAACGGCTAGAGTGAGCATTGATGAAGTGGTTAGCATCCAACAAGAACCCTTCCCATCTCGTCTGCATCAGCCACTAACCAATGAGAAGCCCAGTAAGCATCCAAGCTTCCAAATTCGGCAATGAAAGCTCTCAACTCGAAACTCCGGCTAGGGTTACATGATGAGTCTTTCGACGACGCCGATTCGAGGGAAAATTTTAACCATAATTGTCCGTCAGCCCACGACAAGGTAAATCCCCAACCCCCAAAGACCCCTTTCCTGTCGAATACCCGGATGATCAGTTTAAAGCCGAAAAGTGTGGGGTAAAGCAGCCCGGTAGATGGAACCAGAAATCACGGAGTCGGACGGCGGTGTTTCCGCGTGTCTCTACCCCATGATTGGCGGGTCTTTTTGTTTATTTTTGCGTCGAGATTAATCCACCAGTGTGAGAAGTATAGAGCAACATGCATGATACACCTCGCTTCGTCGCATGGATGCTCAGAGGTGCCGACTTCCGTTTCTTACGAGGTGTAGATGTTATTGCACCTAGGAGAAATCAGTATTTCTTTCACCGACCATTGATCACCCCTATGCTAGCTTTCTGGGGTGCTGGGGAGCCTGTTTTTGACCGCCGTGGTATGGTTTTGGCGTATTAACCTTATTAAAGGAGTTAAGAATATGCATATCGTTAGTCTGCGCCAGTGCCTGTCTGGGGAAGGATGTTTTGGCTTGGCAGTGACAGTAATTACGGGAAAACCTATGACGGGGCAATCTGGCATAGAGCACAGGAACTGAAGGATCCATACAATCTTCAAACCTGGGAAGACATATTCACATCTCGGTCTCTCCGTCGGGACTTTGCACGAAGGACGACCTACCCTTGAGGGCATACTCTTCTCACTTCACCCCATCTTCATGACACATCCAGGTAGCATCCAAGCTATCCATTAGTAAAAAATGCTATTTTACATATTCGTACGCCTCATACCGCCATTTCCGTCACACGTTCCCTTGAAGTCTATGGCCTGTCGTCTAGACTCCACTTATTGTTCCACGGCCTCGTCCGCATTGTCGGGCCCGCCAAGCAATAAAATGCCGACGGTGACCCCGGTTCTTGGCGGTGATTTCACAGATGGCCTTATCTAGAGATTAGATTAGATACCGGATACTCATCAAGGCAGGTATAAGAGCATGGACGCCTGGCACAAGAGATGATGGGTGCAAATAGAGTCACTTCTATGTCTATATCTAACAGTATGCTACACTCTATACATCATTTTACACATTCTCTCTTTGCAGGCCGGCTGCTTCAAATAACACGCAAGCAGCTTAAGACGAATGTTCCTCATCCGTCGTCTGACCTCCACGGCCCTTGTTGCTCTGGGTGTTGGGGTCCCACTTGCTCGAGGTGATGGGGTTGACGTGCTGCATATACATGGTGTCAATCTCCTCCAGAGTACGGTCCTTGGACTCGATGAGGAAGAAGAAGACGATGGCGACGAGGGCGGCACAACATCCGGCAAAGACGAGGCCGTAGAAGTAGTCGATGGCATCAACGATGAAGCGGGTGCTGTTCAAGTTAGTAAGCAGCTTTAGTGAGATGATAGAGGGACTTACAAGAAAGAGATGAGAAAGTTCCAGAGCCAGTTGGCAGCCGTGGCGAGAGCCATACAGCGGCTACGATACTGCGAGGGATAAAGCTCGGCAACAACAGCCCAGACGAGAGGACCCCATGTCGTAGCAAAGGCAGCGATAGCCAGACAAGAGAAGGTGACGAGAACAGCACCAGCCGCAGGAGTGTTGAGAGGATCTTCACTGTCGAGGGCAAAGTGTCCGACAAAGGCGTAGACGCTGAAATTGTTAGCCACGTTATAAAGTAGATCCAGGGTCGACTTACAAGAAACACATCATCATCCAGGCACCGCCGACCATGAGAGCATTACGACGACCACACTTTTGCACAATGTAGAGAGCGGCGAATGTGCAGGCGCAGTTGACGGATCCGAGGATGAGCTGGGTGACGTAACTGTTGCTCAGACCAGTAGAGGCAAAGATGGTGGTGCCAAAGTACTATATTTGTTAGCATATTTGTCTCGAGTGGTGTCGAGGGGACTCACGAAGAAGAAGTTGATACCGGTAAGCTGCTGACCAGCCTGGAGAACAATTCCGAGCGTGGTACGGTAAGCCATACGGGGGCCAGTGAAGATCTCGTGCCACTTTGTGTCAGGCAAAGCTCGCTCTTCTTCAAGCTTCTCCTGCATCTCGGCAATCTGGCGGTTGACACTAGGAGCATTGGGCTCAAGACCAGCCAGACGAGCAATGGTGTTTCGAGCTTCCTCCTCACGACCCTTTCGGTAGGCATATCGGGGACTCTCAGGGAGGAATAGGATACCAGCGCCAAGGATCAGAGACCACAAGAAGGAGAGACCATTGGGGATTCTCCAAGATGCAGAGTCGGTCTTGGCTTCGGTACCCCAGTTGACCATCTCAGCAGTCCAGATGCCCAGCGTCACAAAGAGCTGATAGCACGAAACGAGGATACCTCGGATGATGGCGGGAGAACTCTCACTCTGGTACATGGGCACCACGACAGAAAGAGATCCAATTCCAAAGCCTGTAACAAGTCGACCGACGGCGAATTGAACCCAATGCGTCGTAGACGAGATTTCGATGATGGTACCGATGCAGGTCGACAGAGCTGTGAGGGAAATGGTAAGGCGGCGGCCAATAGAGTCGGCGAGGTTTCCAGCGATAAGAGATCCAATCAGACAGCCAGCGCTGAGCAGACCGACGATTGTTCCCTGGCGGACAGCACTAAATGTGTATGATCCATCGTCTTGTAGCTCTCCGAAGCGGCGGGAGTAGTCGTCCATCATGAAGAAGCCGGAAATCTGGCCACTGGAAGGTGTTAGAGGGATCAACTAAGAGACAGTTCCTGTACATACCTGACATAGCCAAACTTGAAGCCACCAATGGAGGCAACAAGACCCAAGAAGCAGGCAATGAAGGTAACCTTTTGTTCAGCCGCATCGTTGGTGGTGTGCTTCCTCTCTAGGTGTTGCTCCTCACCCGCCTGTTCGTGGCGTTTAAAGAACTTCATGTTTGCTGTGATGTAAAAGATGTGTAATAGTAATCAATGGTTGTTATCAGTGATGAGTGATTGAACACAATCCATCGCAAAAGAAGCAGCGAAGGTCGGCCTTTTGGATGCCATTTTTGTGGACCTCCCTATCCCATCTGGCCATCGTGGGCACCGAACGATACACGACTAAGCAGAAAATCTACGGGTCCTTCGTCACGAGATGGCGGAGATGCCCATTGTATCATGCCTGCAGTTGGAAACGCCGGTGTCTGGGGGGTGGTGGTCGGCAGTCTCGGCCTGAGGCTCATCACGTCACTGGATCTGATCACGAGAGAAGCGAGATGGGCCAAGCCAAGCAAAAAAAGTCAATCCAGATGATCTGCACTGAAACTTTTTTTTCTTCGTTATTACCGAAGAGGCCTCTAGCTTGGCCGGCAATCAAGGCCGGACCCGGCAGTGATGACGCAGTTCACTCGTGTCATTGGACGTGATGGCATGAGAGGCCCCATTTGTTTTCTTCTAGGGTTGTTCTTTGTTATCTCTTGGCGTGGCGACCCTTGTTCATGCGTGGTCTGACAGGAGTGGGATGGATGTTTCTTTTCGAATTTTGGCTGAAGACACCGGGTATTTAAGAATGATAGTATTCTCTTGAAGATATATCTTGATATCTCGCACCTCCTTAGACCTTGAAGCTTCTCTTTCACCTGGAATGCCCATCTTTTCCGCATCTTCTTCCTTCACATTCCAGCTGTCGCCTCATCCACAGCCCCATTGGAATTCACCACTGGAACTCACCGAGCATCGGGCCGACTACCATTTTTCGCGCTCATTAACCCCGAAGGACCGACACTCGGAGTCGCGAAGAGCGTTTGCCATGATCGATCAACTGACAATTGAGATACGGGTTCTTTTTGGTGAACAGTGGTGTGACTTGATCTCACAAGATCACCACGCAGTATCTGCCGATAGATTTACTGCTACGTCTTGTCAGATGCACAGTCTCGAAGCTGAACGGCGATACTGGAATGGCGCAAACTCGGTCAATTAGACAAGTTATCTATCCACACCGTTTCCCACCGAACATCCCGGCCGGAAAAGGCCGAGTCAAGACGTCACCTACCGGACCGACATCCACCAGGGGTCCGTCTTCAACGGAAGTCCGTTGATGCCCGTTGAATGACACGGCCATGATAACGATGATAGTCATTTCAAGTCATTTGACTGTTTATTTGCGTGTACTGAGCTGACAGTCGGTGTGAACGATCTGCATCATCACACGTGCGACCGAATCCTTCTAGAATCAACAAGAAGCACGGTCATGATTCAGAAATTCTCGCAAATTCATCAATCCCACGTGCTTAATAAAACACTCTCCCCCTGACCGTCGACACTATCTATGCGGCTCTGCGACGCCGAGATATCCACATGCGGCCCGAAACCACAACTCGGTGATTTTGTGGAGTTTGTGGAAAACGGGGGCAGAACGTGTAGAAGCGTTGAGAGACTAAAGCAAGGAGGTTTTTTTTTATTTACGGCGTTTAGAAAAGGCCGCATGCAACTGCACTTCGCATCATTTTAACCTGACTCTCGTGCGACTCTGAGTTTGACTCGATATGCAGTCTTGACCCCATGCCTGCGGTGTCACTTGAGGACGGCCATCGCGAACCTGTATAGCGGCAAACATTCCTGAATCACTTGCATATGGTTTCGCCAGGCCTATCTGTCAAGTCGTATTCCAAAGCCCTTACAATTCCCCCAACTTCCTTTCCTGATCCTTCTTCCCTTTGGCATTCCAAACCTCGAGTCGATTGTACAGAGAGCCCTTGACAGACTTACCCAACAGTCTCCTTTTATTAGTTCCCCCATTCTCTCCACCCTCCACGTCCTCTTCCCCATCCTTCTCATTACCCTCCACATCTCTCAAGTCGCTGTTATCTCCACTCGCAGAAGGACCAAAGTCCCCAAAGTCTGTGATCGTCTTCATGTCTTGAAAGTTGTCAAAATCCCCCAGAGCTCCCAAGTTCAGGTCGCTTATCAGCTTCTGAAAGTCGCCGTAGCCTTCAAAGTCGGCGTCCCGCACATCTGACTCCGCGACCCTCTTCTTCAAATTATTCTTTTCTACTGCCTTTCTGGCTGCCTTTGTGATCGTCTTGCTACCACTAGGTTTGCCTTTCTTCCCTGACTTGGTGGCCTTGCTCCCAGGGGTCTTAATTGGTCCCAAGTCGTTCCAGTCTTCGACGAGATCCTGCTTCGCGGACCGATAAAAGTGGGCCAGGAGTTTCCGGTCGAAGTCCGTCTCAAGCTTGTGTAGGAGCGGGCGCGAACAGGGGTAGAAGTACACCGTCTGCTGGAACCCGCGTCTTTTCAGCAAGCGAGACGTATGCTCAAACAACAATGAGTATTCGATTGTGTGCGCAATGAAGAAGTCATCTTTTGCAGACTGGCGCATGTCTGCATCAGACAGTGCACCTCCAGGTACCTGCGTAAAGTCATTCCTCTGAGCCTGGGCCTTCTGTTCGTCCCATAGAGAGAACCTCTTCCTCTTGTATCTCTGTGTACCGGTCATGTCACAGTAATCGTACTCGAGATCGACTTCCGGAACGTTGGTTCGGATTAGGAGTTGCCCATCAGAAGACATGATGCGAGGCATCTTATGAGGATATTCCTGTTTCGTAGCTACGAGCTGAACAATGTTGCTCATCTGCTGTAGCTCATACTCGTACAAAATGAAGGATTGCCAAGCTGCTTCATAACTAGATAGTTGGATTTTAGTCGTCGTTCATCGTGGGCGTGAAGGAACTCTTACCGTGTCATGAGAGAGTTGGTCTCAGAGGTGCCAAAGACGAGGTTGTGAGGGTTCTGACTGGTCGACCATCCACTCTCGTCTCCAGTCATCATGAAGCCTCCGTATGCAAAGCCTGATAGGTGCAGCCACTGGAGTCGTAAGTCAGTTGCCTTGCTTGGAAGAGGGAGGCCCTACCTCGGCGTTACTAAATATGACCATCTCCTTGGCCCAGTTAAGCGAATCTGCAATCTATAACGAGCATTAGAAACAAAAAAGCTCGCAGATAAGGATGTACTTGCCTCAGGCGCTGACACATTGCCCATCACTGTCTTCTGACTATCCTCACCAGTCCGCTTATTCACAGTATCCAAAATTTTCTGTGCGTCCAAATACACCTGCATGCCAACAGCATTTTCATGTGTTTCAATGTTTCCCTTTGGCGAGAAGCGAGAATGGAAGCGTCTTGAAAGAGCCTGCGCCTTTTGCTTTTCGAGAGAGTGGTCGGTTTGTTGGGTCCATTTCCATTTTCTTTCGCGTTGAAAATCTTTTCGTATTCCTTTGCGATGCCATCGTAGCACTTGTCCATTGTTGGAGTGCCGTTGAAAATAAAGTCCCGAATCGAATTTGGTTTGCTGGCAGCTTTGGATCTGACCTTGACCATCCATGCATCCCAGACTTTGACATGTATATAGGTTCTGAAGATGCCAAACGGATCGATGGACATCTGTTGGCTGCATTAGTCTGTGCAAGTCTTTGGCGTCGGTTGCATATTGACATACAAGCATGTAATGCAAAGGATCGGGAGCTGTTTTGGATAGCATGAGGTAGTCTCCGCCGTTGTCTAGGTTAACTAGATCCACGCACTCCTCCAACGCCGTCAACAAGCGATCAGCCTCTGTAATCGGGACGATATACAACGGCTCCATGAGTTCAAAGTTGGTAGATCAAGACGGCTTCCCGCCTTTGCGTGGGATGGAAAACTTCTTCTTGACCCAATTCAGCCAGAATGGCGCAGCTGAGCCGTCGGCTCCGACCCTGAGCATCTCGGTTTCAGTCAATTTGCCATTCTTGTCTCGCACCCACACGTCGAGATGCGTTAGCTTTGTTTCGTTAGCACTCGTCGGTTTTGTATTCTGTAGCCAGTTCTTTTCCGCCGCTGCATGCATGTCCATGGAAAAAATGTTGCTGGTTGAGCTGTCAGCAACGAACTGTCTACAGTTACTGAGATGACTTACGGGCACTCTTGGGTCCAGTCCCTGTTCTCGCCATTGATGAGATCCTTGACGAGCGACACAGAGACAAAAATCGAAGAGCTGCTGTCTCTGACTTGAGGCACGAATAAATCCTCAAAGTCATCATGTAGGACCTGCAAGTAGTAGGCCGTCTCGGACGCCTGAGCGGGCTTTGGAGCAAAAACATAGCTCTCGCTCTCATCCTTGGGTTTGTTTAAGCCAAGCCCTAGAGAGATGGCTTGACTTAGTTGCAAAGTTGGATGGCTTAGTTTGTACTCAAAGACAAGATTGTCTATCCCGGGAAGAATGTCCTTGTTTGGCACCATCAGCTGGAAGTTTCGCCTGGTGCCGGACGCCATGTTGACTGGTGGGTGGTGTGAGTTTGACGCCGTAGGATAGGAAGTGTTGAAGAGTTGCGCTGGCCTTCTCAGAGGCATCCAAGACTATTACTAGAATTGAGCATACAGAGGGTTCCCCGTATCTAGGGTCTAGGAGAGTCTCGACTGTCTCCACGGGGTCTGTGTCTCGGTTCGGTCCGGGATCGAGCGGGTCAAAGCGGTTACGACGGCGAACAGGGCAGGAAATGGTCTAGTCTCAAGTCGCGACACAAGCTGAATTGCGCCTGTCTCGGAAAAAGTAGCGAAAAAGAGAAAAGCTGGGGTTCAGCACTATCAGGTGGCGGTTCGTAAGCGTTGATATCACTCGATAGTCTGTCAACAGTTGCTCAGCTCGCTAGACTAAGGTGTGCGGAATTGCGCGCCCCTTGTTCTTCTGCTACTCATTGGCTCTAGAGGGTTGCTCGCCAGTTTCGAGCTCGTCTGTTGTGGCGTGCTGGACCTGCTATCGCTTCTCCGGTCACATAAACATACAGTTTCGCTCGCATAGCCGCAAGGCATTTTTCTCCAGCCAACTTTGACTGTCCGTACCTGGAATCTGGTATCAAAATGGACAATACTCAGCAGTCACTGAAACGTCAGAGGTCATTGACATCTGAGGATCTCAACCCCCCAACCAAGCTTCTAAAGCCAGAGCCCGCACCCAATGACTCTGGGCTCAAACGATCCAGGTCGCCATCGTCAGTAGATGGCGGCCCACCGGCCGAGCGTTCCAGATTATCGGCCGAGTCAACTCTTGTGGAGCCAGAAGACAAAGATGAAGAACCGCTCGAGATTGGCGGGCTCCAAGTTTACAACATCCGCCAAGCCCTTGTAGGCGCCCACGGCGAAGAGTTTCCCCTCCCAGCCTCAAACACAGAGAAAGACCGGCACTGAAAAACTTTCCCTCGGTACCTTTGTGCCAACACTTGCCGCCAGCGGCTGGGATATTATCCAACTTGTCGATCCCAAGCTCGGCTTCGTCGAGACCACCAACGGGCTATTAGACGAGCGGGGACTCTTTTTTTGAGACTGATCTCGTCTTTACAGGGGCATTGCAACCTGTGTCGAACTTCCTTCGTGACTCTTTCCGGCAGAAGGAGCCTGGCATTCGCTTTTCAGCATGGCTTGGCCGAGAACGAGCCTTCGACCGGATCGAGTCCCTAGAGACCCTTATGCTCTGAGGCACCCTTCGAGATGTGAGCATCAACATCTTTGATATTCTCGAGTTTCGCGAGATTGGAGTCGAACTGCTGGGCAGCCGACTTTATGATACGTAGACCGAAAAGATGAAGTGGCACTTTGGCTTTGGCTTCTTTGGCCATTTACACGTCACGATGCCGAGGTCAGTTGTGCCACTACAGGTTGACTACAAGCTGCGCAAGATTCTGTCTGTTTGGGAGCTGGAGCTGTGTCTCAAAAACGAGGATTGGGTGAATGTAATGGGTATCGAGGGACTTGCTGTGAGCTTAATATTGATCTGAGACTGTGCCTTTACTGATTTTGGCATCAGCTCTCCGAAGTCATGCTCATCAGCCGCCTTGATGGCAGCGACCCAAAGAGTAGCAAGCTAACATTTGATGTCACTGCTGTCATGCAGCTTCGTAACGCAACTATGCAGGTTCGCGGATTCTATAGCAAGGGTGGGTGTCTTTCACCTGATGACAGATGCACCCCACGGTATACTAACGCAAAAAGAAAGAACACATGCAGCTTTCTGTCTTCCTTGGAAACTTGACACTCCAGGACGTCGGCGAGATCTTCTACGAGCTCACTAAAGTTCATCTTGACGCCTTTGACTACGATGTGACATTCGATGCCATGTCCCTTACCATCTCATCTACCGAGCTAGCTCTATGTGGAGCCGTGACCATCAACGGCTACACATCTGTTCGAGGGTCTCTCATCCTTTCGAAGGATGGCATCGAGGTCCGCGGCGCCATTGGTGACATCGCTTTTGACGACTGGGACCTCCTCATCCGAGAGGTGGGCTTTGACGTCTTTATCGCCAGCAAGATGAAAAGAGAGAGCGCACGTTCGACAAAACTCAGCATTTCAGGCGACGTCAGCTTCCATGGTATTGATGCCCGTGTTGCCTTGTTCACCGAGAAACACCCCAAGCTCGGATGGGTGTGGACGGTCTATGGCGAAGTATCAGGCGACTTGTCCACTTCACGTCTTGTCCCGGCCCTCAAAGGCAACTCAATGCTCGATATATCCCTTAACCGTCTCGCAATCATCGCCTCTAGTCGTGATGCAGCTGCTGGAACCCTTCAGGGCGTCCCATTCAACATTGTCAAGGGAGTACAACTATGCGCTAGTATCGACAGCATCGCGGCCATAGAAGCACTTCTTGGTGGGAGCGTCAAGGGCATGGTTCTTCGCGCTACCTATACCAACGGCGCCTTTGCACTTGGCATATCACTTCCAGCTGCTCGTACCATCCGATTCAGCGATGATATCTGGACAGGCCCAATCGAGCTGAGCATCCTGGCCGGTCCAGGAGCTCCTAGCCCCAAGCTGATGATTGCGGCTGTATTAAACTTTCAAGTGGACGGACAGCCAGACCATATGCCTTTGCAGCTCGAGTTAACGCTCGGGGCTGATCTCATCGGGGCGACGGCATCTGCAAAGATGCTCACTCCATGGGTCAACCCGTTCGGCGCTGGAAAGAATGTGGTGATCAAGACCTGTGTCATGGAGATTGGCATCATCTATACCTCATTCGTCGCCTCTGGTACCCCTGGAAGCCTCGCTTTTGGGGGTCAGTTGGCAATAGGATCCAAGACGGCCGGTGCTACCTTCAAGTTCAGTCAAAACCCCAAAGAACAGCTCGTGGATATTTTTGTCGAGAACCTCGGCGGGTCACATCTCATAACTTTTGCATCTCTTGTCGCAGATCGAGAGCTTCCTACCGTTGCGGATGATCTCCTGCACTTTACCAAGCTCAATATGTACTTCTCAACAGGGACCACTATTGGGAAAGACGTATATCCACCAGGAATCTCAGCGAAAGGTGACCTGAAGATATTCGGGAAACGAGCTCAGTTTGATTGCACGCTGGGCAAGGCAGTCAAAATCATGGCAACGATCGAGAAATTCTCGCTTGGTCCTTTGACTGTTCGAGGCGCCACCAAACCCGATCCACTTGTGGACATTGAGTTCTCTGCACAAGCACAAAAGATCTTGATCGACGGGGCAGTTGACATCTGGGAAGCGTCCGCCGCTCTTCACTTGAATATCGGTCTACTATCCAAGACAACATTTGACTTTTTTGCCCATCTCAAGCTATCCGACCTCTTCTTGCTAAAGCTAGAAGCGCAGCTCAAGGGCACAATCGACATCAAGAATTACAAGACATGGGCAAACGCCGACTTTGCCATGTACGGACTTATGGAGCAGCGTGTTATTGACTATGTCATGGCTCAGCTCGACCAGCAGATCTCAGCCGCTCATGAAGCCGCCAAAGAGGGCTTTGAGATGGTCAAACAGGACATGGAAGCCAAGGAAGCCGTCTTCAAGGCTGGCTGTGATGATGCAATCAAGAAACTTGAAATCGTCAAGGCGGTCTGGCTCGCCAAAAAGGCTCAGGTTGATAGTGACTTTGCTAATGCCATCGCGTCAGCTTCAGCAGAAAGAAAGCGCTTGCAAGCCAAGGTTGACGAGACAGAGCGCGACTTCAAGAATCTCATCAGGCAGAAGAAAAAAGAACTGGAACAGGTTCGAGCCAATGCGGGTAATGCCATACGCGTCGCTCAAGCTGCTGTCGACTTGAAGCAACGTGAACTGGACGATGGTGTCCATGTAGCCCAAGCCGGGGTACAGGTCGCTCGAGCCGACTTCCTACGGAGAGCTGAGATTGTTACAAACGACATTAAAAACAAACAGGCAGAAGTCAACCAAGCCAAGAGAGAAAAGGAACGGTTCAAGGACGCTATTTGGAGACTGGAGCGACAACGAGATGCGGCAGAGTGGTTGGACAAGTGGGAGTACAGAGGCCAGATTGTGACCGCAGAAGGACTACTTTTTACGGCTGATCAAAGTCTGAAATTATACGAGAAGTATCTGGAAGAAGCAAAAGGGGCTCGACTTGCTTCCGAATACATCCAGAGCGAAGGCGCGGTCCGGACAGCTGAACTGGCATTGCAGACAGCCCAGCAAGTTCTGACGCCGGGACTAAACCTTGCAAAGCAGTCGTTTGTCGAGGTGAATACGACACAGCAGGCCTTAATCCAGGGAGCTATCGAGGGGCTTAGATTTGCAGAGACTGCGAGTGACGAGCTGAAATTGTTTGAGCTTGCCAAGCATGGTCTTGCTGAGGGCGAGAGAGTAACACAGGCACTTCTCGAAACAGCACAGAAGGCCGTCGATAAACTTTCAGATTGCGCCGAGTTCATCGGCTTTGAGACAGCAAAGAAGGGAGTCCAATTTGCCAAAGAAAACACAAAAGAACTAAATCTAGCCCGACACGCTGTTGAGTTAACCGAGGATGCTGTCGAACTAGAGCTAGATCTCGCCAAATGGGCAACCGATCACGCCAAGACCATGTTCAACATTCGAAAGGTTGAGTTTTCGGGCTCGGTGAGAAGCCTAGTCCATCCTGACGAAGGTGGACCGCCTCTGAGGGTTAAGATTGAGGGGAGGATACTAGGAGAGGAGATTAATCGGGAGATTGTGTGGAAGCCCAAGTTTGACCTGGTCAAGTTTATCAAGGAGCTTTTCACTCTGTTGTGGGAGAAGATTAAGGAGCTGGCCAAGGAGATTGTTTAGCAGAGCGTTTATTGAGAGGTTGTCTTTCAGCATGAACGAGTACATGAGATCTCAATAGTTGTCATTATTGGAGGGGCGAATTCGTGAGTCAGGTTAATGAATTATAGCCTTTTCGGAGGCTAGTGATTACATGACAGGGCCAAGATCAGGGCGGGTTGATTATGTCATGTGTAAAGGGCGTTGTCGAAATAAAGGGTTCGCAGTGACGAGAGGCTAGAGCACATGCGACACAATGGGTTGAGGTGGCTGTATTAGCTAGCCCAAGTCGGTCCATCGTTCACTTCACCAGATAACTTTCCTTGACCCCCTCCACCTGGATACCCGCTTTGCTACAATTAAGCTTATTTTCATCAAGAGCTCAGGCACCTAATGCTGATGAGTCGGCAATGAGTTGAGCCGATCTTACTCGACTGCGAACCATACCCCTGTAATATAAAAAGAATAAATGGTAATTTACCAGGGATCATTTCAAACGCCATCTTTGGCATCAACAAATCAGAGTGGCATGAGGATCAAGCTATGCACCCTTAGCAGCTGCACCATGCCCCAAGCGACATGGTGAGGCGTAGCCCAGCCAACAAATAAAACATGCATCACCCCGCGTCACAGCGCGTCGTCCTCACAGGAGTGCTTGTTTGCGCTGTTGAGAAAGTCTGAGAGCTTCAGAAGTTACACGATCTTGTGAGCTTCCGCGTAGTTCTGCTCATCCACGATGCTCCTCGGTCGTTCGCTCACCTATGTCTTATCGGCCTTCTCCATCGGAAACGGTAAGGAGAACCTGGACAAACCGCAAGAAAATGGCATCACCTGGGTGACGAGGAACTGGCAAGTCAATCGTGATCAGCCCTTTACCATCGAATGGGATGGCCACGAGGGGCCAGTCTCCGTGACTCTTGTGAGACGCGCCGAAGGCAAATGGCAGTCTCTGTGGAAAGTAGCATGTCAGTATCATCCCATTTTCGCTGTCCACTGGCTAATGGTTACCAGCCGGCAACACAGAGAGTTCTCTGGTCTTCCGTGTACCAGAGTATCTCTCTGAAATTCTTGGCGACTCCGAGTACGCCTTTCAAATCAATGATACATCAGGAAAGTCGGCAATATCACCTAGATGGACCGTCGAAGCGCGTCAGGCACAAGGCTCTGGGATAATCGCGCAACCAGATCCAGCCGAGACTAGTACTTCAGAGAACAACCAACCGACAAGTTCCAGCAACGACGATGCCACTCAGACCTCGGATGGCGGGGCTCCACAAAGAACTGTATCAAATGGCAACAACCAGGATTCCGACTCGAACTCGGGGAATTCAGGCTCCGACTCAAACTCCAGCAGCGGCAACGACTCTAGTAGCAACAACTCATCGAGCTCTTCGTCCTCCAAAGGCCTCAAAGCAGGTGCCAAAGCTGGTATTGGCATCGGCGCTGCTTTGGGGGCTGCCCTTGTTGCCGGTCTCATTTGGCTTTTCATGAAGAAGAACAGAGAGATCAAGGCCTTAAAGGCGGCTGCTGCTGCATCAACACCAGGAGACAATGCTGGATTGGAAGTGGCAAAAGAGCCGCAACAGCAAACGCATCAAGGCGGATATACGTACGACTCTACATACCAGGGCGGTCAAGGCCCTGTAGAGTTGCCATCACAGCACAATCAATTTCCACCGCCTGTCAGCGAGCTACATGACCAATCACGGCCGGCTGAACTGGCCTATTCCGGGCCAACGGTACCTGAGCTGCCAGCGAAGCGGGACGGGCAGTGAAGACTTTGATTTCAGGCCGAAGACGGCAGGCGTGGAAGGCGAGATTATGGCACAGCTTGGTGGAGTGTTACGTTGTTCTCTAATCAGATACCCGAGGTTAATGTGGTTGTAATATCTGGAGGAGTCCAAGATGACCGAGGCTCAGAGTCGGAATTAGGACATCTAGTGACCCAAAGAGGGCCAAGATTTAAATCTATTGATGGAACCCGATTTTGACCGCGATGAAAGTGAGACGAGGGTAGTTTCGGTAGAGGTGTTGATTCTTATTCCCCTGATGAGTTTGTTAAAGAAGGCAGAAGCTCCTTCGAATCTAACAGTTTCCTCGTCCTCCAGAGCTACCCGAGAGGCCCAAGTCCTATTTTCAACCACGTAAGTGAATATATAATGAAAACATATATGTCGTGTTTGCATCAATACCTCATAGCGTAGCATAGGCTGCCGTAACGCATCTCCAATCGTAAATACGACATTCAACCCACTCACTGGCCAACTCACACTTTCCTCCCTCTACAACCGTAAGGAGTATGAGAGCATTCATGTGTAACAGTTGATCCAAACTTTGACTCGAAAAGGAGTTTAGCATGCTTCACTCGCATCTTGTTGGTTTATTCCACATGTATGTCAACAGCCGATGTTCTATGTTACAGTGAGGAGATGCTAAGGGTTCCAAAAGCAGTACGGCCGCAGACTCATGCACTTCGCAAACCCCGGCCGAAGATGCAAGACAGACAGGCTAATCCACTTCAAATGTTTTTTAGAGTTGGATGGAAAACTAAAGTAATATCCTAATCGTTTGCAGCCCATCTCAAACACACAGCAAGTACCAGAGACTCACTCACTCGCCCTCAATGATTAATAAAGGAAAGGAACTGCCTCGCCCTTCATCCTCCATCAATGTCCCACCTTGAGCCCCATCTCTTTTGACATGCCACTAAAGGGACAAGCAGAAGGCCCGGCGGGCGCAGGCACAGCAGCAGGTGCTGTGCCAGGCGTAGTGGCCGCAACACCGGCAGTACCATTTCCCCGAGGCACCTGTATCCTGGCGACAGCAGGATTATCCGGAAACTCCTCCCCGTCGCGGACATACCACCTAGCAAACAGATCATTCTGTATCCAGATGACTTTGCTAAATGACTTGACGATGGCGGCCCTCCTGGAAATCGGAATCGAGCTGTGGTCAAGGATGGCCTGTGACATGACGCTCTGTATCAGACTGAGAGTGAGACTGATGTGGATGTAGTCGATGCGGAGCTCTCTGCTTTTTTGCAAGCCGACATGCATAGCACTGACTCGTCAGAAATATTCACATGGGATAACAGAAGACATACCCAACACTGTCGAGATACTCCCAAAACGCCATCTTGGACTGATCGGACGAGCCCTTGCTGAGTTGCGACATCTTGGTGAGGTACGAATTCAAGAAGTTTTGCCGCTCCATCAGCAGAGAGCTGTCTGAACTAAGCTCATCCTTGGAAGGCGACTCTGAGCTTGTGTTTCGGACCTCGAAGGCGCGGGCTGTAATGTCAAACTCGGAGAGCTTGTGGTAGATGATGTGAACGACGGCGGGGATGAGATTTTGGATGTGCTGGGCTCCATACGCGAGAGCCTCGATGTCTCCTGTGGCGCGTCAGCTCTGCCTTCAATGGCGTCCCCAAGACACCGTCAGCTTTGAGGTGAAAGACTCACGGTCATCCCAGTCGAGAAACTTGTGCAGGTAGTCAATCCTAGCTTCAAGGCTCGTGTAGAGCGACTTGCGATCAACGTGATACATATCAGGAGCCATGGTTGCAAAAGAGAGTCAAAGGCGAAAGGCGAGCTCTGCCGCGTAACAAGCTTCGATGGGTCGGCCGGTATTTAACATCATCACCCCATCTGCAAGCGTCACCATGGCGTCTCGCCGATGGGCGCGCCACAGGGGATCATGCTCTACCGTCTGGAATGCTGCACTCCAATCCCCCATTCAACCTTTTGTGGCTTCTCCAAAGGCATCCAACCCGGTCTCGTCTTGGGTTTAGCCCGCGCACGGATTCGTCTGGGCGGAAATGCAGTCCAGAGCCGAAGCGACCAACGCCAAGGCGGAGGGTTTCCGGGGTATCAAACTCTAGCTGTAGATCTGTTGCACAGGATAACGCTGGAGTAGCCGACTTGGAGTGGTATTGTTGCACAGGTGGCGTTGGATGTGTCAGGGCTGTGCAGTAGACGCCGGGGAATGAAAGACTGTTTCCGATGTAACCTGTGTAGATAATCGGGGCGTGTTTATTGGTGGGTGATAATCTGCCTTGCGTCACGTCACACCATCTTATGGGTCGCTTTGACTCACTATTGACTCACGATGGGTGCCTGGAGGTGGATGCATTGGCTTTTCAGTGAAGCCGTCGTGGTGAGCATTAAATAGACTGAACTGCTCAAGTTTTGCGCTGAAGATGAAGACACAGTCATGGCGACTTTAAGCACTCTCACTATATCTGACGACCCGACTGCGTCCACTCTCAAGATTGCAGCGGTCGGCTGCGTGAGTGACACCTTGGTGACGAAGCGACTATGAATTGACATACAAATCCAGGGTCATGGGGA
Organism: Fusarium keratoplasticum; assembly: GCF_025433545.1. Classification (NCBI taxonomy): domain Eukaryota; kingdom Fungi; phylum Ascomycota; class Sordariomycetes; order Hypocreales; family Nectriaceae; genus Fusarium; species Fusarium keratoplasticum. Next base: position 2,001,725 of record NC_070539.1, on the reverse strand, counting down.
GTTGGACACAATCTATGCGAGACTTGAAAACCAATGTGAAGCAAAAGGATGGACTCTCTCGGATATTGACTTTCTCATCATCTGTGGTGACTTTCAGGTGCAACCCCAAGACGCCATCGCCAGTACCTAAACTCACATCATAGGCTATTCGAAATGACCTCGACTTGAATTGCATGTCTGTTCCTCGACGGTATCTACGCATGGGAGACTTTCACAAGTACTACAGCGGTAACGCAAAAGCTCCAGTCTTGACTCTGGTGATTGGCGGTAACCACGAAGCATCCAACTATCTTTTCGAGCTGTATCACGGAGGCTGGCTTGCGCCAAATATTTACTACCTAGGTGCGGCTGGAGTCATCAACTATGGACCTTGTCGCATTGCTGGACTTTCAGGAATCTACAACCCGTCGGATTATCGCAAACCTCACGACGAGCGACTACCATATGACAGAGATCTCATCCGGTCGATTTATCATGTCCGAGAATATGATGTGCAAAAGCTGCTTCAGGTCACTCAACCAGTCGACATCGCTCTTAGCCATGATTGGCCTACGTGGGTTGAGCTGTTCGGGAACCATGAACAGCTCTTTGCTGAGAAGCCTCACTTTTTTGCAAGTGCCAAAGTTGACAACCTCGGAAGCAAACCTGCGGCAGAAGTTTTAAATCGTCTTCGGCCCTCACACTGGTTCTCGGGACACATGCATGCCAGATTCGAGGCGACAGTTGAGCATCGCGGTTCAAAGATGGAGGAGTCAGTCCTACAGTTGGATCTACCTAATTCTCTCAAGGATGTTCTTCCGCTTTTCAAGCCTCGACGTGGATCTTCACAGGAAATTCCACAGTCCTCGGACAAGAACCAGCAAACGCAATTCCTTGCCTTGAGCAAGGTTGGTCAAGACGTTGCAAGTTACATGGAACTGAGGGAGCTGGAGATACCCACACGCTCAGCCGATGCCCACATGGAAACCACAAGCGAAGGAAAGTTTCATCTTTGCTACGATGCAGAGTGGTTGGCCATCACTCGCGCCTACAATGACACATTGAGGATTCCAGATCCTGAGACTCTCATCGTACCTCCACACAAGGGCAAACAAAAGTCTGCTGCATCTAGCATTCCCAAACACAAAGATTGGGTCAAGGAGAACATCGTCGACAAAGGTCTCTTGAGAATTCCCAACAACTTTGCCAAACATGCGCCCGAGTACGACCCCAACGTTGGCCAGAGACGAGAGCAGCCTCTGGAGTATCCGAACTACCAGACGGCTGAGTTTGCAAAGTTGTTGGGAATTTCCAACAAGTTTCACCTGGAGGATAGTATTTGATCTACTGGGTGCGGCCGACGACTCTTACCGAAACTAAGGAGACTTCGTGTTGGGTTTGAGATCCAAATGGAAGCTCTTCACATCAGCAGGTGGTTGGCGTTTGGAGTTTGGGCCACATTTTAGAACTTTTACATGGATGCCGGCCTACATAGAAGCTTATTCTTGGTTTAGCTTGGTAAATTGTTATGAATTATTGTTCTCGTGAGACTGTTAGCCTGACACCCATCGTGAAATGCTTGTTCTGACTGTTTCCTGAGCGTTTGAATCCTCGAGACCACATGTTTGCTTCGGGGCTGCGTGTGCACCTAGCACTCAACAGTCACTCCATACTATCCTGTCAAACCTATGCCAGATTATCAGATTCTACAGAAAATGCTCCATCGTTATTGAATGCCGTTCCAGTGACAGACCTTAGCCGAGTGGCGCAGATCGGAAACCACACTGATTACGAAGCCTTGGTGGTTCGAGACCTCGATGGAACACACGACAACTACGTCAGTCTGGAGCGATTTTCCAAATTGAGAAGATTTCAACGTCATGAAGGATTTTTCGTTGAAGAATGCAGTAAAGATTAACCGAGGCCTGCACAGAGACCGTGGTCTAGAACGTTGGATCATTGACGACCAACACTGCGACGCCATGGATCGGCAGGTTACTGATGCCCCTGGTCTCTGAATACGATATAAAGAGCAACATAAAGAATAGGGCAATTAATAATTTGCCATTCTACCTCTGGATACCACATTCTTCATCCATCATTCACAATGGCGCAATCCGAAGACACCTCCGACATGCCCGATATGACCGAAGACTTCTTTGACTGCGAATACCCAGATCCTAAAGACCTCTCTCCCGCTCAGCACGAAGTGTCAGAAATCATGCTCAAAATGAAAGATGACCCCACTCTAATGGGAATCCGCATGCTCGGCAAAGATGGCATCTTTCGATCCCTAGATGCCGACCGCAATGTCGTCGATGCCGTCGCGTGCACACCTCCCATCATAAAAGCCCTCTTAGACCGAATGCCATATGATGCCGAGGCTGAGAAGAGCTTCCGAGGCGTTGATGGAACAAAGACACCAAAAGAGCAGTGGTATGATCCGCTACCCGGTATCTTGCCGCCGCCACTGGAGGAGGAGCATCGTGAACGATCAGAAGAGGTGCTTGAAGGATACAGAAAACAGTACTATGAGAGGAGGAAGAAGATTGACAATGGAACTGCCACGCAGTGTGCCGTGTGTTTGATGTCGGATAACGATCTCGGCCCAGGACTTGGGAAACGCAAGGCACAGGATTAGGCACTCGAGGTGTACGCTGAATGGTTAGTGATACCTTGGAAGGAGGACATTGGAAATGTTCCAAGAGGTTGATGTGTAGGCAGAGCTTATGACGTTAGTGCATCCTATCTTATAGCTGTGATTCATAGCCTCTTTAATATGCTCATAACGGAAGGGTTTAGTTTCAAGCCAGGAAAGGCCGTTGACTGGTAATGCCATTTGACAATTATCTCTATGGGACAAGCCGAAAACTTCAAGTCTATGCGCCTTTGCGGCAAGAGAGTATAGGAGATAAGAAGTGTTGAATGATTGATAGGTGAGGGGGAAAACCTCTTTACGGATACAAAACCCCCTACCTTGTACAAAACTCCTCCAATATTGCGACCTTGTAGAAGAGTTCAAACAATCAGTTCCAGCCTAAAGCCTCCACCACAACTCCAACCTTCCGATCATTCCAATCCGTCAACTATTCTCATATTCCTCAAGCAAATTTGTCATTCAGGATGTCTGTCATGGAATCAGGAGCATCCAAGTCCTCTACAGACTTGTCGAAAAGGTTGCAAATGCTGTTGCATACGTAGTACCCATACGCCAAACACCTGCTGTTTTCCAAACACCTCTGCTTGCACCCTGGATGGGTCGTGGTATATTGCCCAATGGAGCCTCTGGCTCTTTTCCGAAGGTTGCATTTGCCGCTTGTCGAGGAAGACGCGGCGGCGGCTCTGCATTATTCTAGCTCCTTCCTCAGAGACTGCTGAGTCTCGAGGCAAGACGTCTTCTCCGCCTCACAGTCCGGGCCAAAGGGGTCCTCCTCTGGCTCCTCGACCTTGAACATGTAGCTAACGCCAACGCGGCTAATGTCCTGGCCGCCTTCCCTCCCGACGATACAATGTCGGGTGCCAGCGTGGTAGCTGCAGACAGGGCGGGAAGCTGCCTGGCAGAGGAGCGCGCAGTCGCGGTCCGAGTTAATGTTGTTGTGGAGATCGCCAGAGCGAAAACTATCACACCTATACTCGACTGTGTAGCCGGGGGCGATGGTCTCGCGATGACCTTCGACGCACGTAGCGGGATGGTCTCTCTCCTGGGTATGCAAAGTTGGCAATTGATAGGCTGGTGGATATGGCTAGATCTTGTCTTGAGTTCTCAACTTGGTATAGTTCTCTCCGCTCTCAATTCAGAGTACTCCCTTGCGATTTGAGACCTCACATAGTAAAGGCATTTGTAAAAGCAGCCGCGATCTACCAAAGTCTATGGCCCATTTCAAGACCTACAGGAGTCCATCGGGATAATGGGCTTTGATTGGAGTATGATTGCTGAACAGGGGAAAGTACAACTTGCTTTGACTCGGGGAAATGGCTGACTAGTCTGGAACAAAAGCTAGACCTATAGTCATCGCACACTTTGCTAAATCAACCAGGCTTGGAGTTCAAGAAGGGTTGAAAATTGTAAATCCTACGAAGCAAGTGTCGAGTAAGACATATGATATCAGCGTTGACAAGAGCCGAACCTGTTCCGCTTAGGGTACTGTTAAGGCGGACTGAAAAGAAGTAGAAGAGCCAGCCCTTTGTCACCAGCTTTGACAACAATTTCATACAAATTATGCGTTTTATGAATCATCCGTCATGAGATATTCATCTGTGCTCTTTGCCTTTGCCCTCAGCATCATCCATGCCAACGCTGACTGTATCAATGGCCATCGTAAGGTCATTAGCCCTAGCCACACGGTCAAATACAAGTGCGGGTTCCTCCCAGTAGGCGAGCGCCACAAAGATATAGCTTCAGAGAAAGCCTATGCCTAACTTTTCCGGGACATGGGACGTAATGTCTGTACCTATCATGCCCCTACTCAGCGCTGTCTCACTGGTACCTAGGGCGGGAAAGAGAGTGCCCGAGCTGACTCTGTCTACATGGTCAAAGTCGAGGAGCCTGAGCCTGAAGATCCCTTTGGACTGCGAAGGAGATAAGGATGCTCGCCTTAAGCGTGAGGTTCTGTTAAACGCCAAATACAAGGAACTTTTAGCTGAAAGGAACGACATGATGGCGGCGAACTGTAAGGAATCATAACACCTCCCGGTGACTTTAAATTCTAATAGAAATATCACACAGGCCCTTCCCAGCACACTAGGTATGGCACCATCAACAAAAGAGAATACCGAATCTGGTGCTCACGCCGTAAGTCCTTCAACCTGCACGCATATCAACAGGCTAACATATCGACAGACCATAATGTCGAGGGATTCAAGGAGGAGCATAAGAATGTCTACACACTTGCTGCCTGTGCCGACCTGTGCTCTCGTCGCGCTTGGTGTACCCACGTCTTGCATGGGCAGTTTTGGACGGTGTGCCGGTTGTACGAAACCCCCAAGGTCGCGCACACAGTTACACCCGGCGCTGTTAGCCATGAATGGAACGCGGCCGTCAAAAAGTGAAGGACTTTCAGAAATGATAGAGAACATGCGTTCAACACGCCTCATGTTTAGACAGATACAACTGACTTGGATGTCAGCAACCGTTGGTTTCGTTTCAAGAATGACGCAGCCACCGCACATCTAGATAGCTAGAAACAAATAGTAGGTATATCGCTTATTGCATCTTTTCTGTTTGCTCTCTTTTGTAATTCTAACCTCGGAGAAATCGTGCTGATATGATTAACCACAATGGGGCTCAAGTGTCATTCCTTAACATAGCCGACCCTACGCCTACCCGGGAGGACGGTGGGAATTGGGCCAAACTACCATCGGGGGATACTGGCACGGATCAATGGCCTCATAGGTAATATTACTCTGATGTACGAGGACATAAGATCAGTCGAACTCAGGGAGGGTTCAGGTTAAATCAGCGACTACTCAAGACGGAGGACGAGAATGAAAATACTGGGAGTCGATGTTCACATTACGTATTAGGCTGTAGTCAACGATCTCAGCCAGGACTTGGGAAGCGCAAGGCACAAAAGTAGGAATCTGACGAGGAATGCGACGAACAGACGATTTGAATGTGCCCAAAGAGGTTGGGGAGAGATGTCAACCAGCAGAGTATGACGTCAGTGCATCTTATCTCACGGCTGTGATTCACGGCCTCTTCAATGAGCAAGGCGAAACGGATTATCTAACAATAATAGAAAATACTTCCGTTTGAATTGATCATTTTAGTTTCTTAACCCGAAATGGCATTTTCTTTATTTTATTTCTCTCTTTTAGGATGCCTCACTTGAAGCGCAAATATCCAAGTGAAGCACCGACCTGCTAATTGGGAACAATAGGTTCCTCAATTGTAGCATTCTGCTCAATAAGAAATGTCTGTTTACTCACAGATGAACTCAAACAGTCGTTTATCATTCCTCTCTATCTCGTCTCTCCTCTTCTCTTCCCTTCACTCAATTGCTGATCTTTCATCTCGCAATACATCAAGCTTCTTTGCACCAAGCCTCGCTTTCTTTCATCCTACCGAGTGCCTCTTTGCTTTTTGCAACGAAACATCTTCCGGTCAACGTCTCGTAAGTTGCGGTATTTCGCTTCGTGGCTCTGATGATCTTGCTGCTAACCTTTTTCCATCAGATTCCCTGCCCACCTCTTCACCTCACCAACACCATCTCGCATCAGCCGGTAAGTACCTTGATTCATTCCACGCCATCTACATCCTCTCGAACAATTGTCTGACTGATATTAGCTTCATCATGTCGGACTCTTCCATCAGAGAAACCATCGAATTCGATGATAGCACTCCCAGCTTGACCGAGCATGTCGACGATGCGACCGACGTTGGGAACGACCATACTCCCAGTCCCGGCGACGATGACGATGATTCCTTCGGCGAAGATTTCGATAACGCCGATTCCACCAGCCCGAGTACCTCCGAAGATGAAGCCAACGAGTCCCTTCCAGCCGAGTCCGATTCCCGCACCCTCGCCGACGACAACCATGGTTCCCCTTCGCCCAAGACTAGTCGACTCTCCCAACTCTTCACCAACTTCGCCGATGAATTCCTCGACATTGTCGAAGAAGACGCCCAAGAAGCTGTCATCGCAGCCGCCCGGGCTCAGAATACCGATCTGGGCAAGATGGTGAAGCAGCATGATCACGAAATTGGCAACCTGATGGGTGAGTTCTACGATCATGTCTCTAGCCATGAAAAGACGTCCAAGGCAGAGTCGGAAAACGTCAGAGGCGAGATGAAAAGCCTTAAACGTTCCATCGACAAGAGGGATCAGAGTCACATCGCATTCCAAAACGATGTCAGCGACCGATTCGCCAGCCTGGAGCAGAGCGTTGTCGACCGTATTCTTTTTTTGGAGAAGATTACCAGCAGCCGAATGACTCGTCTTGAGAAGAACATCAATGCGAGGTTTGCTTCTCTGGAACAGAGCATGAATGACCGATTTGCCGAGCTTGAGGAGCGCATCGATTAGGAGTCGGGGCCTGGAAGCAAGCGTCGTCGTGTTGATTGAGTGATTGATGGTTCATGTGGTGAGAGAGCATGTTGGCGAGTGACGACTCAGGATGGATCAAGTAGACGCCAAAAGTATGAACTGCGCCAGATAGTCAGTGCAGGAAATTAATGACGCATTCTTCGCCTTCTTGTAGTAGATCTCCTTGACTGCATTGCCCGGTCGCTTCTATAAAAATGCTAAGCCAACATCTAACTCTTCCTCGTTCCATGCTAGCATACATACGAATCTCGCTATCGTGGCTTAGATCTCGGACTCACAGCCATGACACAGCCCTCGTATCCCAGCCACTCTTGTTTCCACTACCAATGCATCCGGATAAACCTGCGACGATCCAAACAGCATCGCCCCTTAGCTAATCAACAAGGATACCCTGCTCATCTTAGCTTGTTTTGGATTCCAATGGCACCGAGCACAGACGAATGAATAAATAGTGCCGTCGCCCGCCTTGGAAGATTACGCAACGCAAAGTGAGGTCATTCCAACCTGTTTCTATCGTGTCCGTCCTCAGACAAAATGTCCAGCGTCAAGATTATTATCACTCCCCCGACGCCTTTGGAGGCTGAAGATCCTTTTCGTCGTCGGCCTCAGGTCACTCCGCTACCTGATGTACCTGAGAAGTTGCCACTGGAGTCTGGCGATGACACACAGAAAACAGACAATGGGAGACCAACCATTGATCCAACAGAGAAAGAGGTCTTTGTGACTCGGCCAGATGTCGAAGAATCCGAAAAGGAAGTCTACGAGCCCAGGACAACAGTATTATATGCCGATGCGGCCGAGAAGGAGGTTTATCACCCGACCCAATCGCAAGAGATTGTCGTAGACGAGAAGGAAGTCTACGATCCCCAAGAAGCGACTCACCAGGCTTCTATCGATGCATCTGAGAAAGAGGTGTATCATTTTGAGACGGAAGCCCATCGCGTCGATGCCGGGAAGGAGGTCTATGATGGGAGCGCGCAGATGCAAATGGTGATACATCCTGGTAAGGGTGCCTACAGCCCCGAGCCTGCTCAACCTCCATCCAAACACTCTCAGCCAGAGCCAAAATCCTCTTCGCCCCAGTCAGAATACTCTCAATCCCAAGTCAGCTACTCTCAACCAACTTCACCCGCATACTCTCAACCTCAAACCGAAAGCTCGAATCAGAGCACGCCTAAGCCAGATGAGGCCCAGACTCAACCTGGGCCCAAAGGTCGCTTCAAGAAACTTCACCAAACCGTCGTCAACAAGCACAAGAAAGCCTGGGAGACACTTACCGATCAATCCAACGCCATTATCAATGAACAAATTGCCTGGATTGAAAAGACACAGACCGACGTCACCAACAGTATCGTCACGGGGACTACGACTCGGTATGCACGGTTGGAAAAAGGCACTACTACACGATATGCACGGCTAGAAAAGGGGACTACGAATCGATACAATCGTGTTGAGCAGAGCATCAACGACCAAATGGTTCGTGCAGGGCAGTGTGTCAACAATTATGCCCGGATCAAGGACAGTATTCCTGGGTTAAAGCAAAAGCCACAAGCCTCGACTGAAACAGAGAAGCCTAAATAGACGGCGTGTGCCATTTTGCAACGGAAAGGATTGGTAGATCTTTTGTTGGGACTAGGCAGGAATGTCGGGTTTGACTCGATATAGGGTTGTAAAATAGTAGGATATCAAGCCCGGCTGAATGATGTACACAGTGGGTTTCAATGTAATGCTAGCCTAAGCAGTCTTTTCCTTTCACGAATCAAACTAAGTTTTGGAAAGATCTGCTGTAAGCATGGTGAGAACTTCAGGTCAGTTTCGACAAGTTGGTCAATGGCCATCCTGAAAAGGTACCTTTGTAGTAAGCCCGCTCCTCCGGGCTCTCAGTCAATGCGGAAATCTGCGTCCACTTCAAAGCTGGAGCGGCCGATATACCGCAAGAGACGGATCCGACATCTTGGCTAGCCACAAGATAAATCTTGTCATCTTCCATAACTCCAGATGTGGTTTGGGGACACAAGCTTATCAAGGCAGTATCTTACTGGAAGAGGGTGTATTAACTGGCATATGTAAACTGGAAGGTATTCACTTGATATTACAGCCGTCCTGCTCCACGGATTCATCTCAATTTCGTAGCCCAACCGCCACCCGTTACTCCCTCTCACAGACGCCTACACAGAGCCTCTGCAAAGAACTCGACAAGTTTCGGCACCGTCTCTGAAAGATCATCATACAAATCAAAATGATTCTTCCCCTTTATAGTCACTAGCTCCTTGGGATCCTTGGCAGCCGCGACAGCATTCTTGCTAAAGTGGTGCGTCTGCGCCTCTGACCCCGCAATCATGAGCAAAGGCCGAGGAGAGATGAGATGCTGAAAGTTGAACGAGTCGTAGCTGACCATCAGATCGTAACTCGAAAGAGGAACCCTTTGATCCGATCTCTCGTGGTGTCCTCTCTTGGTGCCGTAATACTGAGCCGCATCCTTGAAGAAGGGATCGGCCTCGTGGGGTATCTTTGCCAAGTCCGTCTCAAACATGGGAGGTGCATCATCTTGAGATCCGTTGGCGTGAGTTGTGCGCCATTTCCCAGCCCCTTCGAGAGCTGCTTCGATGGCCGTCTGGCTTTCTTTGTTGTGCTCGTAGAGGCCTCCATTTCGCGTCATCCTACCAACACAGGCAGCGCTGACGGTTGCCAAAGCCTTGATGCGATTGTCTGACTGTGCAGCGTAGGAAGTGTAGCCGCCCGACGCACAGATTCCAAGGACACCAATGCGTTCCTGATCGACCTTGTCTTTCAAAGTCGTCAAATACGTAACCGCGGCCTTGTTGTCTTCAACCCTCTGGTGAGGATCTTCGAGACCGCGGGGTTTACCAGAACTTTCGCCCTGATAGCCAGCATCGAAGGTCAGGACAGCGAAGCCTTCTTTGGATAGGGCGCGGGCATAGTCGGCAGCCGTCTGCTCTTTGACTCCAGTCATCGGATGGCTAACGACAATAGCGGCTCCATTGCGGTGTTCCGATCCCTCGAGAGGGTTATAGAACTCGCCGCAGATTTGCAGCTCAAACGATGGAAAGTAGACTTTGGTAGGTGAGGACATGATGATAGATGAGATTGATTGAGTGTTGAATTACTGAGACGAATCTACTGCCATTGGCTCTGCTTTTATATCCCCTCTCTGTCTACTTAGACATGTAATCCGTTGTAAGAACGTTGAAAGTTTAAAGCGCGCCCGAGAACTTTCGGGGTTTTCGGGCAGATGAATCAAATCCTTACTGGTGTAGTTCTGCGGGTTCAGTCATGGTGGCGTCATTGCCTCCACTGGTTTGGCCGGACTTAACTCCGGACTTATCGCCGTGTTGGAGGCGCAAGCTTGTGATATCCGGAACAAGGCTGTTCTTACATTCACTTGGTCCAAGGGTTCGAAGAGGCGGGCTTCCGAGTAACCCAACGGAAATGACACAGCCGTAACACAGCTGAAGCTTACTTGAAGGAGCTGGACACAGGCGCGGTTCCCCGCTTAGTTTCTGTTGCACTTGTGTGATACAGAAAAATAGGCCGTTAGGCCACCCAAAAGGTAGGGGCCCCCATAGTGGCTAGGGGGCCTAATTGGGTCTATTTACTGTACGACAACTTGGGAGTTCCTTGGTCTTCCAAGCACAACGGAGCTGGGAAGACCAAGAACGGAAACAGGCCGGACTACAGGCCCCTTTATGTATACCCAAGCTTCAATAACCCACAGTGGACTTTTCCTTACGGCCAATCTCACCAAAAAAGGGTAATAGTATCCTTAGCTGCTACAACGGGTGCTCTGTCTATGCCTCCAACCCCGCAGAAGCTGAGACGAGATGAGACGTTTATTTTAACTCAGCGGGACGATCAGGGTCTTACCAAGTGGAGGCAGGCATGCTCTTGGCGCGCCCTTTACTTGACAAGTTCAAGTCAAGAACCATGGCTTCTTTTGAAGCGTCACCAACTTCACAGACAAACAATACGGTGTTTTACAGCATTGGGTTTTGATGCTTCTGTGTGTCTCTTCCTGTATTCTTTGATCACGTGTATGACGGATACGTCATTGAAAAAGAAGAAAGGACAAAAAATGTCAGAACTCTTGGGTACTCTGGTGGTCGGGTCTTGACATGTTGCAATGTCATCGCCACGCCCTTCAATGACATGACCAAAGGGAAATAATGTCATTTTCACCATGTTATTCCCACAGCTAGCTGATTATATAAAACCCTAGAACATTTCTATCAAAAGCAACAAGTAAATCGACGCATCAACATATCCACTCTCGAGACTATCCTTCTCAAACTATGGCATCTTCAAAGGCAAACCTTTCTACCAGGGGCGACGTGTTTGCTACCCCAACCAGCAAGATCCCGCTGTTGGATGTGGTTTGCGACTTGTGGCACCCAGAGACCAACCCTGGCGGATATGTTAGTCTCGGTGTTGCCGAGAACGTATGCTACTTCCTAGATAACGCGACGGGGCTAGATTGCTGACGGTGGCAGACTTTGATGCACGAGGAAGTCATCGAGCACATGACCAAGAACGTAGGTCCTCCACGGAGTCACCATGACTGATACTAAATGTTTGCAGTTTGGCATCGACAGTCATTCTCTGACTTATGGTGACGGTTTCTCTGGCTCTCATCGCCTTCGAGACACGATTGCGAGATTTGTCAATCGTAATTTTAACCCTCATGAGCCTGTCACTAAGAACCAGCTCCTCATTACCTCTGGTGTGGGCCAGGCAATTGAGGTGAGCGGCTTCTCAATCTGCGACAAAGGTGACGGTGTCTTGCTTGCCCGCCCACATTATGGAAACTTTCCTATTGATTTAGGCTACCGAGTTGAGTGAGTGGCCAATGTTTAGCTTTTGGTAAAGGCCTGGATGACTGCTAACTTTAGGCCAGGGCCAAAATCATTGGCGTCTCCTTTGAAGAAACGGATCCGTTCGGCCTAGAGACAGTCGAGGTCTATGAGAAGGCTCTTGCGGATGCCCAAGCAAGGGGAATTCGAGTCAAGGCCCTTCTTCTCTGCAACCCGCATAATCCCCTGGGTAAGTCTAGGCCTTACTTTCCAAGCTATCCTAATCTTTTATAAGGTCGTTGCTATACCAGAGAGGTCATTGAGGCGTACATGAGATTCTGCCAGAGGCACAGTCTCCATCTTCTCAGTGATGAGATCTATGCTCTGTCAGTTTGGAAGAACCCAGAGTTCCCTGATGCGCCCGAGTTCACGTCGGTCCTAGCTATCAATACCGATGGCATTATTGATCGAAACCTGATCCATCTCTTTTGGGGAATGAGCAAGGTTAGGATTTGATATCGCCAACACAGCCGATAAGCTAACTTGCCAAGGATTTTGGGTCCAACGGAATCAGACTTGGATGTGTCATCAGTCGAAACGAGGCATTCATTCGTGCTTGCGAAGCAAACTCCTACTTCACTTGTCCGTCATCTCTATCTGACCTGGCTACCTCGCGTATTCTCTCCGACGACGCCTTTGTTGAATCCCTCACCAAGACGAACCGGTTACGGCTAGCCGAGAACTACATCATGACGTCCAAGTTTCTAGAACGTCACCAGATTCCGTACAAGAAGGGTTCCAACGCTGGCTTGTTCATCTGGGTTGATTTGTTTGCTCCCATCCAGGCACAAATTTCCACTGCCCTGAAGAAGCAGGGAGGCATTCATTCCGAGAAGGCGTTGGGGGATCTCCAGTTAAAACTCTACACGACTCTACTGAAGCATAGAATCTTTCTCGCACTCGGAGCCGACTTTGGGGGCGATGTACCTGGTTGGTTTCGCATCGTCTTTGCTCACAAAAAGACGTATTTGCAGCTGGGGCTGGACCGCATGATTGAAGCAATTGAAGTATTCCGTCGTGAGCTTGAGACAGGTGTAGGTGTGGACACTGTCACTACAAAGCTTGAGAGTGTGGAGGTGTAGAGCATGTGTGTATCTGACATCAACTCTTTTCCGCCTAGTTCTCGGTAATGGGAATCTCACTTACTAAAATACAATGAAGATTGAAACAGGTTATCCCACTTGCTATATTACTTCCAATCAATCGCATAAGCGGCCTCGCATATTCACGATATACCGAGTTTTACCGCCTACTCCGTGACTCTTCGCGCTGACTCGGCCTTTTTCTATTTAACTATTATTTCTCCGAGATTAATAATTACTTAACATAGACATCTACAGTTGCCCGGAACTAGGCGCTATCAAGATCATATTGGTGTACCAGGCTTCTATGAGTCAAGGAACGGTTTCTCTGCGGCATGCAGACACTGGGTTGCCAGCTTGCTGCTTGCCGTAAGCCAAGTGTCCTTCCCAAATCCTACCCTTCCCTGTTGGTTCATCCCGGGCGCAAATCAAATCAGTGCCAGCTCTGTATCACGGGCGTCCAGATTCGTAGCTAGTTATAGCACTTACAAGTGTGGCTCGGGGTCACGGACCTCGAAACGGCATTTTGCAATCATCCCAACACTTCGAGTTAGTTTCAAGCCATGAAAGAAAACCCGGTGCAGGTACTTTTACAGTACATCGGTTCCTAGAGCCCTAAGACTTTGCATTTTTTTTTTTTTTTGTAAGACCGCGTGTTACACTACTCCTTGTATCACTCAAAAGTTCATGATTTGTTGAGCGTAGCAAGCGCGCCGTCAGCCTTTTTCCGGATCTCACCTAAGACTGCCACGCGGCGGAAACGATCGACACTGCAGCTGGCAAATGATGATAATAGGAGCTCTGAATCAACCGTCTTACTGTAAAACGGATTAACTGTCGACCTTGCCCCGCCTGCCAAGACTCGGAGTTCCCGACTGTCTTTTGTACTTAAACCGATGCAAGTGCCAGTCAGTTGAGTTTGGGAGTCACATCATGTTCGAGAAGCATCTCCAGTATGAAGCCATTCACTTTGTTGACCACATTCATATTCCACTGTTACTTGGCTGCTTCAGTAAATGCAAGACCCAAGTCTTGTTCCTATCTGAAAATTGAAGCCTTCTCCGACTTCAAAATTCTCCATGTTGAAACGTCCGAACGACAAAACTATACACCCCCGGGTTCTCTGCTGACAGTCGACATCTGCAACCTCAGTCTCTCGCTCCAACACCATGGCGCTGATGATGTCGTCAGGGTGGGAATCTGGTTTCCACTTCATGGCTGGAATGGTCGTTTCATGGCGACAGGCGGATCAGGAATTTCTGCTGGCGATGAGATAAACCTTGTTATACCAGCGGCCCAGGGCTACGCGGCTGGATTCACAGACGCAGGCCTGACGCTCAACAACACTATTGACTCTCAGACAACCCAGTGGTTCCTCAAAAACGATAGCACAGTCAACGAAGTGTTGCTGGAGAACTTTGCGCATCGATCCGTCCACGACTTGGCCGTTATCGGGAAAGCCGCAGTCAAGGCATTCTACGGAAAACAGCCTTCGTACTCCTACTACTCGGGCTGTTCTCAAGGCGGTCGACAAGGTTACTTCGCAGCTGAGAAATACTCCGAGGATTTTGACGGCATTCTGGCCAACGCTCCAGCCATCAACGCCCCTCAACTCTCGCCTGCAGAATTCTGGCCTTCAGTATTGATGGCCAACATTGTCGTGCCACCTCAGTGCGTGTTTAGGGCATACCAAAACGCCATTGTCGAAGCATGCGATGCACTGGATGGAGCTCGTGATGGTCTCATCTCTGCTTCTGAGAAGTGTCACTACGATACCTCGAAACTTGTGTCGAAGAAGATCGAGTGCACCGAGACAGACAGCACAGTTGTCATCACCAGGGAGCATGCTGAGCTGGTGGCCAAAATTCTCGAAGGCCCCGTTGATCCCAACGGCAAGACACTCTGGTACGGAACTCCCCCTGGGGCCGACTTTGATGGTTTAGCCAACACGACAACTGTCAACGGCTCAATTGTTCCTGTCCCATTTGTCACAGCTGAAGCATGGTTCAAGTACGCCATTGCCCAAGATCCCTCCCTCGACACGTCCAAGCTGTCCTTGTCGGATTTCTTTCACTTGTTCATGCAATCAGTTGATCGACTGACTGGCTCGCTGGGATCGGACAACCCCGATCTCACGGGGTTCAAAAACGCAGGCGGCAAGCTTCTCTCATGGCACGGCATGGCTGATCCTCTAATCATGCACGGTGGCACAGTGCTTTACTGGAATAAACTGAGCCAAAAGGCCAGCAGCCAGGCCGAGTTGGACAGTTTCTACCGTTTATTTCTGGCCCCAGGAGCAGGACATTGTTTCGGTGGCGTTGGTCCCAATCCAATGGAACCACTGTCGGCTCTTGTGGATTGGGTTGAGAAGGGAATTGTCCCCGATACCCTCTTTGCGGAAACAACCATGGGTGGCAAGTCTGTCAGTCGCAATCTGTGCCCGTATCCAGGCACTTTGCGATACAACGGGAAAGGGGATGTGAACTCTGCCAAGAGCTTTACCTGTACTCAGTGATAGCTCCATACCGCCAAGGCTGATACTGGATTAACTTCCTCCAGTCCAACCATCGTTGCCCCATGATACCAGGCCCGGCCTCAACAGAATAAGCCTTCTACCTTGGCAAAGAGCACCAGAACCTACAAAACCTGCAAAGCTACATCATTGAGGTTCACCTTATGCCTACTGCACCGGTCGGACGGTGGCATAGCTAGAAAAAAAAACAATATTTCTAGAAAATAGAGTTCGTTATCCCTTATGTCCTGTTCAATTCCTGCCATATACCTTCTGCCATCTTTATTATTTTGCCATTTTGCCCTTTTTTATTGAAGAGTAATTCAACCTCATAGCATACCCAAAGGTAGATCAAGGCAACTCAGTCAGAGAAATACAGTTTTACACACAATCAAGCCATCATGCCCAATGCCTTTGCCCTTTTTTATATTGATCTCTCTCGTTTCTGGCTGAGTTCAACACTTTCCAGAGGTCTCTCTCTATTGAGGCCATACAATGGTCAACTCTGTAGCTATCCTCTTGACTAGCGGGTTCAATAAACTTCACTCAATGTCTCCTGTTGCTGTGGCAGATGCCCTATTGAAGACGTGTAGCAATACATCATGGTGATTTCCACGGCCTAGCTCAATGACACTGCTGCGCTTTCATATGATGCCAAACGCATATGATTCACCATATTAACACCCCTTGCACATCATTTCGACAACAAAGAGCAATCGTTGGTTCTGTTCATACTTCAGATAAACCCCTTCACTCCTTCCAACCATCTCCAGCCCCGAGCATCCAGTTCAAACCCACCAGGTGAAGATCGTGCTTTTCAACAAACTTGACCGGATCAAAAGATCGTCTTTGCACGAATTCTTCACCTCCAACATCTTCCTTTGTCAGATCCAGCGTTGTGGGCTGTCGAAAGAGGAGAAACAAATATCGATGAGGCTTAGATCTGCAAACGGTTACTATCGCATCTCGAACAGGTGGACATACCTACTCATCCTTGGGGCCGGGTCCAAGGTACTCTGTCAAAGCAGGCTGGACCTGCGCGACCATCCCCTCATCGCCGCTCAGAGGCATCAGACCTGGAAGAACCCAGTGACGCCAGAAAGCAAACTTGGGATCATCTGGCGTGGGAGCATCAGGGTCGATGAGCAACAGCATGTATGTCGCATCAGACGGGCTGTCGGGCTGGAAAGTGTAAGCATCTTCCGTGAACTAGGACAAGCTTCAAACCTCTTTCGAGAAGCGAATACTCGGGGCAAGTCTGCACTGCGAAGCACGGAACAGATTCCCCAACTTGACAGCCGTCTCGTCGAACGCGACGTCGAGCTTTGTCGTAGGCTTGAAGTCTTCTGGAATGAGACTCGCTGCCACGCCAGGGACGAGCTTTGCCTCGGCCAAAGAGGCAGACAAGGCTTTTGCGTGCTCTTTAAGGACCATCTTGAATGATTGTGTAGCTTCAAAGAGAAGCTGAAACAAGCTCGGTCGATGACGATGACCTTGGTTTTGATCCTACCCCACGTTTGGGGGTGCATCAGACTGTGATGTGACTGGTGGAAGAAAGCCAGTTACGGTACATTGTCATCATGCCCCCAATGTTGGCAAAGGAATTCAGCCACAATCACAAGCTGCATTTCTTGTTATGCAGTGCACAGCCTGGCCGTGCACAAGGACGGAGAGTCGGGGAGAGCGGGGTGCTGGTCTTATCCAGGGATCAGGATCATGTGCAGGGACCCTCAAGAAGCCTTTCGGACAAGCAGTGGGTCCTCTAGGTGTGATTATCTTATCGAAACATATCTGCTATCGAGATATAGCAGGGCCAGGGGACCTCTGTGTCTAGTTCAACCTCTGGTTGATATCGAGTAAATGCTCCCAATGTCTTAGACTTGGTCTCGATGGCGCGATGGGGCAGAAATCCGGGGTAAATTAGCGGACGACAACAAGGGCGGTGCTAAAAGCGGATCCGCTGTGCTCAGCCGGCCGTCGGACGCGCAGGATCGACGGAGCCAAACCCTGGCGTCGGTAATTTCGCAGAGAATTCCCAAACAGACTAGACACGATAGGAATGCCAGTCCATCAGGTTATCATCGCTTGTTTCACCGACACAATGAAGGATCGAAGGAGCGTGTTTCTGACGCTTTCGTTTCATGTTAAAGAGAGTGGGTCGATTCCAGCTAATCAGAGTGAAACTCTTCAAAGCTCGGCCAATGTCTGCTCCTGGCGAAACAAGCCTTGGACCAACACGACTGGATCCCTGCAACACCACGGCATTGCTTGGAGCAGCTGATCATTTCACGTTATCTCGACCATAACATTCCTCACCTTCTTCACATTCATTCAACTCCATCCGCAACGTCTTGCCTCCACCATGTCAGAACCAAACCCTCAGTCAAATTCCCCTCTTATCAAACTCCCCCGCGAAGTCCGCGATGCCATCTACCTCGAAGTCTGGCGCTTCACCGGTCTCCGCCAACACATTGTAGCCCACTGGGGAGCCTCAGACTCTCAAGACGCCAAACCCCATTACTGCCGCTGGAAATGCTGCACAGAATTCGAGGTTGAGGACCGGCTACAAGAGCTAATCGAAAACGTCCGGATCCAGAAAGGAATACCTCTAGGTGACCACATCAAGGGCAGCCCCGTCTCTGCTCGTCTTGACTACCAGGGCCTTCTCTCCTCACCATGGGATAACCACTGGAAATGCTGGCTTGAAATCGCAGAGGGGTATGGCAGAGAATACAAACCGGCCTCTGTTGGCCCGGTTACTGGTCATTCTGTCAGCACATCGGGCTGTCGCTGTTGGAAAGACCTAGCCAAAGATCCCGAAGATTCCAAAGCATACTGGGATCGAAAGCCTACAGCACCACCACCCAAGCCTCCCAGTAGATGGAAACGAGCTGTGGAAAAGGTCAAAAAGGTCAAGGAAGCAATTAGACCACCACCACCACCTTCACCTTCCCCCGAACCGACCTGGACTGGTAGCCCTTATATGCCAATGTTGCTGTGCTGCAAGCTCTTGTAAGAACCTCATAACCACTCATAGCTTGACTGACGTTCTAGGTCTCCTGAAATCATCGAGTCTCTGTACAGGTCAACCACCTTTATATTCACAGACCTGAAGGCTTGGCAGTTCTGGCTAGGTTACTGTGAACCACACCCACAAAAATCAGATTGGCCAGATCTTGGAGAAGCACCTCGAGCATTTCTCAACTACACCAAGAGCATCGAACTATGCCTCCACCCATCTTTTAGATTCGAGGTACCTTGTACAGTCCCAGCACTGTGCGCTCACCCAGAACAACTCCACGACCCGTACGACTTTCACTGGCTTAGCATTGACCGGTTCCAAAACCTCAGGAGTCTAAAGATTTGGATGTCTGCTCGAACTCTCTCCGAGTTCCAAAGGCAGTCCCCCAATCAATGGAGGCACCACAGGATTGATCAATTCAGCATGGACGAGCTTCGAAAGACATTCTCCTCTTTTGACAACCTGGATGAATTCATCATCAGCACCCCTCTTGCTGAAAATATTGGGCCAGAAGATGGATATGTACAAGACGTCATGAAGCAACCAAATCATCATATCTGGAAGAGAGGCACTGGCGATCATTTTCATCCGCTGATGGACATGGATCTTGGCACAGGTGGGCCTATCACTCAAGTCATCACAAATCCTGAAAGGTACGTTTGCCCTGATTGCTCCTTCATTTGTCTGACGCTCTCAGAACGGTGCATCCGTGGACCTATCAGCTATCTGTCTCTTACTCTTTCCGTCTCACGGGGCTTATATAAACTGTGGTAGTTGAACACGAAATCTAGGAGGGTTAAGTTGTGTTGAGGAATCAGGTCAACAGTCTGATAACATCAAGTCTACACTAGAACAACCTTCCTGATGAACCCATCCACACATTGCACTGCAGTCTCATCCTCTGACCTTAAAGTAATTATACCAGCCCTTTCCCATTCTTGGTCTCTCTTCTTGGACAAGACAAGCCCGTTGTACTCTCTGCCTCCCAGCAAGAGCACCACGTCAACAGCACCACCACTCCCACGAGCTTTTCCTTCCACGGGCTTTCCCTGGTACAAACAATCCCATCCTGCAAATAGCCGGCTTGTACCCGGAATTTTCACTTGTAAGTGGTAAGGTACCATCTTTTCAGCCAGTTCGAGTTCAATCAGGGGCGCTTCAATCTCCAGTGTCTGTTCCAAACGGCTTCCGGGGCTTGTCAGGCCATGGCTCTTTGGGAAAGGGTTTGGAAGAACCTGGCGAATCAGTGATTGCCTGGTATCTTGCTCCATCCGAGTGTTGGCCATCGACAATGTTGGGAAATCGATATTCTTCATGACTGAGAACCAAGACCAGCCCGGATACTCGGTGTTTGAGTCTTCACTTGACCACCAGAGAAGACATTCTGCCAAGCTTGATCTGAATGCGCCGTAAAAGTAGTCGTCGTGATGCTTCCGGGAAAGCAAAGTTGCAACTCCCGAGATGGCCACCATCCTATCTGACGCAAAGGACAGCTTCATATTCGAGTAGTCGCGAACCAGTTCGCACCATGCTTCTCCGAGAGCCTCCCTCTTACTCAGTGATAGAATATGGTGCCTAACGAGTTCCTTTTCCATCTCCCTTGGTTGGTCACTCTCAATAAGAGGGTGCGTCATTCGACACTCCTTGAACAAACCACTCAAAGTCCAGTGCAACACTCGACGCGATAGCACCCTCTCCTGGAGGCACCATCCGCGCTCCATCAGGGGGTGTCTGACTCGGTAGGTCCAGCGAGCGCTATCCAAGGTAGGCCGGAGCTGAGCCCACACATACCTCTGCTGGCCATTCTCGTCCTTGAATGGTACTGGAATTGGTTTGATCTTGAACCGGCCGAGTGGTCTCGGTCTCAGAAAGCCTTCAGTGCTACTGTTGGCACAAGAAGCAGCAATGCAACATAGAGAACCAGAGTAGTAATCGCCCATCCTTCCCGCTTCAGTCGCCCAGTCCCCCAGGTCGTTCGGTCCATCTGATTGAACAATGCAGATAGCATCGATCCAAATGTACTTGACTCCCATCAGTCTGGTGATGGTAATGGCATCTTGAATGGAGGCTGGGAGATCTTTGATCCAGATTCCGCTCAGGCGAGATTGTAGGTTCTTCGACGTCGTTCTTGCTTTGCTGTTCGCTGTTCCCTTTCCCCAGCAGTAACTCAAAGCGATGTACTCAAGAGCTTTCTGGTCTGTTTGGATCAGCTTTACCATTTCGTCACCGTCCAGGCCAACATCGATGAGCCTTGTAGGGACCACGGCTGCCACTGATGCCGCGCACTGTGGATGTTGAGACTGGCAATTCCGGATCCATGGCCAAACTTCCGCCCGAATAAGCTCCTTCAAGTCCTCATTCTCAGGACCAGGCATTGATTCTACAGACGTCAGAGAGTTCTTCCACAAGCTAGGCTTTATCCCATACCCTTGATTGAGATTGTTTTCATCTCCTGAAGATATTCTTGAACCAATTCGATGGTGGGAATGCCTACGTCGCGATAGGAAGGCGGGGGAACTTCAATGCCAAGAGCAAGTAGTTCAGGAGGGGTTTCATAAGCAGGGAATATGTTGGAAGAAGGGCAGGTAGTTGTTAATCTGACTTTTATGCTGGATCCCTCATACCGCCATTCTGTCATGAGTAGGTTCTGAAACGGTTCGCTCAGTTGGCAGTCCCAAACGACGTACTGCCACATCAACTGGCAGAGTGGACATCCCGCATCAGCAGAAGCTTGTAGCGATAGAAAATTTTCATGGTGGTCAAAGGGGTGAGGGTCTTTTGATGAGGTATAACCTCTGTTGAATGCGGAAGAGAACGCTTGGCATTTCTGGCACAATGATTCAAACACGCGACGAGGGTTTAAATCGTTTATTGAAAAGGATGCCGACATGATGAGGTTGATCTCAGAGTGCTTTGAGTATGGCCGTTGCGTTATAATGCGAAGGAGATGCGAAGCATGGGCTTCAGCGACTGAAGTCAATTAAATATCAGGCACCAATTTTTTTTCTTGGGCTATTACGCAAGCGTCACTTGATTAATCACATGTTTTCAAGTATTGTCGTTAATGTGGCTTGAAAATGGTGTCAGATGACTGGCCTCAGCCTGGTCCTGAGTTGCTCGTTCAGCCGCAGCACCAGCCCAGCTGAGGCAGCAGCAGCTCACTTTGATGGCTCAACTCTACTTTGATGGCTCAACTCTACTTTGATGGCCTCTCCAAGACGTGAAAAGCATGTGGTTGTCTTGCGAATTCGCCAGTACAGAGTATCCTGGCTCCGATAGCAAGAAATCAAGACTTCCAACTGTAACACACTCTCAATGGGAGCAGAACGAAGTCCTTTAATATGAATCCAGACCCTGCCATTGGAGCCAAGAGCCAGAGAGCACCGTTTTAGGGTAGCAATAACCGATCCGATGTACCCTTACGGCGTCATCACCCGACGAACCGTTCAACCGCCAAGACAAGAATATGATTACGTTCATCACTTGCAAATTTCATCTTTATGCCCATAAGACCTCGGTTCCGTGTTGTCATCCCACCATCAAGCAACATGCAGACCTCTTTAACCGTGGTCCAACGGAAGAATATGCCCCACCAATCAGATAGCTCACACACCTTTGGGGGTTCTTGGGGATTGACCCTTGCATGCAGTATCACAGGTCTGAGACAATGGTTATTGGTGCTAATTAAGGTTCCGAACAAGCTTCCCCGCGTAAAGGTTGGAGACTGGGGTAGCTTGCCAAGCTCTGGGGAGCTCCGATGCAAAAGCTGTACCAAACGGGATGTTGTATACTTAAGGAATGATTCTGCCCATTGAACCCTCCCAGAATCTCACCAGTCTTCAGCTCTTCTCTCAATTGGCAGCATGAATCTGAAATTGTTCCTCTTTTACTTCTTCGCGGGCCTGGCCCTCGCCTTCCCTTCAGACTACCTCAAGTTGGCTACTTGGGGACTTGAAGGGTATGCGAAGGACAACCCCATCGGTCCTACCACCGGTGGAAAAGGTGGAAAGACAGTGTTTGTGTCTACCGCCGAACAGCTTGTCGCTGCCGTTGCTGGCACCGATCCCAAGATCGTGAGGGTCAAGGGCAAGATCACTCTGCCTGCGCGTCTCAAGGTCGGGTCCAACACGTCCCTTATTGGCGTCGGCACATCTGCCCATATCACAGGAAAGGGCGTCGACGTTTTTAACGGCGACAACGTCATTCTTCAGAACCTCAAGATCAGCCATATCCTCGACAATGATTGCATCACCATCCGGAACAGCACCCGCGTCTGGGTTGACCACAACGAGTTCTTCTCTGACATCAGCTACGGACCTGACCACTATGTGAGTCTCTTACTGTTGCGATTCATATTTTATGGCATCATGTTTGATGCCGTCATGTATTGAGAACTTTGTCTTTTGCTGTTGTGGTTGATCACCTCTTTTGGAGTCGCAATTGATGACAAGAAAAATGCAACCTCTGCTAACTTCTTTGTCAGGACGGACAAGTCGATATTATTCGGGCCTCAGACTTTATCACAGTGTCGTGGAACTACTTCCACGACCACTGGAAGTCTTCCCTCGTGGGCAACGACGCGACTTTCCGAGACCTCGACTTCGGCCACCTCCACGTCACATACCACCACAACTATTGGCGAAACATGGGCACTAGGGGACCTGCCGGGCGCTTTGGTCACCAACACGGCAGGTTCTCTCTGTTTATATGCAATGAAGCTTGAACTAATTGGCCTCTATAGTCTACAACAACCTCTACGAAGACTTTCTGTATCAGGCCATCCACAGCCGATCCGATAATCAGGTGGGTCCTTCCTTGATTTCACACCACAAAAGCTGACGCAGCCAGGTTCTCGTTGAGGGTAATGTCTTCCGGGGTAACACAAGCGAAGCCCTGAGCACATACGGACTTGTAATTCCCATGGATTCCCCAAACACCTGCACTTGCGGTGACGAGGAGCTCGACGGATATGCCAACCTTGGAGCTAGTAAGCAAAGCATTTGACCTTTGCTCAGGAGCACAGCTAACTGGGGACAGAAAACGACTGGGGCTCAGCTGGCGTCAATATTACCCAGAAGGGAACCTTTTACAAGGCTGATTACAAGTATAAGCTGACTCCTCTCAAGCTTGTCCCAACTGTGTGCAAGCTCGGTGCCGGTGTTGGCAGGATCTTCAAGTGATTTCTACCTGGGTAGACGTAACGCGCTGGGGATGAAAAGGGTGTGACAAGGTGGTTTGGAGAATGTCTTCTACATGTACCAAATTTTGCTTCTATTCCTGCCCACTTAGCCAGTGCCTTGTCTAAATAAAAGAGGTGTTTGACCAAAGTTAATCTGATTATTGTCATGAGTTGTGTTTTAACTGCATAAAGAATTAGAGTGGGGTTTGCTAAGCCAAGGATGAGGACTACGTAGGGTTGTCTCAGTCACTGGATAAGGTCAGGGACAAAACTACACACTCTTATGCAATCCTGTGATTATATATCCTGCACCAACACTGTCTTAGTAACTACGGGTGACGGGGATTGGATAAACAAGTGCATGGAGCAGGGAGTGGGAAGACATGTCCAAGCCTGCCATCTGACCATGAAGGCATGAACCAACGCCGTAGCTCAACAGAATATACTGCAATCAACGAACCAATGCAGTAGTGCGACCACACCATGCAACATCCAAGGTCACTCATCATGTTTCACAAGTGGGCCAGACCTAATCCTTTAGTAGTTTTAGGTAGAGAATTGACAAAGCTTCAGCATAATAATGACAAGAATGTTCATAAATACAAATGATGCTTAGAGGAGCAAGAATAAGAAGTCGTCTTACCTTAGGATGAGATATTAGAAAGATGGTAAATGTCACTCAAAACTTATGACCATAAATGTCAAAGGTACTCATAAATTGAAGGAAGCACTTGACTATTTTAGGGTTCAACAGTCTGGCACATCAGTCAACTTCAAACGGAACCCGGGACTAGACTGTGCAGCGGAAACCTGATCTAGCACGAAAGATGACGGTGGGAAGAAACGTCGCAGCCATCAAGCGATTGGTGACGAAAAACGATCGAGAATTCCCAGATGACGAGAACCCCATTGAGACTGAGACATCGCGGCGGGAGCACGCCCGGCAGGTAGAGGGGTTCGCATTCGCACCTCTTACCCTCACACTTCCATCCGAGGGTCCTGGACGTTCTCATCCCGACTTTTCGATGCTGCACATGAGAGGTTTCAACGAGGATACCCATTTTCGATTGGAGATCCCCTGCCTTAGGACACTTGTCATCCCGAAGGAGCTGAGCGACCGACTTGACGCCTTCTGTGGCAACACCCTCATCGTGACCCAACTCACACCAGCTCCTGCCGCCGGGACCAGGTGCATTCGCCGGGGCGAAATGCGAGGGCCGTGACCGGAGACGAGCAGTCCCCGGGGCCGAAGCCGGCGGGTCTAGGGTAGCTCTGTCGGTCGGAACCTCGATTAACAGAACAAGGAGAGCTCCCTCTTTTCGCAATATCTTACGCAAAATTGGAGCTTGCATCAATCAGAGACCTTTTTTCTTCAAGTTTTGACGTCTTCTGTAAGAGAAAAATACTCGGTTGGGTTGTTCTCGACGCTTAGGACTTTGAGAGTCTCATGTAAAAATCCGCCAAAAGCTGAGCATCAGAGCAACATTTTGTTGCTGGCATGCTTGGATGATTGATACGCCCCACATGTCCAATATCCATTGGACGATACGCTATCAGATAAGATAATAATCCACCGATAAGACCGACAATAAGTGGTCCGAGCTCCCTGCCTGACTGCCTCATGACGATGCAGCAAAGACTGCGGAACAACAGTCATCTCAATCGACCTTTCATCACCCAGCCGGTTTCCAGAGTCCATTCGAGTTCTTTTGCCATGGCCCATAACTCCACAAAATCCAGACATTCTCGCCAATTCCGTCTCCGTTTCCCCGTCGAACGATCGAAGCCCCAGGTTCGCTGCACTGACGTCGCATCAGATGCCCAAACGCTTATGAAGGATTACACACTTGCGCCGGCTCTGCCAGCCAGGCTGCGTACCACGAAGGATAAGATACCACCCCTCGGAAATACGCCTCTTCTCCTGGTGCTAAGCAAAGGACTTGAGGAGGCCCAGAGCATGTCGCATAGAACATCCAACACCGACACGAACGTATTGCCCCTCACTCATGATGCTTCAACCCCGTCTCCGTGAGCCCTCAAAGCGCACCATCTTCCATCATAATACCTTTCCGAGAACTGTGACATGGGGTCAGAGCAACTTAAGTAGGTTCATACAATAGAGCCGCCCCATGAAGGAAAACTTGGGCAGTGCAGGTGTTGGCCGGCAGTCACCAAGGCGGACTAACCCAGTGTATGATCGTCGTGTCCAATCTGCCTGGGGCCCATCTACGCGTATGAGGAGGCTTACTCGCAGATCTTCCTGCCCTGCAATTCGATCCTTGTTCGTGCGGCAGCCTTGTCTTTCGAAATGTGGCGCACACGGTGAACAATAATAATGAAGTGTACAGGGGCGCAGCCCTTTGCAACTGCAAGCCATGTTTTGAATAGCAGCCCACACCAATCCTACGCGCAGAAGAAAAAGGCCAAGGCCAGCTGAACAGCCCTGATGTAGGTATGTCGGTCGGAGCAGCACATGAAATAAACAGCCAGAGCCCGATATGCACACAGCCGCACAATCGCTGCGGAGAACAGTTGTATTTTTCAAGGTGATTCTCCCCCACATCTTGATGAGTTACACTCTTGAGCTTACACTCCGCTTGTACTCCCAACCTCACACCCCGCCCCAGAATATCACCATGGCCTCTTACGAAGCAGTTAGTGACATGCCGGCCTCGCCCATCCAGAGCCCAAGAGGATCCTTGGACCTGGGCCTCAATGCTCCTCTACGATACGAAGCCCTCCCCGGCGATGAGACAGAACCCAAGACCGACTCCGAAGACCCTGTGCCCCCCTCGATCTCGATGCCGATTTCTCTCAAGCCCCGCACTAGGAGCCAGCACTTGTGCGACAGGATTGGGCACAGTGGACTGTTTGTTCTCGTACTTGGTAGCGCTGTCATCCTCGTTTCCTCCGCCATTCTTGTCTTCTTTTGGGCTGGAGCCGAGAACGCTCGGAACCGCCGCCGACACCCAAAATTCTGGAATGGCATCGTCTTCAACGATTGGTCAACTCGGGTCGTCACGATATGCTCTGCTACCATCCGCATATCACTGGCCTTTCAAATCGGGTTCATCACTGCGGCCATGTCAGCGATCATGCTTGAGGCATCCAGATGTAGATTTCGCGATCTAGCTACTCTCTCTATACAAAGAGCCTCGAGCACCAATGCCAGCCCTTCAAATATTCTTCCAGCAGCTCTTAGGCAATGCATCACAAGTGGCTTCTCTGGATTCTGCTGCTTCTTGCTTCTTTCAAGTGCATTTGCCGTCGCCCTCGTGTCGACATTTACCTCTACGATTCTTCTTTCCGACTTTGGAACAGCCCGCATCACAGCCCCAAGTATCACCGAGACCATTCCTATAGGGATAAACTCGACACTATATGACCGTTTCGAAGAGTTTGAAATTGGTATCTCGTCTTGCTTCAAGTCGAGGCCTTTCGCACACTGGCGCTTTGCGGAAGCCAAAACAAGCCAAACTTCCTCGACAGAGCTTGGGGATACGGGAGATGTCTACCGGGCCTTGCTCCCGTTTAGTAGCCCGGAAGCCAGGACCTCTTTGGAGTACTACTCTGGCCCTGGGTTAGTCAATAACCACAGAACCGTTTGTGTCAGCCCAAAGCTCGAGTACATAATGCTCAACTACACTCAAACCGTGGGAGGATTTGATTTGGGAGGTAGGCTGTCTGCTGAGCTTCAAAACTCGAGTTTCGGGCCCGTAGGGATGGGCTGCTTCGTAGAGAGCACCTGGTACGGAGATGCAGATTGGCCGCTCTTAACATGCCGGTTATATGGTGATCCCTTATCAGGATCAGTCGACTTTTACTCAGTGCACACTGAAGACAAACTATCCGGACGTAAATATCTCTTTTCCCCAATCATGCTTATCAACGCGAGTACACCCCTCGGGATATCCTACGGGACTGAATATTACCTTACCAAGTATAGACGCAATCTTACCACGACAACAGATGGCCTGTGGACAAACGTTTACACTTTGAATGGGACCCGGGTTCTGAGCGCCACTGTCTGCTTTGTTAATACAAGGTCGGTGCCAATTTTCAATATTACCATGTCTGGGCGGCCCATCCCATCGGAACCTGCAGTTGATTGGCGTCGGCTCTTGAGCAAAGAGAATAGCACGGAACATGTACAGCAGCTTGGCATCGGTCTTTCCCCTGATAGCTTTGCAAGCCGTGGGATTTTGGAGCTCCAGATTCAACCCAGCATTATGCCGCCAGAGGACATGGGATATGAGGAGACCTTGGCCCTTTGGGCGCATGAGCTTCTTCTTCAAGTTGCACTGTCCGAGGAGAGCCCCTCCCAGAGCTGGAATTTAGTGACTAACGTCACATCTTCGGGCATGTTCCCGTTGACTGCGCACCCAGAGAACTCTGCCCTTGTTCAAAAAGTTTTACAGATGACGCAAGATCCGGCACAAGCCATTCATGCATTAGCCTTTCGGTTCTCTCAGATGCTCTATTACGCTCACCAGCCAAGGTTCAATATCAGACGGCCCATTACAACAATCAACACTTCCGAGACGCTTATCCCGATTCAATGGACCGGCCTCTCCGTTGTGTTGACG
Organism: Fusarium keratoplasticum; assembly: GCF_025433545.1. Lineage (NCBI taxonomy): Eukaryota > Fungi > Ascomycota > Sordariomycetes > Hypocreales > Nectriaceae > Fusarium > Fusarium keratoplasticum. Next base: position 1,973,451 of record NC_070539.1, on the reverse strand, counting down.
ACGCTTTCAGTTCATTTCATTGTGCTCATTGTTACAACAGTCTTGTTTGTAATCTGGACCAAGGCTTCGTTGCTGGGTAATGCTTGGCAGGTGGTCTCTCAGATGGTCTCGCCTCAGACGAGAGAGGTTATGGATACACCTAGCGTCGGTTTGATGCGCGATAAGGATGTGGAGGAATGGGTAAAGGTTACGGGCCGTGATTCGCAGGTATACCATTTGTCACACTCTGATGATCGAGGTCGAACAGAGATACGTCTGCGTTAGGGGTTGGGGCGGATGGAACTCTAGATCAGATGCGGCGAGTCGTACGGCGAAAAATATATTAAGGCAGTGATTTTAACTTCTCCAATGTTCCTCTGTGGATAGATGCCTCGCGTGAGATGTCCTAGCGTATGGACCAGAATCCATCAGTTGAGGGGAGCAATCACAGGACTTCTGGAACTTCTGGCTTTCAGGACCTGGCAACGCTTCGAGGGCTTCTGTTGGAGAATTTGGTGGTTATGGGTTTGGATATTCTCTGATGTTTGTCAGCTGGCTCGCGATCCGAGGCTCAAATGCGACTTCTTAATCTCGGGGTCGGAGGGGGTACAGAAGAGAGATGTCGGCATGCGGGCTTGAAGGGCTTTGGGTCGTCCGGGGACGTCTTGCATTAGCTAAATTTCGAGTCGTCGCCTACGGTTGGTGAAAGTCCACATCATTACTAAAAGATCAGTTAGGTATGGAAAAGAAGCCAAACCGGTACAGACGGCCTTTCGTGGAGAACTCATCTCAGTCGGGTCGGGAGCCACAGGTGTTTAGCTAGCTTTATACACCCGTCTAAAATCTGCCGGATGATTATCTTGAATATTAAAAAAGAATGAAATATGTCTGCCCAGGGGGCGGTGAAAGCGGATTCCCAATGTAGACAGGCCTTTTGCTGAATCGAACTGGTTGTTTGTTATCAGGTGCGCCGCGAGACACAGAGATATCAAGAAGTGTACCTGGCAGTGGCAGAGCTGCGTGGCTTTGCTCAACAGAAGAATCAACCAGCAGTTTATCGTGACGTCATTTTCCTCCCTCAGAACATTTGTACCGTCTTTCGCAACAATTAGTAGCATCAACACGGGTGCCTTGTTACCATGCCAATCTAGTGTGTTTTTCCAGATCATCACAGCTCATTACAATCTTGGACTTTGACATCCAACATTAGTCCATGCGGTCATCTGCTCCATTAACATACCGTGCCCTCGCAGGCATTGCATTCTTTTTATCAGAGCACCCAATCATGTCTCAAGCACCACCATCCTCCCAGGCCAGCTCACATCGATATCACCACTCTACTTCTGTCGCGAAAGCTCTTCTCCTCCCTTCTCTCGTCTCTTGCAAACCAATTCGGCGAGAAGACCCGCGCTATCACCGAACGGTACAACAAGGGAAGGCAGCTCAGCAATCAGAACCTCCGTCATCAACACATGTTCGTCATCCGTGCCTATAAGCCCGATGATGCGGCCGTCGCCTTCCAGAGCCTCCTCCGTAAGTCCAAGGGTATAAAAAAGACAACCCCCGGCTCACACTACCAGCCACCATCTAAGTGCAGGCCGCACCCATCGTGCGTGTTCTGGCTCCTGATCTTGCGGTGATCCCCTCACGTCTGAGAGCTCCACCGGGACGATAGCGAGGCACCTCTTAACCTCCTCAACTCTTCGATCAACTCCTCCCAACCGTTTCTTTTCTCAGGAAACAACTGCCGAAAGGGCAAGGGCGGGATGAAAACCGGAGCGATCTTGGGGTTCCTCTGTCCTATGGTTGTAACTACACCTACCCCTTCCGCTTCCTCAGTCTCCGCCGGTCCATCCTCCAGTTCATCCGACCCCAACTCTGCTAGACTTAAGGTTTCAGACAGATCGACAACAGCCGTCCCTGTCTCTGAGGGCATAATGGCTTTTACCCTGTTTTCAGTCTTTTATATCTTCAGACACTGCAGGTCGCGCAGAAGTACGGCTTAACGCCAGCTCAGTTCGAGTACTACCTCACCATCAGGGCGCCCCGACAGGAGAGGGTCTTCTACCCCTACCACGTGCTCTCCAGAAGCCAAGCTGAGGCATATCGCTGGCTGGAATTGGTGAACTATCATCGAGCTTTACATGAAACCGCCACACCGAGGAAGCTAGGTATGGCGAAGATGTCAACGCTCATCTACACCGATGTTCTGGATGGTCCACTACTTCTGCAACAAGGACCAGGCCCTCAAGACGCAACGATCATCGGGCGTCGGTGGGGAAGAGATCCGCTTCCACATTCCCCACCGACGGAACCTCAATCTTGTGCCCTGGAGGCTGGAAGAGGCACGCGTTCAAGGCCTCGCTGTGCAAGGGACCCGACCACGGCATCGCGATGAAGCTCGGGTGAAGAACAAGAGAGGTGTAACGCACAGGTGCTGTCCAAACGACAGGAAACGCGTCCATTATGAGAAGCATTATCCTTCGATGTACATAAATTAAAAATAAACTCTTCATAAGCTAAAACTAGGCTCTACATACTCTTATCATAACTATCATCTCAATATGAACTCATATTGCCATATTTTTAGGATGTGGATTGTCTTGACCTATCCCGTGATCCTCTCAATCCTGTAGCCATAACGCAGGGAAGACAATGGTACGCTAATGGCGCTGGACTCTTGTGCTCTAGAGCATGTCCGCACAGGGCTCCATCGAAGATCTCACCCCAGAATGTCCAAAAGAGACACGGCGATTTTTGCCAATGTGTCTCCGTTAACATACTGAGGGAGTTGGAACCTGGAAACAAGCCTAGGATAATGCGAATATCTTCTTTTTATGTGTATACAATCAGCGAAGCCTCTGACCTGGCCAAATGACGAAGCTTTTCAACATATATGCCTTGCCTGGCGTGTTCTTTCATCAGAGAATTAACCATGAATTGTTACTGTCGCATCACCGCCTACTCAATCAGGAACAGTGGTCCCGAAGAGCACCTTACCAATGTTCTCCTCTGCCCTGAGGCATTTTTCCACTTCTTCTTTTACTTTTTTTCTTTTCGCGCTCTCTTCCCTTTATTCTCCGAGTACTTCGATGCCTTTGCAAATGCAATCTGGTTTGCGTTATCTTCTTTTTCCTCATTGTCAATTCTTGAAGGCGCTCGACACGTGCCATGCCGCTTTGGACTGCGATGTGGGGCGGGCAACCTACTTAAAGTTAACGCTCTCGCCCACTAAGTACCGATCTAACAAAGGCTAGCAACTGGTGTGGTGGTGTGCGCCCCTCAACCCAGGTTGGTCTCAAATACCTCGAGTGCATTGGAGTTATCCGGAGTTAGGTCGGTACTCTTTTTTTGGGTCCCGAGTCTATTGGTCAATCCCCGCACTTTCCACTCTTTTTGCTTTTTTTGGATTTCCCCCACTCACTTATCTTATCAGCCAGCACGTGACCCAACCGTCCCTCCGGCATCATCTCTCATGTGGCCGAAGGGTTGACCGATCTTGCTTGCATCCACAGCTGCGACCTGTCTCGGCACCTAATGCATGGTTTTTTCCTTGAGAAAATTAGATTCAAGTTAATGATACTCACGCAGCGTTCGTCACGGCCTCTTATTTGTTTTCACTGGTGGCTGTCGCTGGGAGGGCAACAGAGTCTTGACCCATAAACAGAGTCGTAAACTACCAAGATGGTCTGCAAGCTTCAATCGCCAATGAGTAATGTCTTGCAGCATTGTCTTCCCTCAAATGAAGACGGACCAACCATGGGTGCATGGCTGTGCATCCTTAGACCCCAAATGCATGACTTGCCCGAGAGGATAATGCCTGGTCGGCAATGACTGAGACATCGGTACTCAAACCCTGCTGTACCTGACAAAGATGGTCTCAAAACTCCGGTCGCTCACAAAACGAGTCTCACAAATGGCTGCTTGCGTCATACATGGAATGACTATCCGTCAATCACTGCAGCGTCAATTGCATGGCTCCTCTCATCTTAACCATGCAGAGCAACACCGGCATCACGCGCGCGCAAGAGAACCATCAATTGAATCAAAACTTGTACATTACTGTCATTCTCAAAGTGGTATTTTGCTACATTCAGGCTCATAAATTACAGACGAGGAGACACGTTCAGCGTAGGCGCCTTGCCAATGTCGAATCGGTCCAGGTTCATAACCTTGACCCAAGCAGCGACGAAATCCTTGACCAGCTTCTCATCACCGCCAGCCTCGGCGTACACCTCAGACAGAGCGCGGAGCTCGGCGTGAGAGCCAAAGACGAGGTCGACGCGGGTACCGGTCCACTTCTTGGCTCCGGTCTTGCGGTCGGAGCCCTCGAAGAGGTCGCCGTCGCCGACGGGCTTCCAGACGGTGCCCATGTCGAGGAGGTTGACGAAGAAGTCATTGGTGAGGGCGCCGGGGCGGTCGGTGAAGATACCGTGGGAAGAACCATCCCAGTTAGCGTTGAGGGCTCGGAGACCACCGATGAGGGCAGTCAGCTCGGGCAGGGACAGAGTCAGAAGCTGAGCACGGTCAATGAGCAGGTGCTCAAGCTTGACACGCGGTGTCGACTGTCCGTAGTTTCGGAAGCCATCGACGGAGGGCTTGAGGTAGTTGGCGGAGTGGATGTCGGTCTGCTCCTGAGTAGCATCGGTGCGGCCGGGAGTGAAGGGAACGGAGACAAAGAAGCCAGCGTCCTTGGCAGCCTTCTCAACACCGGCGGAACCAGCGAGGACAATGACATCAGCAAGAGAGATACGCTTGCCGTTGGGCTGAGCGTTGTTGAACTTCTGCTGAATGCCCTCAAGGATGCTGAGGACCTTGCTGAGCTGGGCAGGGTTGTTAACCTCCCAGTTCTTCTGAGGCTCAAGGCGGATGCGGGCGCCGTTGGCACCGCCGCGAAGGTCACTGCCTCGGAAGGTGGAGGCAGAGGCCCAAGCAGTAGAGGTCAACTGGGTGGCGCTCAAGCCAGACTTGAGGATCTCGTTCTTAATGGCAGCGACGTCGCCCTCATCGATCAGCTTAAAGTCGACCTCGGGAACGGGGTCCTGCCACAAGAAGCTCTCCTTGGGAACCTCGGGACCGAGGTAGCGCGACACGGGACCCATGTCACGGTGGGTAAGCTTGAACCAAGCCTTGGCAAAGACCTCGGAGAACTCCTCAAAGTTGTTGAGGAAGCGTCGGGAGATCTTCTCATACTCGGGATCGAATCGGAGAGCAAGATCGGTGGTCAGCATGGTAGGGCGCTGCTTCTTGTTGGGGTCGTAGGCATGGGGGATGATCTCGGGAGCATCCTTGGCCACCCACTGGTGAGCACCAGCAGGACTCTTGGTGAGCTCCCACTCAAACTTGAAGAGGTACTCAAAGAAGTTGTTGCTCCACTTGGTGGGAGTCTTGGTCCAGGTCACCTCGAGTCCACTGGTGGTGGTGTCGGGACCCTTTCCGGACTTGTAAGAGTTGGCCCAGCCGAGGCCCTGCGCCTCAAGGCCTGCAGCCTCGGGCTCGGGACCGACGTGATCGGAGGAACCTGCTCCGTGGGTCTTGCCGAAAGAGTGGCCTCCGGCAATGAGGGCAACGGTCTCCTCATCGTTCATGGCCATACGGGCAAATGTATCGCGGATGTCTCGAGCAGCAGCCACGGGATCGGGGTTGCCATCAGGACCCTCTGCAGAATTAGTCAGCAAATAGCCCCACAGATACCGGGTTATCCCACGTGCTGGCAAAGTGAGGTCATCGCCAGCTCGGTCAACCCAGATGGTCAACCAAGCTCCCAATCAACCCCACGATGCCAACACATGATATTAGAATGAATAAAACACTCAGAAACACAATGAAAGGGAATACTAGCCTGGATTCACGTAGATCAAGCCCATCTTTCGATTGCGTAAGCAATATATGATTAGTAATGTTCTTATAAGGGTGGGATGGTGGATGGTGGAGGTCAGCTGGTGGGGGAAAACACCAGACCTGCCTCGACCACGGTTGGGTTGAACTTACATCTAAGTACACGATTAGCATATAGTTAATTGTGGAGGTGTGAAATGAACTTACGGACTGCGCCGAGGGGCTCCTCAAGCTTGCGGTTGTGAATGTCCTTGTGAGGAGGCTCATCAGAATCAATGGCGCCAACCTTCGTTGTGCCAGGATGACCGTCGGAGTAACGAACGTCGTTGCCGAGCCAGGTGGTCTCGCCGCCCTGTATACCAAGTTAGCCATTGTCAACGCAAAGGATGCTGTTGTAAACGTGCGTAATAAGTGCTCTCATCCGCTTCCCATGTGTCCTCGCGGCCACCGGCAAAGCCAATAGTCTTAAAGCCCATGGACTCAAGAGCGACGTTGCCGGTGAGGACAATCAGATCCGACCAGGAGATCTTGTTTCCGTACTTCTGCTTGATCGGCCACAGCAGGCGACGGGCCTTATCGAGGGAGACGTTATCAGGCCAGCTGTTGAGGGGAGCGAATCGTTGTTGTCCCTGGAGAGGAATTGGTGTTAGTCTTGGGTCAATTGATCCAGTCGCTACCATCGCTCACCTGTCGGCCTCCACCACGGCCATCAAACACTCGGTAGGTACCGACGCTGTGCCACGACATTCGGATGAAAAGACCGCCATAGTGGCCGAAATCAGCAGGCCAGTACTCCTGAGAGTCGGTCATAAGCTCTCGCAGGTCTTTCTTGAGACTCTCATAGTCGAGAGTCTTGAAAGCGGCAGCATAGTCGAAGTTCTCGCCTCGGGGGTTGGTGACGTTCGTGTGTTGTCTCAAGATGTTGGTCTTGAGAGAATCGGGCCACCAGTCGCGTCGCTGGGTTCCTTGTCCAGCGACATTGGGGACTGTGTGGGCAACGGGGCACTTGGACTCGGCCATGGTGACGATTGTTTTGATGGAGGTGTATCTTCTTCGCAATCCGCAGCAGATCAAAACCACGGGAGAAAGAAAAAAGAAGAGCAAGCTCACCGAGCACGGTTTGCGGGGGTGGAGCTGGGATTTATAACACGAGCTCGACGATTGGCAAACATGCAGACACACAGTAGCCACCAACCCCGGCATCCGGGCTTCGGCATTACACTCCTCGGGTACTTCTACCTAATCCGTGCAATGATTTGAGTTCTCTTACATCACGCACTGTTGCACTGCGGCGTCGCAACTGCGGGGAAGCTGTCCAAACTGAGGAGTTGGCCCAGCTCGTGCCTAGGTAGGGGCCCGGCAAGCCATCGGTATCGGCAGAGGGCCCGAAGGATGACGAAGTGGGGACGGAGTCGCTGTGAGATTCCCGTGCTGAAGAAAGCAAAAGAGAAGCGTCTAGAAAAGATAAGCTCTTTGCCTTTCACAAGAGGAGTTCATAACGACAATTGACAGCGGGTGGCATCGTCATCGTCTTGATGCCACATTCAATGGATGGCCAATGCACACACACACTCACATCATCCCCTCACAAGTATCCCGTGATCGGCTTGGGTGCAACAGAGCCGAGTCAAGAAAAAACCGGCACCTGGAAAACGATGACCGCATGTCGGCTTAGCGCTGCCTCGGGCACCCCACCATGACACTGTAGCAACCAGGTTATGGTTGCGCGTCAGCAACCCTTTTGGTGCTAGAACCAACCGACGTTTTTGCTTATTCATGCTGGGTCGGTGGACCATACGGATTGATCCCTCGAGGCTCACGGTGCGGCAAAGGATTTTGCCAGAGTTGCGGCGAGAAGGCCATCGCGTCCGGGCTCAATGCGGCAGCTCACAGAGCGGGGTCAACTGCCGAATGCCCGATTCGGTGAAAAGAATGAGAGGCATTTCCATGATAATTGCGTATTTATTTCCCATCAATTGAGGCTTGCCTGATGAGGTGAACCGGATGAGAGGGAATTTATCACAAGCCAGACTTGCCTGATCGAGTAGTTCGGGTGAGAGTCAACTGTCAGTGATAAAAGGCTCGGCTTGTCCCCATTGCGTGCGCGCTCTGCCTAGGTCCTCGGGCAATTCTGCGAACCTCACCGAGTCGACTTGGCTTGAAACACGTGCTATACCGAGGGATCCCTAGGCGACTTGTTACTAATGCCGATGGAGAAGACAGGGTGCAGCTGTCGCCAGGGTCTGCGACATGTACGCGTTGTCCGCGGGTGAAGAAAAGAGACAACACTGAGGAAGACGACAGCATACCCCTCTCTGAAGATAACGACGAATTGCAATAAATTATAAAATAATACGCAATGGCCTGCAAAATACTACTTCGTTTAATAATATTATTTTATTATTTGAGTACTACTTTATAACAATTTCCTTACTGTGAAGGTCCATAGCCTTTGAGAGTAAAGAGGCTCTGCTCTGGTGTCTTATTATTTCTTGATCTGATTGGCGCGACCTGCAGGCTGGTCGCCGGCATTATTCCAAATCGTTATTCCAAATCGTTATTCCAAATCATTATTCCAAATCGACCTCAGACCGCTCCAATCATTCAAGCTTGAGGATTTTCAGCCACATACCTGGTCAGTCCAATCAACAAAGCATTGATGACCCAAAGAAGCAAAAAGGATGGCCAGAATTTTGCTCACTTCATACAACAGGCGGTAAGCTCCGAAGCGGGCTGTCCGTCGCTGCCAGGCACTCTTTCCGAAAATGGCAGTAATCCTGCACGAAACCGACGTCGTCAGCTTTATCGTTAATGCAGAGATGTGTAGAAATCTCCCCCAAGGTTCCGTCAGGCCGACATACAATCGGAGCATCAAATTTGTGGTGAGCCCTTCATTTGCTAGGTGAAGCGCCGGCGACGGAACGGAGCTCCGTGGAGTCGGGCCCGGTGCGGAAGCGAGCCGGAGATTTAGGGTAGCCGACTTGGAAAGACTTTCCGTAGTAGACAACGGCACCTGTTGACCGTTCTTTGGCGCGATTTTTTTTGTAAGAAGTACGCGTGGACTGACACAAATGAGCTTCCATTTTCTAATTCTGCGTTGGCGTTTCCGATGATCCTTTTTCTCACTCTGCCCACGGGCAACGTGTTAGACTGACCGCAAATCATGCGTTTTGTTAAGGTGTTTTGGGCCAAACGGATGACCCCACATGAATAGTTATGATTGGCCCAAATGCTGATAGATAAGATGAGATCTCTCAGATAAGATTCCATTCACGTGATAAAGCATGTGCATCTCCTTCATATCTCTCCAGCTCCGGACGAAATGCTCCGTTCCACAAGGTGCAAAAATGGCACAACACGGCTGATTAATAGCAAGGCGCATGCCTTGATGAGTCTGTTTGCAGTCGTAGGTCACCTGTGGCCTTCAAATCCTCATACTCATTTATCCATATGCACCGAACCGCCACCTTGAGGACGCGCAAGAGTTGGTGGGTTCTTCTCTTCCGAACGGAGTTTGAGACAAAGGGGCGTTGGATCCTCAACTCATATCACCCGGGCAGGTCGTCCTAGAATATGTATCCTTCAGTATCCTCGATCGATTCAACTTGGCCGGCCAGACCAAGGGCAGTCATCCAGTCCCGATTTCGGAGCGCCGGGATAGGCTGGTTCTCATAATGTCCCCATGCTGGACAAGATGAAAACACACTCGGGTCTGAGGAAAGGTGTCTTCGTCCTTCATCTCGACCTCCTGTATGTCGCTCGTGCATGTCGCTCGGAGTATGTGGTGGAGCTGATCGACCTTGCTTGGCTTGTCGATCTGCGAAAAGGGTTCAGAAAAGTGCCAGTCCTGATCGTATTCCCAAGGGGGCGCCTAGGCCAAAGAGAAAATGAGACACGAGGATGGACATATAAGTTTATTCTCCCCTAATTATGGTGAATAAAATAGAATAAAAATAGAGAAAAATCTTGTAAATTATTATATTATTTTATAATATTTTTATAAATTAATCTAGTATATTTATAAGTAGTATTATAAGCCTCTTGACACTCTGGCGTCTCGTTGATTTCTTTACTCGCGTGGGGGGAGGGCGCTCGAGGAGGAAGCTGAGTTGATAATGGGGTTCGAGGTTCTGGTAGATGCCGAGCTCCCTCTATGCTGAGCAGGAATAGAAGGTTCTCGAGATGCGGATCGAGGAGAGCCCGCTCTGGCAAAGTGCACCATAGCTGGGTTGATGAGATTCCTAAGGGCGAAAGGGTTCTCGGTCACGCCGTGGGTCTGGTTCTGAACCTGATTGCCAGATTCCTGCTTGGCAGACGATTTGGCGATCGGGTCTTCTTCATTCTCAGGGTCTTGTGGCGTGGAGGGTGTAGCGGGTACAGGATCGGTGATGGCTGGAGCAGGTTTCGCGGCACCATCGGTCACCAGCTGGCTCAGTAGGAGACTCAGTGAGAGCTTCTGGATTCTCGCCGGACGCCTGATGTGACTGCGTGCCCGACGTACCTACAGCTGGGTCGCTAGCAGAGTCTGTGTCCGCCGTCACCGCATCCGTGGATGGCATCGTGGAGGCCTGATATGGGTTGGTGGTAGACTGCCGTGCTCTTATCATTGCGACCAGGCAGCTATGGTGCAGGTAGAAGAAAAAAATGGCCCGAACGATGCTGAGATGAATACGGCTGGTATTTTGGTATGATGCTGCTGGCTCATGTGTCAGCAGTGTTCATCGTTGATAGAAGTGGAACTGTTGTTCTCCTCATGCCGTTCAGATAGAGAGGATGGAGTAGACAAAAGGTAGGTGGTTGAGAATGAGGGAATCGGTAACTGAGATGAAGGAGGAGGCCCTGCGGTAGAGTCTTTGTTGCTGCTTTTTGTTATTTCTCGGTAACGGCATAGGATCTGACTGTTTGAAGTTGCCAGTGGCGGAATCACAGTCGACTCTGAGTCTGCTCCTATTTCTCTCACGTCCAAGTGTCGATATTTCTGCTTAGTCTTCGGCCAAAAATAAGATAGACACAGGAGAAGGCCGCCAAGCTCATCTCCGCTCTCATGTGTTTCAGTCAATATTGGCCATGCAAGCTTGGCTCACCAGTGTAGGAGCTCGAGGGAAGTCTTTCGCGGGCCCAGGCTCTCATGAAGCTTTTTTTACTGGTATGCCAGACCGCATTTCGAATGAGCATTTCACGTAACATACGTAGAACTGTTGGACCACACCAACAGAGTGTATATTTATATCATGGGCTTGAAAACAAAGAATCAACACGACCTCAACGTGCCTGTATCTACCCCTTACGATGAGGAGACCTTGCCCTCCTTCATCCTCAGCGTCGCCATCCGACCAGAGGCATACAGCCTTTTGTAGAGCTCCTGGATCCTCAACGGTGAACTTGTTCAGAATATGCTTCTCACCCTTCGTCACCCCACCACGAACGTAGATGTCGCCAACGATGACGAGCTCACACTTTTGCCGGGTGGGTATGACGTTGAGGTGTTGGGAGTTCAACATGTTGACAGAGATGATTTTTATAAGCCCTATACAGTATATGTTTGAACAAGCTGTTAAAAATATGCTGGTTCACTTGGAAGAGTCTTCACCTGCGAGCGAAGTGGTGGGCACTCTCCTCCTCTCTACAGGCCAAGACAGGCCTCTCCGGACACAGCCCTTGGAGCACTCTTTGAGAATTTTGCCATCAGGTATCGGCCAAAGGCTTTATATGTCTAGCGTCTGCTGGCAGTGATATAGCCCTTGAGTGCCGCTTTGGAGGCGCCCTATGCCTAGTTATGGAATGTCTGGATCTGGTAGGGTGGACTTGCGGTCAATAACTCCTTTTGGAGGCGCCATTGATACCAACATACTTCATCAAATTATGCATCATTCAGGGCGGCATAACATATTGTGCGATTGCACAGTCGAGTTGCAGACCCAGAGAGGGCCTAAGGCGACTTGATCTTCTTGCTTCTAAAGGGATGAGAGAGGAAAAATAAAGACAGACAACCGTAAATAATGTCAGAGGTATACATGCATAAATTACATTCACAACGGAGCATGCCACATTATTGCGAAACAGGCAATTCAGCGTGACGAATGTTGCGTGATCATCACCAGCTTCAATTTAATGCTCTCAGGGGAATGCATTGTATGCCGAGAGAAGTCACAGTTGTCGTTGCAAGATCGGTAACCCTTCCTTGACTTGAGAGCAAATGCGTGTGTGAGGCACAGGGAGCGATCAGAGCCCTGAAGCCACCTCTGGCGGGTGCTATGACTGAGGTGTTGGGGGGTCTCACTCTCGCAGCCAACGGAGTAAACAAACAATGTAATGAACGAACGATTGGCACCTCGTCATCGCATTCAGCTTCTCGATGCCGCGTTCCTCTCTCCCCCAGCACCTCGGCCTCCGGAATCCCCAGCTGCACCGCCGGAAGACTTTCCGAGCATGCCGATCATGTGAACGCTACGGCGAACGCTCACCCAACGAGTGGCTGAGACAAAGATCAGCAAAGCGACAGTGGCTCAGACAAAGCTCAAGCCCCTGGAAATAAACAACAGTTCGCCACGTGGAGACCGGCCCAACTCAATCTTTATCAATCAGTTCAATCTCCGACCACGAGGAACCGGGGGAGTCGCGTGCACCAACGCCGCCGTTTATTTTTTTCTTCTGCTTCCCCCTTTCCAATGCAGATTCGGTTCCTGGTTCGCCCCACTGGAGATCGATCCATGCCGAGGCTCAAGCGTCAGAGACAAAATGCGTATTGTTCCTGATGGGTTCGCAAAAGTCTTGTCTTTTTGAGCCGTCTGTTGGTTCATGCTCTTGGTACGAGTCGCCTTTTGAGGAAAATGGCCTGTCCTGAAAGAGCTAGCAGAGGCATTTCTTGACAAGACCCTGGCAGCCCAGCAAGGACCACAGGGGGCACCGCGCCGGATCGGTCGCTTCGTTCAGCTGTTTTGGCCAAGGATCCAGGAGACTGCGGACATCGGCGAGAATTCCCAGAACTAGGGCATGACTGGCTATGAATTACAGGCGGAAGAATTACCTGAAAGTCCTTCATTGGGCGCTGAACGTGTGCAATTTCCTGTACCAAGAATGCGCTACGAATAATGCCTGCTGGGGTGCGGAGGCGGGCAAACAGTTAAAACCCCCACTCCGTGCCTTAACTGACAGCGCCAAAAGTCCCCCCGTCCGTCATTCCCAAAGCAGTTACTCGTACCATTGCCGAGTTGCACTAACAGACCATGTCCGCGGGATGCGCTCGGTCTGGACGTTGGAAGTTCTATTTGGGCCTGAACACCGAGTCAGGCGCTTGGAATTTCTCGTTGGCCGAGTCAACCGTGAGGATCCAGGCGGCGTTTGACTCGGCCTCATGATGGAAGCCTGAACGGTGATGCTCAGGGAACACCATGGTGTCGAGCCAACAGGTAGGACTTTGTATCAAGGGTTTGGGCTGCCTCAGGCTCGAAAACTCAGGTTTGGAAGGACAGGCTATGAGGGGATCTCGACATTGCTCTGCTGGAAGGGACAGTTTAGTAGAAACAGCCATCAACTATCAACGGTAACAGATCTCATGGGCGTACGCTAGTGCTTGCCGAGTCATATCTAGTACTTGATGGTATCTAGATCGAGATGCACTAGTTATCCTCGCCTTTACCCGCGTTGAGCTCGCAAGTGCCGGGTAGATCAAAGCTTGTGCCTCCCCATATCGAATTATAGCCTAGTCTATAGATAACAACAATACAGTGCTCCAAGACTTAATGACGGGCTCTGATGGTTTTGCTCGTTGTGAGACATGGGATGGATAGTATATGGCATCATATAATATCTCTTGAGAGTTATAAGACTTCAGACGAAGATGATGCCCTTTGCGGTTTCAGTGGTAATCCACCATCGTGAAATCAGAACAGTATGTTACGGGGTAAGTGACCGGTGTAAGCAGCTTCTGTCACAAAAACAACCATATAGCCAGAGAGCTGATGTTGGAAGATGAGATCCCGGATTCTCTTCAGAACTGGAGTAGTCTTGAAGTTGATGAATCTCTTTGTTTGTCCCTTGAGTTGACATCACATTGACTTGACATTTAATTCCTAAGGCACAATACCGTGAGCATGACGGTCACGATACTAGAACCGATGAAAACCAGGTTTTCATTGCCAGAATCCTCCCACCAAGCACCGATGACTCAGTTCGTCTGAGTTGAGCATTTGGTATCTCGCTACCTACGACTTCGTCAAATACGTTGTGCCATGTACATCATGCTTTGTGCCATGTACAATTAACAACTGACGACTTCCTGACAACCAGTTTAGAACCATCCTACGTTCGTAATGAGACTACCCTGAACTTCATGTCTTGGTTCAGCTTCTCAGATCAACTTGCTAGATCAACACCATCGTCACATGCTCAACTTCTTGCCCCCACTGTCATCTTCCGCCTCATCCAGTTACCTGACCCAAAGAGGCTGCTGTTGGTCTTGATCTCTGAATACGAACTCATCATCTGATGCTACACAAGCTCCCGAACATGCAGGAACACACGAAAGTCCGGGACCCATTCTCAGGGGAACTCCTGGCCAGCTGAAAGCTTGATTTAGAAGCTGCATGATGATATCAACCAAGATGAATGCGAGGGCTTACATGCACGATCGATGAGTCCAACCCTGTTCATCACCAACACCGTCAACACCATCAACGGTCGTGATGCTGCGCCATTTAAACCCTTGTCAGCCTAGCGACCCTTGCCTGGCGCATGAATTCCGTCCATGTGGGGAACGGACCATCGGACGGACTGCGTGATCCGAGGAGCCCTGTCAACACCAGGGTCTGGATCATCAGATTCCACCTTCTAGATCAGGCTCAATGACTGTTTGGTGCTCGATGCACTGAAAATATCGGGTTCAGTGATTATTCATTCTATTCTACATGCCATACAACAGTTTAAACTGACGCTTTGTGCGTAAAGAAGATCGTTACAAGACGGATCAGAGACCCAGATTAACCCCTGCCACATCCCGGCTTCCCCAAACCTTCCCCAGACTACAGCTCGCCTAAAAGGCGGCGAGCAG